>NC_069075.1:67372448-67686415 GCF_025698485.1 Gossypium arboreum
CATTATAAATTGTACAAAAATGGTTATAAGATGAAGTTTATATGATTAGACTCCTTAATGAGTCTAGTTTCAAATGAAATAAACGAGAACATATTTTGAATTCTGTACAATGATAATTTTGATTCGTAGTGAAGAGTGGTCAGATTAGTTAAACAGTGAAACAAGGGAAAACTTTAAGAAAAATCTGGTATTGATTTGCCAAACCAAAAATTCTGAAAATTTTATGGATAAAATATATATGAGTCTATTTTCATGCAAAATTAATGACACTTGATTTGGAGTTTCGTAGCTCCAGTTATAAATGATTTAGTGACTGTTGCTCAGGAAGACAGCTTGCGTGAAATTATGATTATGTGGTAAACATTGACAAAAATTTGTTAATGAGTTGCTTATTGATTTCTTATAAGCTTATTATGATCAGTAAGTGTGAAAGTCGAATATATATATAAATATATATATTATATTTATAAAGTGATGCTTGAATAGTCGAATAATGACTAGTTTAAAATCTTTGAATTTAAGTTCAAGAGCATAGAGGGACAAATTCGGATAAAGGAAAAGAGAAAGTAATCGAATAGCCGTTGTAATCGTTCGGCAACATTCGAGGTAAGTTCTTAAGTGTTTAAGCTTGATTCCTTTTTATATGCCTAAGAGTTAAATTAATATGGCAAAGAGAATGTAAATTTTATTTAGTTAATGTGCCGAATATGTAGTGATTTAAGGCTATAACCCGATTATGGCTATTATGCTTAAGTTGAATTGGATTTGGAAATTTGATGCACTAAATGAGTGTTACAATGAGTAAACTATGCCGTATATGTGTTGGTAGAGATATCACGATTTGTGATTATTAAATATCTAAAGGAAACCATGATGTGCATAAAATTATTATTATTAGTCCTTTGTGGTAGCCAAATATGGCTTGGCACTAAAGTGATTAAATGTGAACTTCGATGAGGTAAACTATTAAAAGTGTGGTGCTTTAAGACTATGGGCTAATACGATATGTGGATTCATTCCGTAAAGTAAATTATTCAGATACGAATAATCTAATTAAGTACATGTGAATTAAATGAATTTGATGATTGATGTGAATCGAAAATATAAGAAATGGTTTCATGTTTATGTTCAACTATGAGACCTTGTGTTAAATCGACAATCGATTTCGTTCAATACATTAAGTTGGTTAGGTATGCGATATGTACTTATACATGTTAAATCGATTGGAATTGAATCATGAATGTGAATTGAGAAGAATAGGTAAAAAATGCCTATGTCATATATGTGAGTAAGGGTAAAACCATCGTAAATTATCGATAAGAATAGGCTATGTGCGGAACCAACTTATAATTGCTAATTTGAAAGGTTGTGTGCGAATCGGTGAGTAATATGTATATATTAGGTGAATTGTGACCTTTTGGTTCTACTTGAATTAAGTTGTGTGATAAATAATTTATGTATATGATTTATAGTCGAAAGGTCGCTGTGGGTTAAGTTTGAATGGTGAAATGGATATGTGATATTTATGTATGACTTTTGAACCGAAATGTAAATGATGGTGTTCATATGGAGCTTATATCCGAATGTAGCAAATGACTACTAATGTGATATGTTGAATGAGATGTGTTAATATATGATCAAATATGCATGATATTTGATGTGTATCCGGGCTTAAAGACCCGCAGCTTTATGCTAGAATTATATCCGGTTAAATCTCGCAGCTTCGTCTTTGGTATTATATCCGGTTAAATCCCGCAGCCTAGTGCTGGTATTATATCCGAGTTTAAAGTCCCGTAGGCTTCGTCTTTGGTGTTATGTTCGGTTTTATACTTGCAGCCAAGTGTTATTGAATTTGATAAAGTATATGACTACGAGATCCTATGCTAAGATGATAAATTGAACTCAGATTACACATTAAGTGATTCGTATGTGATATATATTATATGTGAGATTGATCCGACGGAATTAAGAATGTGTATTGAGAAGCATATGAAAAGATGTTGTAAATTCATATGTATATTTGTCTATGTGTGCATTCAGGTTATTATGCAAAGTTACAAGATAGTTTTCGATATGCTATTTAACTATGAATGTTGAAAGTAAGTGTGGGTAAGAAATGATACACTAGTGAAATTTGAAAGAATTAAAGTTAATCCGGAAGCTTGTAAATACTATGTTATATGATTTTGAGTATAAACGGAGTAAAATGATATGTGTTGTGCATAATCGGCCAAATAGTATTGTACTCAGAAAGTGTTATGTGATTTCGAACATTTGGTTTGTTTTTAAGTTCAACTATTTAAATTGCTTAAGACTTACTAAGCTTATGAAAGCTTACTTTGAATGTTATGTTTCTCTGTTTATTTTTGTAGATCGTTGACTCTTACTATTAGCTCAGGGATCATCAGCACTTCGTCACACTATCTACTATTGTAGTAATCATGGGATTTGGACTTAGCTTATGGCATGTATAGGATAGACTATAAGTAGAATGATATTTTGACTATTGTATATAAGCCATGCGAATATGGCATCTTATGGAAGTTTACTTTTATAAGTTTTAAATTCGATCTTTGCTTGTGTCTATTAGTTATATAAATAAATGATCTTATATTTAAGAAAAGGTTCAAAATTTTACTGTTCTGATCCGATTCCTAATTTCTGGTAACGCCTCGTCCTATTTCGGTGACGGTTACGGGATAGGGGTGTTACACAGTACACGTAGTAGCCTACACTTAGTACTACACACGTGACCTAACCATCTGATACACGTAGTAGCCTGCACTTAGTACTACACACGTAATCGAAGTTATCGGGTACGCACTACACATGCGACCAATAATTCGGTACACGTAGTAGCCTACACTTAGTACTACACACGTAATCGAAGTTATCGGGTACGCACTACACATGCGACCAATAATCCGGTACACGTAGTAGCCTGCACTTAGTACTACACACGTGACCTCACAATAGATCATTCGTATCGTTTCTATTCCGAAGGCTCAACCGGGAAATTCCTCACTTTCCAACATGTTACAATTTATTCATAGTCATTTTTCAATTTGCAATTTACAACAAATAATCATTTTATAGGCAGCCACATTTCATATGATAACAAAATATAATAAAATAAAAAGAATCGATAAATTATTTACGTACAAACTTACCTCAAATCCAGAAATGACAATTTACCATTCTAGTCCATAACCTTTTATTTTCCCGATTTAAGCCCAAATCTCGATTTCCTTGATTATTAAGCTTCGAAGCTTGGACAAACCCTAACCATGGCTGCTCTTGGTACATTCTGCTATAGCAAGAAGAAAGGGACACATTTGGGGTTTAAAATTTGTCTTTTAATTCATTTTACCCCTAAATGACCAAAATGCCCTTTTTACTATTCTTTCAAATTTTATCCAAACAAGGTCATTTTTGTCCAACAAGTTATACAATGGTTTAATTATCATTTAAGGACCTCCTATTTAAAATTTCATGACAATTAGACACCTCTAACATATAAAACTCAACTTTTACACTTTTTACAATTTAGTCCTTTTTACTAAATTGAGTACCCAAACGTCGAAATTTTCGAACAAAATTTTAACGAAATCATTTCGTGAAATCGTAGACCATAAAAATATAATAAAAATGTAATTTTCCTCATTGGATTTGTGATCCCAAAACCACTATTCTGACTAAGCCCAAAATCGGGATGTTACATGCTAGGCCATGTGAAGCTACTGATTTGGTTCCCAAATAAGTATCAAGGGACACACGGCAGTGTTACCTGGCCATATGTCACACACGGCTAAGACACATGCCCGTGTCTCGGCCCGTATGGACAAAAATAGGCTATTTTCCAAGCCATTTCTCCCACCCAAAGTGATGCCAACCTAGGCTCAACAATGCACATACAACTATAGCCTAAATGAACACTTAAAACCAACCAACATCAAGCCTATATCACGTACTATCCATTCATTCAACATGATATACATAAGCACATACCAAAGATCACTTTACCACATACCAAATATGCCTCCAAAGTATACCTAAATGGTCAAACTCACTTATTAGACTTAGTGCCTAATTCAACATGCATACCACATCTCAAATTCAATCATTTGGTACTCAAAATACCAATACACAATTAAGGCATTCACCAAGAAACTATACACCACATACCAAAAGATCATTTATACATATTTACCGCGTGATTAGGCCACACGCCCCTGTGCTAGGGCGTGTCCTCCACATGCATGAGACACATGGTCGTGTCTCTACCCGTGTGGCTAGCACTTAGGCTATTTTTCAAGCCTTTTTGTTGCCTTAATCTTTCACAAACTTAACCACTTTAAAGACACATATCGTAACATCATTTTAATGATTTAGCATGCCTCACTAAGGTACGTTTTTAACAATCAACCATAACATATTACTTAATAATTAATCTTTACTTATTCAACAAATGTCTATGTTCAATCATTATCAACTTAATGCCAATTTACGCATTTATTCCATATCTATGACCACCCCGATGGTCCTAAGGCATTCTCATGCACATATGCTATACTATTCATTCATAGTAAACAATTATAATCACATCGTAGGGCATTAAAAAATACTAAGGATAATTAGGCTTATAAGCCAAAACATTATAAGCCACATCCCATGGCTATATACAATGAATCAACATAAGCCAATACATTTGGCCACTCATGATAACATCTAACATAAAAAAAAAAAACTAAGTCTTTATACATGCCACTCACTTGTAAAAGCTTAATATATATATATATATATATATATATATATATATATATAAGTCGACACTTCCAAAATGATGACTTGATAGTGTGATGCTACCTCCGATGATTTCCAACCTCGAGCCGACCTAACAACACTAAAGAAATGAAGAAGGAGTAAGCTTAAAGCTTAGTAAGTCCATATGAAAATAATAAGCAATTTATCAACATGTTTCTATCAAATCATCAACATGTTTTCAAAGAAATACAATCATAATTCCTCTATTTGCTCATATTCTAGTCAAGCTATCTACTTGAGTCATAGACACTAAATTATTTATAACTAGAGATACGGAACTCTAAATTAAGATCCATAAGTTTTCCCTAAAAATAGACTCACATATATTCTTACCATAAAATTTTCAGAATTTTTGGTCCAGCTAATAAGTACAGTTTATTCTTCGAAATTTACCCCTGTTCTGCTATTTGACAGCTTCGACCTTTCCTCACTAAAATTTATTTATCTCCATGTACGGGATTCGGATAATGTTTCTGTCTAATTATCTTGAAAATGGACTCACTAAGGACTTAGACATATGAATTCTAACTCATAATTATTTTTTTACAATTTCTAGTGATTTTCCCAAGTCAGAATAGGGGATTCCAAACTCATTCTGACTTTGTCTCACAAAAATTCAAATATCTCATAATATGAAATTCCTTTGCTTACAATGTTCCCTTTATATGAAACTAGACTCAATAATATTTAATTTAATATTTAATTCAACCTCTAATTTGATTTCCACCATTTTTGGTGGATTTTCAAAGTTGGACAACTGCTGCTGTCCAAAACTATTTCAGTGCAATATAATGATCACTATCATAAGATCATTTTCAACTATCTATGAACTCACCATTTCATGGATCCCATACTCAATTACACAATAGAGTTTGATATGAACGTCGTTAATTCTCATGGAATACTTAATCATACAAATTAGCCACATAACAATACATGATAATAATGGTCTTAGATGATCTCATCATTACAAGCATTCCAATTCCATTTCTCATATTAATCCCGTAGAATTTATCAGATTCTCGATGGATATTCCTTAGTACACTTATAGCGTACTAACTCATTTATCGTCAATTCATATTAGTGACCTTTTCAATGAGCGCACTCCCGTGAACCTCAATCCTTACGGTGGGATTACCAGTCCAAGCTAAATCCCCCGTAGTGTAAACTCATAGAGCGATATCGAGATTACCAGTCCAGACTAAATCCTCTGTAATGAAAATTACTCTAATGAGCTCAGATTACCAGTCTATGCTAAATTCAGATCCTAATTCAGATTACCCGTCCGGGCTAAATCCATTTAAACACATATTCTTCGGGAGGCTAGATCACTTAAGGAATACCCGTCTGGGCTAGATCCTTTTTACCATCAATTCCTTTTTAGGAAAATCCATCGGACATCCTTTTCATTCAACTGGGACTTTTAGTCCTCTTTTCATCATTACATTCATATAACATGAATTATTATACCATGAATATCAAAATTTCATAACATCAAAGAGCATACATTTTATGTATTAAAAAGTATACATTCGAGTTACACGAACTTACTTGTCGAATCCTCATCAGGTACAACCGTGTAGCAATTCATACAACTCATGTAATAGTAATTTAACATTACGATTCAAGTATAACATTGCATTATTATTATCACACGAACTTACCTCAAAAGCAATTATGGCTAACTATTCCAATTTAGTCTATAATCTCGAACTTTTCCGATTTAAGCCCGAATCTCGATTTTCTTGATCTAACATTTCAAATATAGCTCATTTATTATTCACATTATTCAAATTGACCCCAAAATCATACTTTTACAAATTTTCATTTTTACCTCTAAACTTTCACTTATTTACACTTTGGCCGCTAGGCTCATAAAATGATTTTTATTCAATTTCCTTTCATTTAAAGCCTAGCCGAATCATTTTCATAACTATAGCCTCCCCTAATTTCCACTAAATCACACTTTTATGACAAATTTTATAACTTTTACAAAACGATCCTTTTAAGCATTTTCATCAAAAATCACTTAGCAAAAGTCGTTTATTTAACACCCAACATTCATTTTCTACCATTAGACATCAAAACACATGCATATCACTCATGGGTAAATTTTTAAACATGAACCCTAGCTCAAAATAATGGTAGAAATAAGTAAATCGAGTTACTGGGACTTCAAAAATGTAAAGAACATTAAAAACGGGGTTCGGGATCATTTGAAAATGAGCTTGAAAGCTTGAACCAAACCCTAGGCATGGCTTCCATGGTAGATTCGGCTGGTACATGAAGAAGATGGACAATTTGGCTTATTTTGGCTTTTTAATTCTTTTAATTATTAGATTACCAGAATGCCCCTAACTTAAAAATATTCTATTCCACCCATTTCATGTCTATTTTTGTCCAACAATTAACCAATGGTCTAATTACCGTTTAAAGACCTCCAATTTAAAATTTCATAACAATTAGACACCTCTAACATGTAGAACTCAACTTTTGTACTTTTTACAATTTAGTCCTTTTGACTAAATTGAGTGCCCAAACGTCAAAATTTTCGAACGAATTTCCATGAAATCATTCCGTGAAATTGTTGACCATATAAATATAATAAAAATGAATTTTCTTACGTCTGATTTATGGTCTCGAAACCACTGTTCTGACTAGACCTTAATTCGGGATATTACAAAGTAAACCAAAATAAGCCAAATCACATGGCTAAACATATAATCAAAACAACATTAGACATATAGGCCACATTAGCCAAAACACCTATACATGCCATTTAACCCAAAATATACAAAATTCAAAGTACCAAATGAGAGTTTGATAGTGCGAGGCGATCTCCAACAACTTCTAAAATCAGCAAGCTTCCGAATCACTAAAAACACAGAAAAGTAAACAGGGTAAGCAATTAAGCTTTGTAAGTTCGTATAGCATAAAACTCAACTTACCATTTAATCACAATTTAAGTAATTAAACATACATAGCATAATGCAACTCAATTTGATCCACAAGCCTAACACATATTCATCCATAAAATTTAGCATGAAATTACAAAATCTCATAGATTCAATTCTCACATGATTCACATACATACCTGTACTAGTCCATATTGAATTTACATACTCTCGTAACATAACTGTGCCCGTTGAACCATTTGGAATAATATCAGATACTAAGGATCTTGCACATTAAGTACCAATACATGGTCGAAACCATCTCCATCTCATATCTCATATAGATGCTCACTTCGAGCTCATACTGTGTAATGCCCCGAATTTGGGCCTAGAAGTATTGGGCATTGAGTATGGGTCCGTAAAGAGGTTGTATATAAGTATTTAATTGTGCAAGGAAATGACGCAATTAAATGTCTACTTTGGTGGTTAATGGCCCTAAGAAGTGTTGGAGAAATCTTGGGTTCAAATCTGGGCTTTAGCAAAAATTTTGGTTTTAAGTGAATAAAACCCTGGGTGCTTGGATGAAGGCCTTTTAAATTATTGTGTTAAACAAATGTCACAATGGATCACGTGGTCTAGTAGTTGTGGCGTCATTAAGGTTGTAAGGGAGCCTGGGTTCAAGTCTTGGCTCTTGCAATTTATTTTGGTTTTTCTTTTAAAGGAACCTAGACTTTGGCCTATAGACCTTATAATTAACTGAGGCTAAAATGGTGACACAAAGAGCCTTGTGGTGGAGTAGCAAGGTGGTGTGTTGTGTAACTGTGAGGTCTAAAGTTCAAGTCTTAGGATGCATAATGGAGTATTTATTTTGCCGTTTGAGCTGTGTAGGAGGTGGAGTTGGACTGGAACTATGTGGTTGAAGTGGTCATAAAAAAATAAGGATTTTTCATAATGGTTGAAAGTAATCCCACATCGGGAATCTAACATGAGAATTGGTGAGAAGCTGGCTTTAAATAGAGCGAATAAGATGAGTTGGTGATCACTGGTTTTAGGAGGGATTATTTCATACCTGCTTAACCAAGGCTGGTATTATGGACTTTGACGCGTTCTCATAAATAGGTGTTTATTCACGCCCTTCTTTGTTGGAGGTCGGCAAAAGTCGAAAAGCTGAAACTTTGGTATTAAGGGCCTCACGAGCTTGCGATCGCTTGTGGGGTAAACTGAGCCCACGAAACGTGGTCGTACGTTGAGGAAGGCCACCATGAGTGATCTCATGGGCCTGGGCCGAAATGGGCCGTATAGGCCCAATAGGCCCATGGGCCCGCGTGGGTAAACTTCACTGTTAAGTGAGACGTAGGTAGACTTGTCATGTCGCGCACATGACTTAGGTAGTTTTGGGCCACGTTGGGCCTAGATGGGTCGTGTGGGCCCAATGGGCTCGTGGGCCGCACACGGATTAAATCTGCAATTTGTGATAATGATTGGACTAGGCTATGTAGGTCACATAGCCGTATCTAAATTTGGGCTAAATGGGCCACAAGAGGGTGTGGGCCTACTTGGGCCGAGTAATGGGCTTTAGGCCTATTTGCACCATTATTTCTGTTTAGGTTACTTAAGTCACTCGAGGCGACGGTGGACCTTCTGTTGGGTCGTTAAGATCCCAGTTTGTAAAATCACCGAAATACCCTTGTAGTGTAAAATGACCGTAAAACCCTTGTATGGTAGAATGACAATTATGCCCTTATGTTCCGTATGACTGATGTGCCTATGATTTACATATATGATTATACTGAGTATGACTTTGCATGCACATAATATTTATGACATGACATATTGCATGGGGTTGGGTTATTATGGATAGAGGAAGTGTACGACCTGTAGCCGTTCTGTACAAGGCTTTCAGCCTTTCTGTGATACTTATGGCTTATAGCCGTCCTGTTAACTGGCAGCATTGCTACGATATTTATGGCTTTTAGTCATTCTGTCTACGGCGTTGAGCCGTTCTGTTGACTTAGTGCCGCAACCGGTACTAAGATTGGTCTATTGGTTGGGTGGGTCGATTTTATCCCCACATGGTGTGTTGGTTGGACTAGCACGGGAATGCTCAGATATCTACATCGACATCGATTACAGATTGGGCTTTGGCCCACCTGATTCTGTTATTAGGCTAAGGCCCACCTGATGCTGCTTCTGTGATGGGCTCAGGCCCAGTCTGTTTCTTCATACCGTATATCTGACTATTTGTTTTTTAGGGATTACACACTGAGTTTTCGCAAACTCACCCTTTTTGCCTAATTGTGCAGGTAATTCCCAGACTTAGACGATTTGGAGCCGCGAGGGACTCGGAGGTGGCCACACGATTGCAGTGGATCTACAACTTGTCTTTATTTATTTTAAATTTCATATTGGGTTTTGGATTATGTAATAAGGCCATAGTGGGTTTAAGTTTTAAGTGGGCTTTTGATTTCTTATATTAAACTACTAGCCTAGGAAAACTCGAGTTTTCAAAATATTCACGGTTTTCAAAATGCTTCCGTGATTTATGTTGAATTAATATTCCAAAGACAAATATTTTGGAAAATGTTTGTGACGAGATGATTTGCTAACCCTGTACAAAACGACAACTCGATTCTTGAATGACGCTTTGATGCAACACGCCAGATTCGGCTATAACGTCTAGGTCGAGTTTGGGGTGTTACACACTGGGTCTTCTCACACAAGCTGATAGTCAAGATGTACACGGTACTGCTCACACAAGCTAACGAGTAATCACAACACATGCTAGAAAACTCAGCCACCAATAGAACGTACAAGACCAGCACCTATAACACGGTAACCCCTAATGACATGTCATTCGTATCCTATCTATTCCTAAGGTTCAACCGGGATTTCATACGTTGCCAAATTTTACTTGAATATTTCCATGAAGTCGTACTCATCAAGAATGAAATAATAAAGCATTAGAAACACAATTACTTTAATGCTTATTAACATACGAACTTACCAACGAACTCGTATGTAGGAAAACGATTGTTCAGTCCAAAACTTTATCTTTTCCCCAATCTAATTTCATACATTGCTTTTCTTGATCTATATAATCAAATTTAAATATTTTAATTCATATTTTACTCAATTCAGTCCAAATTTCATGTTATGGAAAAATTACCATTTTGCCCCTATGCTTTTGACGTCTTTACAATTTAGTCCCTAGCACATAAAAATGCAAATTCATGCAATTTAATCCACATCCATGCTGACCGAATTCTATATTTGTTCATAGCAGACCACACATTTTATCATATGATTTTCACATTTTAGAAATAAATCCCTATTTGACATTTTCAACCAAAAGCACTTTACAAAACTTGTTTATCTAACAAAAACCATTCATTTTCTATCATCAAACATCAAAATCCTAACATATACATCAATGGATAAATCCAAACAACTTAATAATTTTGTAAATTTGTCCCTTGGCTAGCTAGATTAAGCTACAACGATTCCAAAAACGTAGAAATCATTAAAAACAAATCAGAAATCACTCACCAATTGTGCTTGCAAGCTTGGCCGAACCTAGCTATGGTTTCCCTAAGTACAAACGGTTGAAGAAGAAATCTAAAAGATGATATCTTGTCTTGGTTTTATTTATTTTAACATTAATTACTCAATTACCTTTATATCCTTTAAAAGCATTAAAATTTTCACTTATACCAAGACAACATCTTCCACTAAATCACTTAACCATATAAGGACCTTCACTTTAAAGTTCCATAGCTATTAGATGCCTTTAGCTAATAGAACGTAACTTTTACACTTTACGCGATTTAATCCCTTTTATCAAATTAAGCATGCAAACGATAAAATTTCTTAACGAAATTTTTATATGACTCTACTATCATGCTGTAGACATTAAAATAATAATAAAATAAATATTTTCACATTGAATTTGTCGTCCTAAAACCACTTTTCCGATTTCACTAAAAACAGGCTACTACAATTCTCCCCCTTAAGAAATTTTCATCCCCAAAAATCTTATCAGAAAATAGATTAGGGTACTATTTTCTCATAGTTTCTTTGGGTTCCCACATAGCTTCTTCGATACCACGAAGTTGCCAAAGTACTTTCACTAGAGCTATGCTTTTGTTTTTTAACTCTTTAATCTCTCGGGCCAAAATTCTAATTGGTTCTTCGTTATACGACATGTCAGGGTGAATCTCAACTTCTGTCGGAGAAATTATATGCGAAGGATCCGATCGGTACCGTCGTAACATAGGTACATAGAGCACGTTATGAATCTTTTCAAGTTCTGACGGTAATTTAAGTTGATATGCCACTGGCCCTATTTTCTTTCGATAATCTCATACGGCCCAATAAATCAAAGACTCAACATTCTTTTGTAACCAAAGTGGAGAATTCTTTTCCAAGGCGATACTTTCAAAAACACTTTTATCACCAATCTGAAACTCAATATCTCTACGCTTCAAATCCACATACGATTTCTGTCTATCAGAAGTAGCTTTCAAATTGTCACGAATCACCTTCACCTTCTCTTCGGTTTCTTAAATCAAATCAACCCTGTGAATCTTTTTCTTACAAAGCTCGGTCTAGTACAATGTAGTTCAGCATTTACGACCATATAAAGCTTCATACGATGCCATCTTTATGCTTAGTTGAAAACTATTATTATATGCGAATTCAACCAACAATAAATATTTTTCCCAGTTGCCTTCAAACTCTAACACACAGAAACAAAGCATATCTTCGAGAATTTGAATCACTCTCTTAGACTGACCATCTGTTTGAGGATGAAATGCGGTGCTAAAATGCAACCGCGTACCTAAAGCTTCTTGCAACTTCTTCCAAAATCGTGATGTAAATCACATATCCCTATCTGAACTAAAAAAGACTGGCACTCCGTGCAATCTGACGATTTCAGAAATATACAACTCAACTAACCTATCAAGTGAGAAGTTAGTACGTACTAGAATAAAATGTGCAGACTTCATCAAACGATTAACAACAACCCAAATAGCATCTTTCTTTTTCGAAGATAAGGGTAGTCCCGATACAAAATCTATTGTAACTCTATTCCATTTCCACTCCGATATCATTACTGGCTGTAATAGTCCTAAAGGCACTTGATGTTCACCTTTAACTTGCTGACAAATCAGACATTTGGACACAAAGTCAGTAATATCTCATTTCATACCTAACCACCAATACAACTGCCTCAAATCATTGTACATCTTGTTACTCCCCTGATGAATAGACAAACTACCATTGTATGCTTCTTGCAAGATTTTCTGTATAAGCCCTGGATTTTTTGGTAAGCAAAATCTATCTCGGAACAATAAACAGTCATCTGTTCCAATTTGAAATTCTGAATCAGAAGTTAACTCATACTGTACTCGTTTAGCTTTCAATTCATTGTCACATTTCTGAGCTTCACAAATTTATTGGAAAAACCTCAGTTTAGCGTTTAAATCAGCTAAAATTGAGCCGTCATCAGACAAGCTTAATCGCGTATTCATAGCTCTCAGAGCAAACAAATATTTTACTCAAATCATCTGCGATTACATTTGCTTTTCTCGATCCCTAACTCATAGTATTTCAACAATTCAGGCCGTCTTCGTTGTCGTAAATTTAAATCTTTATGAGACATCAAATACTTTAGGCTCTTGTGATTGGTAAATATGTGACACTTCTCACCGAATAAGTGATTTCACCAAATTTTAAATGCAAACACGATTGTGGCCAACTCCAAATCGTGTGTCAGATAATTCTTCTCGTGTGTCTTTAACTATCTGGAAGCATACGCTACCACTTTTCCTTCTTGCATTAAAATACATCCCAAACCATTAAATAATGCATCACTAAAAATCACAAACTCTTTACCCGACTCAGGCTAAACTAAAGTTGGTGCTTCGGTTAACAGTGCTTTCAACTGATTAAAACTCTGTTGGCAATTCTCAGACCACTCAAACTTTACATCTTTTTGCAATAAATGAGTCATTGGTGTAGCTATCATTGAGAATCCTTTTACAAATCTCTGATAATAACCCGGTAACCCTAAGAAACTTTTGACCTCAGAAATTTTTCTTGGTGGTTTCCAGTCAACAATCGCTGAAATCTTGCTCGGATCAACTCTGATGCCTTCCGCTGAAACAATGTATCCCAAAAATTCAACTTCTTGGAGCCAAAACTCGCATTTGCTGAATTTAGCAAATATCTGTTTATCTCTCAAAGTTTGTAACACATTTCTCAAATGCTCGGCGTGTTCTGACTCATATCAGGAATAGATCAGAATATCATCAATGAATACAACAACAAATCGATCCAAATACAGTCTAAAAATTTGATTCATCAAATCCATAAATACTACCAAAGCGTTAGTTAACCCAAATGACATAACAAAAAATTCACAGTGTCCGTACCTGGTCCTGAATACAGTTTTCGACACATCCGAATCTTTAACCCGCAACTGATAATAATCGGAACATAAATCAATCTTTGAAAATACTGTGGCACCTTTTAGCTGATTGAACAAATCATCAATTCTAGGCAAAGGATACTTATTCTTAATTGTAACCTTGTTAAGCTATCGATAATTGATACACAGTCTCATTGATCCATCTTTCTTCTTTACAAATAAAACTGGTACACCCCAAGGCGAGAAACTCTATCCTGCAAAACCTCTATCTGTTAACTCTTGCAACTGAGCTTTCAACTCTTTCAACTCTGTTGGAGCCATTCTATATGGAGCTATCGATATTGATGATGTTCTCGGTACTAACTCAATAGCAAATTCAACCTTTCTGATCAGTGGCAATCCAGGTAACTCTTCTGGAAACACATCTAGATATTCACAAACTACTGGCACTGATTCAATCTTCAATTTAGACACTTTTGTATCTAGTACATAAACAAGATAAGCATCGCAACTTCTGAGCTAGCATAACCGATATCACACTAGGCAACCCACTCAAATCATCGGATTCAATATGAAGAATTTCACTATTTTGACATTTCAACTCAATAGTCTTTCGTTTACAGTTTACAACAGCATCATGCAGAGTCAACCAATTCATACCCAAGATCACATCGAATTCATCAAACAGTAAAAGCATCAAATCGGCCAGAAAATAGTAGCCTCAAGTCATCAAAGGACAATTCTTACAAACTTTATCAACTAGGATATACTGGCCTAAGGGGTTCGATACTTTAATCACGAATTCAGTGGACTCAATAGGTAAATTCTTACTAGACACTAAATTCGTACAAACATATGAATGGGTTGATCCAGGATCAATCAAAGCAGTTACATTGGTGTCATAAAGAGAAAAACTAGCAGTGATAACGTCTGGTGCTAATGCATCATTGCGAGAACGAATTGCATAAGATCTGGCTGGTGCTCGAGTCTCAGATCTCATAGAAGAATCCTTTGTTGCACTTTTGCTACTATTCAAATTTCCAGTATTTCGAGGTGGTCTCCCTCTGGCAACTGTATTACTCGGCATTGTAGTCGGAAGTTTGTCTTTCCTAGGTAACACAGGACAACTATGAATAAAATGCTCTTGCGAGCCACATCTAAAATAGGCTTTATTATTCATCCAACAATCTCCAAAATGCCGTCTTCCACATTGCTGACACTCAGGTTTGTTGCCTTTGACACTACCAATGCTCGATACTGAAGTGGCTTGAGCTTTTGGACTCGTGTGTTGCTTCCCATCTCTGTTGGAATACCCCATTGAAGCAGTTAAACGATTATAAGAATCCCTTGATGATTTCTTTGATGATGAATGATATGATTTACCCATTGACCTCTTTCTCAAATTTCTAGCCTCAGAATCGGCTCTTCTATTTTCTTTGCTAAGCTCCTGGGCTTTGAGTGCTCTATCAACTAACCTAACAAATTTTTTCAGTTCAAGGATCTCGACTAAAAGTGTAACACCCCACACCCGTGGCCACGCTGATTCGGAATATGAGGCATTACCTAACCAAAACTTATGCATAAAAACGTCACGTGGTCAAATTAAAACTTTTCAATTTCAGATATAAACTCCTCAATAAGAGCTTATGGGGTTTAAAACATTTATTGAAACCCACTAGGAATTAATCTGGGGCCTTAAACAAACCCTAAAAATAACACCTAACACAGGGGCACACGCCCGTGTGGGAGGGGCAACACGCCTGTGTCTTGAACTCGTGTGGAATTAATTTTAAATGCACACCTACAGGGGTTTTCACACGGCCTGGCACACACCTGTCTCCCTAGCTTGTGTCCTTCACACTGCTAGGACACGCCCGTATGCTAGCCCGTGTGTAAAAACTTGGACATTCTGTTCTTGACGTCAGCAATCCATAAGGGCCACTCAGTAAGATGAGGGGGAAACTCAGTAAGATGTCGTAGCGAATCACATAGATAAGCCCCTACCTGCCAGCGCGCGGATAGATAGGGCGGGTGTGATAGCCCTAAAGTGGCCCTAGTCGGAAAGCGGTTTCGGGACTGCTAAACCGAGTCACCAAATTATTTGAATATGATAATTATTGTCTAAAATATGTGAATATGAATGTGTGAAAGTTTTAAGCTTCGATTTAGTTAATTGCATGTGAATTTAGTTAATAGGACTTATGTGTGACACTTTTGAAATGTGATAGGTTAATCTATAAGGATCTATTAGTGCATGTAATAAAAAGGGTGGACTTACATGTCAATTTCCCCACTTAATTGGTAGTGGCCGGCTATGACAATGAGGGTGGACAAAATGTGATGGGTAAAACATGTCATAAACATGTTATGTTAGTGTTTTATGGGAGGAATGATAAAATAAGGAGCATGGGTAATAAAATAATAGTGGTTAGTAGGAGGAGAAAGAGAAAAAGAAAAAAAATGAGCTAGGCTACTCCTCCATTGCTGTGACTTGAGGAAGGAAGAAGAAGAGGATTTTCTTGCTTCATGTTCGGTTGGTTGGTGTTTAGGAGGAGGTATGTTTGATGTTGTTCCATGAGATTCATGCATGTTTTTAGTTGTTAGCTTGAGTTCTACCTAGCCCATGGTTTAAATTTTTGCTATGTGATGGAGATGATATTCGGCCATGTGTGTTGTCTTCTTGGTTGGTGTTTGATGTTGTGGTGATGAGGCATGAAGATGAGTTAAGTTTCGGCTAAGGTGGATTTGTGTTGATGTCATTTGCATGCTAAATGTGAAGCTTTGTAATGATACATATGATGGTGGATTGATGACTCTTGGATTTTCTTTTTAGCATTTTTGAGTTAGACATTAAGTTCTTTGTTTAACCCATGACCAAAATTGAAATGGTATGGTGTCTTGATGCATTCGCCATGGTAGGAAGTAGAAGAGAAATATGGTTGTTGTTCATGTTATTTGGATGAAAAATGGTAGTAAGGTGAAGTGCAAATGTTAGTATTTGATTACTAGTGTATATATGTGTATTAGCCGAGTTTTGAACTTGAAACAAAATGGTATGTAGTCAATACAAGTAACCATATTTGTAGGAAGTATTAAGCATATAATTGGCCTCAACATAGACATGCATATTCGCCACATGAGATAGATTGGTGTTGCATGTATTCGGTTATAAGCGAGCATAATGATGAATCTATCTTGACTTAGATAATCGGCTCAAGGAGAATTTGTTAAAGTGCTTAGTTAATTGATATTAGGTTAATGATGTGTGTATTCGGTCATAAAGGTGCACATGAGGAAATGTTAGATTAATTGTATTAAATTGCTCAATGTGATTAAAAATGCGTATGACCATTTTGTATTTGAGCTAAAGGTGGCCATATGACCTATCAAACTCCTTGTCATATTCGCCATAAGCTAGCATAATGAGACTTTAATAAGTTAAATTTGTTTGAATTAGCTCAAGAGCTTAGAGGACCAAAGTTGGATAAGGGAAAGGAAAAAGTGATCGAATAGCCGCCAAAATCGTTCGACAACATCCGAGGTAAGTTTTTGAGTAATGGATCTTAGATTATGATTCGATTAGATCATGTTTTAAGTAAATCAAAATCATGCTCTTTGTATGTAATTGTTGAGCCGAAAATGATAATGCTTGATAAGTGACTTGTGTTTGAATTCTAGTTATGAAAATGAAATATAGATGTGTCATGATTTATTGATATGTGCATGGATATTCGGATGATAACCGGGCTAAGTCCCAAGGCATTTGTGCTAGTGACTAATTCGGGCTAAGCCCAAGGCATTTGTGCGAAGTTACTATATCCGGGCTAAGTCCCAAGGCATTTGTGCGAAGTTACTATAACCGGATAAGTCCCGAAGGAATTTGTGCTGAGTTACTATAACCGGCTAAGTCTCAAGGCATTTGAGCAAGTAGCTATATCCGCTAAATTCCAAAGGTACTTGGTTTGGGAATGAGCGATCTTGCTGTAATAATTTCAATTAATACGCCAGTAAAATCCCAATGATGAGGTACGTTTCAGATATGCATTGGAGTAGTTGATTCCTTTTAAATATTATTCGCTCACCAATTAATGAGCTTAGGCCTTTGGTTAAGTTGATCCCTTATGTGTGAATATGAGGGTTGGAAATGTGAAGTAAGGCTGATTTTTGAGAATATGTGTATATGGAATTATCTGTTTAGTTATATGAATGCTATACTTCAGTTGTGCCTAATTTCATTGCTCAAAACTTACTAAGCATTAAATGCTTACTCCGTTCTTTGAATCTCTGCTTTATAGATTTTGGTTCGTCACCATCGGACTCGGGATTGTCAAGTCAAGTCATCCACACTATCAAAGCCCTTTTGGTACACTTTTGGTTGAACTCGAAAATGGCATGTATAGGACTACCCTTGTTGTTGTTGGTCATGTACCCTTTGGTTTTGTATAAATTTGGATAGCCATGCGAAAATGGCTTATATATATACTTTGAGCATAGCATTATAATCGTTTTGTATGTTGTTCATTGAGAGGTATGGAAATGTTTGGTAACGATTAGCCATTGGAATGGTTAATCATGATCATTTTGGTGCTTTGTATGACAAATTCTAGTTGATTCATGGAAAACCATGAAATAGGTAAAGTTTACCTTAAAAACAGATGTTGACAAAGAAGAAGTGGTGTGGATTTGAAAAATCACTAAAGATAGTACGAATGGAATTAAATAGTGAATAAATTATGTAATCGTACCTTGATGAATCTATTTTCATATGAAAGTAACAAAACAATCATATGAGCCGTATTTTATGAGATGCTTAAGTTTTCGTGAAACAGGGCCAGAGCAATTTCTGGATCCCCTGTTCCAACTTTGGAAATTCACTATAAATTAACCAGAGATAATTAGAAGTCATGGCCTGATGTACATATTCCTTTTCAAGTCTAGTTTCTTTAGAAACAAACGGCATGGGTATTGAAGCCCTGTACAAGGAGATATCTAAGTCGTAATGCATGAAGGTCAGAGTAGTCGAACCCTGAAACAGGGGAGACTTTAACTAATAAACTGTACTAATTGGCTTGACCAAAAATTCTAGAAAAAAATTTGTAGATGGATATATGAGTCTAGTTTTAGATAAAATTTACAAAACTGGTTTTCGAGTTTTGGAACTCAAGATATGATTTTTAAGGTGACAGTGACGCAGTTAGGCAGCTTGTCTGGAAATTTTTAAAATGGTCTGTGAAAATAAATGAATTAAGTCTGTTAGCACCTCGTGTTCGACTCCGGCAACGGTCTCGGGTACGGGGTGTTACAATTTTATTGGTATTAGAGCTACGGTTTAGTCGATTCTAGGACTACCGTAATACGTTTGGGTCTAGCTATACATGCCATTATGTGATTATTTGATAGTGTGCTGATTTCTGACAATTGAAAATGTGTTTATTTATAGTAATGGATCCCGATCCCAACCGAGCGGTAGCTGATGATCTTGAGAGTGTAGCGCCTGCTCCCGCACAAGGGACAGTGCCGACGGACTCTCAACCTATTGCTAGTAATCCGAATGATGAAGCTAGACAAGCTTTTTATAGCGTGATGAATGATTGGTTCAACCAATACATTCGAACTAATACGGCTGTTCCACAACCTCCATTCCTGACTAATACCACCCCCGCACCTACAATACCTCTTGCAACTGACCAAATAAGGTCAAATAAGCCCTCAGTTGACAGAATTCGAAAACACGAGGCTACTAAATTTGAAGCTACAGACAGCGATGATGCCGAGCAAGCTGAATTTTGGTTGGACAACACTATTTAGGTACTCGATGAGCTGTCTTGCACACCCGATGAGTGCCTAAAGTGTACTATCTCCTTGCTACGTGATTCTGCCTACTATTGGTGGAATACGTTGACTTCTGTTGTGCCTAGAGAGCAAGTAACTTGGGAGTTTTTCCAAACCGAGTTTCGGAAAAAGTATATCAGTCAGAGATTCATGGATCAAAAACGGAAGGAATTTCTTGAACTTAAACAAGGTTCCATGTCACATCGATTATGAACGAAAGTTTGTAAGGCTTAGCCAAGACGCTTGAGAATGCATTTCTTCGAAGCCGTGATGTGTAAACGCTTTGAGGATGGGTGAATGATGATATAAAGTCGTATGTTGGCATTTTGGAAATCGAGAATTTGTGGTACTTGTCGGCGAGCTTGCAAAGCCGAGGAGCTCAAGATGGAGAAAAGAAAAGGCGATATGGGAGCAAAGGAGTTTTGTAAGAGGTCTTGGGAGGCCCTTTCAAATCATCGAAGAAATTTAGAGATGATTTAGGCCGATCTAGAGACACTTCGGTTTTTCTAGACGAGATCGTGATCGACCTTCGTGAGTGCACGAGTCACTTGTTACCAAGTGTTGGAAATGATCGTCGAGACGTAATCTGAGTGTCGAGATTATGGTAAATGGCATTCGGGAGTTGTAGATTCCATGACCGCTCTTGTTACAAGTGCGGATCAGCTGACCACTTTATTAAAGATTGCCTGAGATTGTCTGAACAGAACGTAAATCAGAGTGGGAAACCTGGTGCTACTATTGCTCGGGGTAGACCATCTAGAAATACGAGCAATGCTAGTGGTGGTCAGAAAGGATCTAGAGATGCTACAACCAGATCTGAGGCTCATGCTCTTGCTAGAGCTTACGCTTATACGCCGCACGCCGAGGATGCTTCCTCGCCGGATGTTATTATCGGTACTTTTACTCTCTTTGATACTAATGTGATTGCTTTGATTGACCTCGGTTCTACTCATTCTTATATATATGAAACCTTAGCATCCAAAGAAGACTCTCACCGTTGAGTCTCATCGAGTTTGTAATTCGGTGTCAAATCCTTTGGGTCGTTACGTGCTTGTCGACAAAGTGTGCAAGAAATGTCCCTAGTAATCCGAGGTTCTGCTTTCCAGATTTGATGCTTTTACCGCTTGACTAATTTGATGTTATCCTCGGTATGGATTGGTTGATCAGACATGATGCAATTGTAAATTGCAAAAGAAAAACCATCGATTTAAGGTGTGTAAATAACGAGATAATCCGAGTTGAGTCTATCGACTTGAATAGGTTGCCACCGTAATATCATCGATGTTGGCTCGTAAATATGTAAGAAAGGGGTGTGAAGCATACCATGTATGTACTTGATGACAAAGAGTTAGAAAAGAAGCTCTGAATCTGTGCGCTGGTTTGTGAATACCGGATGTTTTTCCGAAGAATTACGGGTTTACCACTGCTCGGAGGTAGAGTTTGGTATTGAGCTTGTACCTAGGACTACACCAATTTCGATAGCTCAGATCGCATAGCACCAACCGAGTTAAAAGAGTTGAAGGCTCATTGCAAGAGTTGACGGATAGGGTTTCGCTCGACCAAGTTTCTCACCTTGGGTGCACCAAGATTGTTTGTGAGAAAGAAAGACGGAACCATGAGGTTGTGCATCGACTATCGTCACTGAATAAAGTGACAATAAAGAATAAATACATTGCAGCAGTATTGATGTTTTGTTTGATCAACTAAAGGGAGCCTCGGTGTTTTCAAAGATAGATTTGAGATCGGGTTATTATCGCCATGTAATTCGAGATTCGGATATACCCAAACCGCTTTCGAGCGAGATTCGGTCACTACGAATTCTTAGTGATACCGTTTGGGCTCACTAATGCCCCCGTGGTATTTATGGATTTGATGAATCGGATCTTCGACCGTATTTGGATCGGTTTGTAGTTGTGTTTATCGATGATATTTTGGTCTATTCGAGAAATGAAACCGATCATCTTTGAACACCGGGATTAGTGTTGCAAATTTTACGGATAAGCAGTTATATGCTAAGTTCAAGAAGTGTGAGTTCTAGTTAAGAGAGGTTAGCTTCTTGGGTCATGTGGTGTCTCTGATCGGGTATTCGAGTTGATCCGAACAAAATTTCGCCATACTTAAGCGGAAGCCTCCAGAAATATTATCAAGTTCGAGCTTTTAGGACTTGCCGCCATTACGACGCTTTGTAAAGGGTTTCTCGATGATAGCCACACCAATGACGAAACTACTTGTAAAGATGTTAAGTTTGAATGGATGTAAAAGTGTCAAAAAGTTTCGATCAACTAAAACTTGTTTGATCAAGCTTCAAGATTAGTCTTGCCGAATCGTGCAAAGAGTTTGTCATTTATAGTGATGCATCCCTACTTGGGTTGGGTTGCGTATTGATGCAAGAGGGTCGAGTTGTAGCTTATGCGTCGAGACAACTGAAGCCACATGAGAAAAATTATCCGACCCATGATCTTGAACTAGCTGCCATCGTGTTCGCTTTGAAAATATGGCGACATTACATATTTGGTGAGAAGTGCCATGTATATTCGGATCACAAAAGTCTCAAATATTTGATGACTCAAAGAGACTTGAATCTGCGACAAAGACGTTGGCTCAAGTTGTTGAAAGATTATGAGCTTGTCATTGACTATCACCCGGGAAAAGCTAATGTGGTTGCGGATGCCTTAAGTCGTAAATCACCGTTTGCTTTTCTAGACGATGAATGTACACTTGTCCGTTTCTATCCGACAATGTGTTAGTGGCGTAATTAAAGGCCAAACCATTGTTGATTCATCAAATTCGTGAAGCTCAGAAAGTCGATGATGAACTGGTTGCAAAACGGGCTGAATGTGTTTCGAATATAGAACCAGAGTTTCAAATTGATGATGACGATTGTTTAAGGTTCAGAAGTCGTTTGTGCGTTCCAAGAAATTCAGAACTTATTTCGATGATTCTGAACGAAGCTCATTGTAGCCGAATGTCAATTCACCCGGGGAGTACGAAAATGTGCAACGATCTGAGACGTCAATTTTGGTGGCATGGTATGAAACGAGACATTTCCGATTTTGTTTCGAAGTGCTTAGTATGTCAGCAAGTGAAGGCGGAACATCAAGTGCCTACGGGTTTACTTCAGCCAATCATGATACCTGAATGGAAATAGGATCGAGTCACGATGGATTTTGTATCTGGGTTGCCAGTGTCGGCAAGTAAGAAAGATGCGATTTGGGTTGTTGTTGATAGATGACTAAGTCAGCTCACTTTATCCCCGTACGCACGGATTTTTCATTGGATAAACTAGCTGAATTGTATGTTTCTCAGATTGTGAGATTACACGGGTACCTATTTCTATTGTGTCGGATAGAGATCCGAGATTCACCTCACGATTTTGGAAGAAATTGCAAGAAGCTTTGGGTACCAAGTCGCATTTTAGCACTTCGCCACCCCCAAACCGATGGTCAAACCGAAGCGGATAATTAAGATACTTGAGGATATGTTGAGATGTTGCATCCTCGAGTTTAGTGGTTCATGGGAGTGGTATTTACCTTTGATTGAATTCGCTTACAACAATAGTTTTCAATCAAGTATTAAGATGGCACCTTACGAGGCTTTGTGCGGTCGTAAATGTCGTACACCATTGTTTTGGACCGAGCTCGGTGAAAGTAAAATTTTCGAGTTGATTTGATTAAAGATGCTTTGAATGAAAGTAAAAGTAATCCGTGAAAGTCCAAGGCGACCACAGATCGTCAGAAGTCGTACGCGGATTTGAAACGAAAAGACATTAAGTATCAGGTAAGAGACAAAGTGTTTCTTAAAGTTTTACCTTGGAAAAAGATACTCAGATTTGGCCGTAAGGGCAAATTGAGTCCGAGATTCATTGGGCCGTATGAAATTTCTGAACGAGTTGGTCCAGTTGCATATAGGTTGCTTTTACCCCCTTGAACTTAAAAGGATCCACAATGTTTTTCATGTTTCGATGCTTCGACGTTACAGATCTGATCCTTCGCACATAATAAGTCCCTCCGAGGTTGAAATTCAAGCCGATATGAGTTATGAAGAAGAACCAATTCGTATCCTAGCTCGTGAAGTGAAAGAGTTGCGAAACAAAAAGGTTCCTTTAGTAAAAGTGTTATGTCTCAAACACGGGATGGAAGAAGCTACTTGGGAACCCGAGAACTCTATGAAAGAATGATACCCAAACTTATTTACCGGTAAGATTTTCGGGGACGAAAATTTCTTAAGTGGGGGAGAGTTGTGACAGCCCTAAAGTGACCCTAGTCGGAAAGCGGTTTGGGACCGCTAAACCGAAGTCACCAAATTATTTGAATATGATAATTATTGTCTAAAATATGTGAATATGAATGTGTGAAAGTTTTAAGCTTCGATTTAGTTAATTGCATGTGAATTTAGTTAATAGGACTTATGTGTGACACTTTTGAAATGTGATAGGTTAATCTATAAGGATCTATTAGTGCATGTAATAAAAGGGTGGACTTGCATGTCAATTTCCCCACTTAATTGGTAGTGGCCGCCATGACAATGAGGGTGGACAAATGTGATGGGTAAAACATGTCATAAACATGTTATGTTAGTGTTTTATGGGAGGAATGATAAAATAAGGAGCATGGGTAATAAAATAATAGTGGTTAGTAGGAGGAGAAAGAGAAAAGAAAAAAAATGAGCTAGGCTACTCCTCCATTGCTGCGTGACTTGAGGAAGGAAGAAGAAGAGGATTTTCTTGCTTCATGTTCGGTTGGTTGGTGTTTAGGAGGAGGTATGTTTGATGTTGTTCCATGAGATTCATGCATGTTTTTAGTTGTTAGCTTGAGTTCTACCTAGCCCATGGTTTAAATCTTTGCTATGTGATGGAGATGATATTCGGCCATGGGTGTTGTCTTCTTGGTTGGTGTTTGATTTTGTGGTGATGAGGCATGAAGATCAGTTAAGTTTCGGCTAAGGTGGATTTGTGTTGATGTCATTTGCATGCTAAATGTGAAGCTTTGTAATGATACATGTGATGGTGGATTGATGACTCTTGGATTTTCTTTTTAGCATTTTTGAGTTAGACATTGAGTTCTTTGTTTAACCCATGACTAAAATTGAAATGGTATGGTGTCTTGATGCATTCGGCCATGGTAGGAAGTAGAAGAGAAATATGGTTGTTGTTCATGTTATTTGGATGAAAAATGGTAGTAAGGTGAAGTGCAAATGTTAGTATTTGATTACTAGTGTATATATGTGTATTAGCCGAGTTTTGAACTTGAAAGAAAATGGTATGTAGTCAATACAAGTAACCATATTTGTAGGAAGTATTAAGCATATAATTGGCCTCAACATAGACATGCATATTCGGCCACATGAGATAGATTGGTGTTGCATGTATTCGGTTATAGGCGAGCATAATGATGAATCTATCTTGACTTAGATAATGGCTCAAGGAGAATTTGTTAAAGTGCTTAGTTAATTGATATTAGGTTAATGATGTGTGTATTCGGTCATAAAGGTGCACATGAGGAACTGTTAGATTAATTGTATTAAATTGCTCAATGTGATTAAAATGCGTATGACCATTTTGTATTTGAGCTAAAGGTGGCCATATGACCTATCAAACTCCTTGTCATATTCGCCATAAGCTAGCATAATGAGACTTTAATAAGTTAAATTTGTTTGAATTAGCTCAAGAGCTTAGAGGACCAAAGTTGGATAAGGGAAAGGAAAAAGTGATCGAATAGCCGCCGAAATCGTTCGACAACATCCGAGGTAAGTTTTTGAGTAATGGATCTTAGATTATGATTCGATTAGATCATGTTTTAAGTAAATCAAAATCATGCTCTTTGTATGTAACTATTGAGCCGAAAATGATAATGCTTGATAAGTGACTTGTGTTTGAATTCTAGTTATGAAAATGAAATATAGATGTGTCATGATTTATTGATATGTGCATGGATATTCGGATGATAACGGGCTAAGTCCGAAGGCATTTGTGCTAGTGACTAATTCCGAGCTAAGCCGAAGGCATTTGTGCGAGTTACTATATCGGGCTAAGTCCCAAGGCATTTGTGCGAAGTTACTATAACCGGATAAGTCCCAAGGCATTTGTGCGAGTTACTATAACCGGCTAAGTCCCAAGGCATTTGAGCAAGTAGCTATATCCGCTAAATTCAAGGTACTTGGTTTGGGAATGAGCGATCTTGCTGTAATCATTTCAATTAATACGCTCGTAAAATCCCAACGATGAGGTACGTTTCAGATATGCATTGGAGTAGTTGATTCCTTTTAAATATTATTCGCTCACCAATTAATGAGCTTAGGCCTTTGGTTGTTGATCCCTTATGTGTGAATATGAGGGTTGGAAATGTGAAGTAAGGATGATTTTTGAGAATATGTATATGAAATTATCCGCTTAGTTATATGAATGCTATACTTGATTGTGCCTAATTTCATTGCTCAAAACTTACTAAGCATTAAATGCTTACTCCGTTCTTTGAATCTCTTTTATAGATTTTGGTTCGTCACCATCGGACTCGGGATTGTCGAAGTTGAAGTCGTCCACACTATCAAAGCCCTTTTGGTACACTTTTGGTTGAACTCGAAAATGGCATGTATAGGACTACCCTTGTTGTTGTTGGTCATGTACCCTTTGGTTTTGTATAAATTTGGATAGCCATGCGAAAATGGCTTATATATATACTTTGAGCATAGCATTATAATCGTTTTGTATGTTGTTCATTGAGAGGTATGGAAATGTTTGGTAACGATTAGCCATTGGAATGGTTAATCATGATCATTTTGGTGCTTTGTATGACAAATTCTAGTTGATTCATGGAAAACCATGAAATAGGTAAAGTTTACCTTAAAAACAGATGCTGACAGCAGCAGTGGTGTGGATTTGAAAAATCACTAAAAATAGTACGAATGGAATTAAATAGTGAATAAATTATGTAATCGTACCTTGATGAATCTATTTTCATATGAAAGTAACAAAACAATCATATGAGCCGTATTTTATGAGATGCTTAAGTTTTCGTGAAATAGGGCCAGAGCAATTTCTGGATCCCCTGTTCTGACTTTGGAAATTCAGTATAAATTAACCAGAGATAATTAGAAGTCATTCCCTATATGTACAGATTCCTTTTTGAGTGTAGTTTCTTTAGAAACAAACGACATAAGTATTGAATCCCTGTACAAGGAGATATCTAAGTCGTAATGCATGAAGGTCAGAGTAGTCGAACCCTGAAACAGGGCAGACTTTAACTAATAAACTGTACTAATTGGCTTGACCAAAAATTCTAGAAAAAAATTTGTAGATGGATATATGAGTCTAGTTTCAGGTAAAATTTATGAAACTGATTTTCGAGTTTTGAAACTCAAGATATGTTTTTTAAGGTGACAGTGACGCAGTTAGCTAGCTTGTCTGGAAATTTTTAAAATGGTCTGTGAAAATAAATGAATTAAGTCTGTTAGCACCTTGTGTTCGACTCCGGCAACGGTCTCGGGTATGGGGTGTTACAGCGGGTGAAGCGCGAAGGGGATGGATGTCTGAGCGGTTGTGGACGAAATAAGGCTATTTACCAAGCCTCTTTGCCACCCTTACAAACACCTATTTACATAAGATCAACCAAGTTCAATACCAACATAATATGCATAACCAAAATAACCATAACCATTAGAAATGTGCATAATCACATTGAATAATAATTAACATTAGCCAACATTCATGCCCTATACAAAATGAGTATCATAATCATATATGAGCCAACACATTTTGGCTACTTAACAAAATGCTAAACAAAAGACTCGAGTCCCTATACATGGCAGTAAAGAAAACAATTAAACTAACTATACCAATGTCTTGAGTGGTATTGTGATCGAAGCTTTTGACGTTACTGGATCCTCGATGCTAGCTTGGTGGCACTATAAGGAAACAAAAGAAAGGAAGGTAAGCATGTAAGCTTAGTAATTACATTTATGTAAATAAAATGTAATTAAAAGAAAACATATTTATCAAACGATAAATTGACATGCATAAAAAATTTGAGTCACTTAGACTTCTCGATCTTATTCTTCCTTTCATTCATATATGCTTAAAGACATCTCATCACAGACTCAGGCTTTATCCATGAGTTCAATCTACATACCTCATCAAATTTTCACCAACTAAATCTTTACATTACCTGTTGAACACTCGGAATACATAGGAATACGTAGGGAATTTTCATATAAATGCCATATAGATAGTTAGGGCTAACTCATACTATGATGTGCTCACATTTGAGCTACTTAAGGGCCTTTTTATCAAGTAAGGACCCGGACCCCATGGCTATTATGTAATGTTCGCTCATTGAGCCACTCACGGGCCTATGCACAAAGCCAGTACCCAGACCCACGTTACCTATAAAAATCATCTTATGAACTCAGACTCAACTCATGAGTTCAGACCACATAATTTTCATGACATGCCCCTTCGTATCCTATGCTATATCCAGAGTTCAACGAGATTTCATGTTTAACCGAATAGCATCGCATTTGCTCGCAACGTATTATACTCGAAGAACATGTCATTTACACATTCATGGCAACAATTTAAACTTTAGATACATAACCACAATAAGCTAATTGCACATGTATATTATCAAGGTATTTTTAAGTAAGTTTTGTTAACACATTATTTACATATGTACTTACCTCGATACAAAATGACGAAGACGAGCTTAATCCTCGTAAACTTTATTTTTACCCTGATCAAGACCCGAATCACGTTTCTCTTGATCTAAATTAATAAAATTCATTTATTTCATCAGCACATCGATTTATACACTCGAATTTCATAATTGGGCAAAATGACTATTTTGCCCTTAGACTTTCACAAAATGACCATTTTACCCCTATGCTCGAAAATCAATTTTTATCGGACTTCTTCATATGATAAGCCTATCCAAACCCTTTTTACTCTTATAGAAATCCAAAATTTCCACTATTTCACACATTTATCATCTATTTTACAACTTATACAAAATAGTCCCTAATAGGGTTTCCATGAGAAATCCCTTCACAAAAGTTGTTTATTACCCATCTAAGACTCATATTCTTCCATAAAATTTCAGTTATCAACACACATGATTTCATGGTAAAACCTTAGACTCTTGTTTATCTTGCAAAATAGTCCCCTCATTTGGAAGCTCATGCTTCAAGGTGTCAAAAAATGTAAAAATCATTAACAGAACCCATGAGAATCACTTACTTGCAAAGGCTTAGAGTTGCTAAAATTTTGAAGCTTAAAAACCCCTCTAATGGCTGAAAATTTCGGTGGTATGAGAATAGAATGAAAGTATGAAGTCATATTGTCTTATTTTATTCAATTAAGTCACCAAACCACCTAAACTTTTGACATTTTGACCAAATTGTTCCCTATGGCCGGCCAAGATCTTAGGAAAGGGTCTAATTGCCCTTTAAAAACCCCTAAACTAAGGTTCATAGCAATTTAACACCTTTAGCTAACAATTTAACACCTTTGTACTTTATGCGATTTAGTCCTTTTTTGCAATTAAGCAAGCAATCGCTAAAACTAATTCACCAAAATTTTCATGTACTTATCTAATCATGCTACAATACATAAAATAATATAAAAAATAATTTCCTTGACCTCGGGTTAGTGGTTCCGAAACCATTATTCTGACTAGCCCTAAAGTCGAGCTATTACAAAAAGCTTAATGTCTTCATTCAACCCATCTTCGAACCGTTTACACATAATTTCTTTAGTGGAGATGCACTCTTGGGCATACTTACTCAGTTTCACAAATTCTCTTTCATACTCGGTTATGGTCATACGACCTTGTTTCAACTCTAAAAATTCCTTGCATTTTTTTATCAAGAAACCGCTGACTTATGTACTTTTTCCTAAACTCAGTCTAAAAGAATTCTCACGTGACCCGTTCTCTCGGCATTACAGATATTAATGTGCTCCACCACTGATATGCGACATCTTTCAAAAGAGAAACAACATATTTAACGCATTTAGATGTTGTACACGACAACTCATCAAATACTCGGATCGTATTCTCTAGTCAAAACTCGGCTATCTCAGGATCATCATCAACTGTAGCTCAAAACTCTTTGGCCCCATACTTTCAAATTTTATCAAAAGGCAGTTTACTTAAATGTACGGGTTCTAGAACTTGAGAAGCTACTGAAACTAACTGGGAAAAAGGTGGGGGTGGAGGTTGTTGAGCAGCTGGATTCATTTAGACAAACTTAAAGAACCACTTATTCATCATTTGGAAGAAGGCTTCCTTGGCCTCTCCTCCACGACCCTCAGATACGGGTCTCAAACCAGACGGCAATGCTCCGTAAACGGAGGCTGGTGCATTACTTTCAACATCATCAGAGTCAACTCGATTTGAATCTATTTCTATATGAAAAACATGATTTTCAACTGTTAGGAGATGTCACACTATCACATGTTATTAAATGGCATGTATAGATAGACTCACATACACTACGTTGTTCTATAATTGACTAAATTATAGCTCTGATACTAACAAATGTAACACCCCTAACCCATATCCAACGCTAAAACAGAGTTACGAAGCCTTACCAGACTTATAGCTTATAAAATCAAGCATTTCATAAACAATTATCATTAAAAAAAAACCAGTCATAATCATTCATATGGTCCCTAATACGAGCCTTCGAGGCCCAAAATAGACATTAAAAGTGGTTCAGACTAAATCGAGTGCTTAAGAAATTTTTAAGAAAACATGGAAAATTTTCAAAGTGCAGGGGACACACGCCCGTGTGGCTAGGCCGTGTGTTTCACACGGCCAAGGGACACACCAGTGTTTCTGTAACACCCCTTATCCGTATTCAATACCGGAACAGGATATGAGGTATTACCAGACTCACATTGTAAGCAACATAAAATCCCGAGTCATAAATTTGCATCCAAATTAAAAACTGTTTGTATTCAATCATAAAGTCCCTAATAGGAGCCTACGAGGCTAAAAACATACTTTGGAAGTGGTTCGGGACTAAACCGAGCACTTATGAAATTTTTACAAAACTTAGAAGATTTTTTGCTATGAACAAGGGTCACGCGCTAGTGTGGTTTGGGACACGCCCATTTGGCAGGCCATGTGGTAACACACGCCCGTGTCCCTAAACCATGTAACTCTCTATTTTGCAAAGCATTAACAAATTGAGGTCACACGGTTGAGCCACACCCCCGTGTGCTAGGTCATGTGGTTAATTTAATTTTCATAAATAGGTACAGACTTCACACGGTCAGGACACATGCCCGTGCTTGAGGCCGTGTCCCTCACACGGTTGAGACACACACTTGGGTCCCGTGTGCTCAATTCTGAGCATTTTGTTTCTCAAAATTAAGGGGCAAACCATGTGTTACACACTGTTTAGACACACGCCCGTGTGGACAAAATAAAGGCTATTTACGAAGCCATTTGTCACCCTTATTTGCACATACACACCCACAAGTTCAATGGCATAAATCATGGCATGTTTAAGCAACCAAACCATTCAAAAACAAGGCCAAATCATTTCATCTCATTATCCACACTTAACAAATTTACAACATCGTATTTTGCCAAACCAAATCCTACCAAACATCACATTCCACAAGTTTTAATATGGCTACCAATAACATGCATAATTTTACTTAGTTTTCCAATCATACCAATGAGACAATCTTAACCATTCAACAACAAAACCATTAGGCCAAATTCAACCATTTACCAAGCATTTATAAACCATATCACACAAGAGGTAATTGAACATTCATGCATATATGAATATATATATCTTACAACCAATTCAACCAAAATGAGCCAAGTTACATGGCCAAACACCACATCAAGCTTTGACAATTACAAGCCAATATATTAGCCAAATTCATAATGACACATATAACAAAATAACCAAGTTCCTATACATGCCATATTCTCAAAATGTTTAAAATCATTGGTACCCACAATAACAGTTGATAGTGTGATGCGAACTCTTAAAAGCTCTAACCCAAGCTAGCTTGGTGACACTATAAAACATGGAAAATAAAACGGAGTAAGCTATATAGCTTAGTAAGCTCGTATGAAAGAAATAAGCTAACCTTACCATACATTAACATGCAATTAATATAACATAATGTAATGCAATTTACCAAAATCTCATGACCATAATTCATTCCATCACAACTTGCCTTGAAATCATCATTCCGCAAATTTAATAATCATAAGTTTTGTGTACATACCTATACCACTTATAATGGTTTCATACTCATTCTCATCTTTGTCATACCCAATGAACCAGTTGGAATAATAATATCAGATACTCAGGTAAACCTTGCACACAAGGTGCCGCATATGTAGCCATTGCTACCTCTATCTCATATCACACATATGTTCGCTCTCGAGCCATTAACGGGGCTGCTTACACAAGCTGCCAGTCGAGATGTGGCTACTCAGTGCTACTCACACAAGCTGTCAAGTAACCGTAACGTTTTTCAGTATACTCGTCCATCAGTAAGATGTAAAGGACCAGCACCTGGAATCACATAACATAAAACCCTAGTGACATTCTAATCTACTCCTAAGGTTCGATCGGGATTTCTCGTTTGCCAAATTGTTATTGAACGTGTCCATAAAGTCATTTACAAAATTCATGAAGTATTAAAGAAATTAAAATACAATTATAATAAAGCTTATTTAACATACGAACTTAAGTTGGTTACAAAAACGGCCAAAGAGATCTATTCATCAATTACTTTGGTTTTCCCATGATTTAGACCCAAACTTCATTTTTCTTGATCTATAATAACACATTTAACTTATTTAATCATCACATTATTCAATTCAGCCCAAAAACACATTATGGCAAAAAATTACATTTTTGCCTCTAACTTTTCAACATTTTAAAATTTAGTCCTTAGGCTCGTAAAATGAATTTCTTTCAATTTCTTCCCAACCCAAGGTTAGCCGAATATTATTTATACTCATAACAGCCTATAATTTTCATTTATTTACACTTTTCTACACATTTTATAGACTTTTACAAATAAGTCCCTATTTGACGTTTTTACCAAAAATCACTTTACAAAAGTCATTTAACAAACAACAAACATGCATTTTCTACCATCAAATATCAACATACACACATATTCATCATGGGTCAAATTTAAACTTTAATCCTTCTTCAAATTAGTTATTGGGAAGGCTAGATTAGGTTAAGACAACTTCAAAAACATAGAAATCATTAAAAACGGGGAAAGAACTAACATACAATCGAGCTTGAAGGTGGCCAAAACCCTAGCTATGGAATCCTTGTAAATTTCAGTATGGGGGGATGAAATTGAGAAGATGGACATCTTTTATTTAGTTAATTTTGTCCTTATTAGCCAAATTACTAAAATGTCCTTAATGCATAACTTTGAAATTTCACATAACCATGTCCGTTGTAACGCCTCAAATTTTGGGCCTAGAAGTATTAGGCCTTGAGCATGGGAACAGTTAGGAGGCAGCACATAAAAGATTACTTGTGCAAGAAGTGACACAAGTGTGCATTTGCTTTATTGGTTATGTTCTAAGAAATGTTAGAGAAGTCCTGAGTTCAAGCCTTGGCTTGTGCAAAATTTTGTTTTTACTTGAATAAACCCTGCCTCTAGTCAATAGGTTTCTTAAATAAATGTGCGTATTTCATGACATAAAGGGCCTACTGGTTTAGGGGATAAGTGGCATGTTACCTATGCTAGAGGATTGAGGTTCGAATACTGGTGAGTGCAGTGGAGTGTTTTATTTTGCTGTTGGCCATAGGATAGTTCTAGTTTGACTGAAACTTGAGTGTTTGGAGAATGTGGGGAGTTGAGGCTGAATTTTAGGAGATTCTTAAGGAATTTCGGTTGTTAGGGGGATTTGGGAGTGTTTTGTGGAGGAAAATTTGGATAGAAGAAGTTGTATGGAATTCAAATTGGTGGGTGGAGTGATGTAAGGAGATTTTCAAGGAATGGATCAAGGGAAGAGGAGTGTGTACCGAAATAGGATTCTTGCTTCTTCGGTTCAGCTTTGGTTGGCATGCTTATTTTCTTTTTTTCAGTTTCTGCCAATTGTTCTTTTTTGGCTTCTTGTCACTTCTTTGTTGTATGACCAAAAATCCTCTCTTCCTTTCTCTACCCTTTCCTTCCCAATCATTTCATTTACCATCTCATCTCCTTGTGTTCACTGCTGATTACCCTTCTCTTCTCCTTTCTCTCAACACTCTCCTCTTAACATTCCTTCATCTTAATACTTTAACCATTTACTGCATCTCTCTCAACTCTCTTCTTATTATCCTTCCATCTTGATACTTGGGCTGATTAAGGTATCTCTCCCTCTTTTCATTTTGTTTCCGATTGTTACGATTGTTCTCGACCAATCGGTAGGTGCATGTTTCTTCTCTGTTCTCTTTTTCTCTATGTTGTAATATTCCTGTTAACATTCTTCTTGCTGTCGCTCATGGCTAGGGTTGTGTTGGCGCTAGTCTTTATCTCGGTAGTAGTGTTTGTGTTTGACTGGCGTTGGGGTAAAAGCCAATTACTCCTTTCCTAGTGTGACGCATTCGGTAAGTGTTGTGCGGTTAGTACAATGTGTTGGTTATGATCATTACATGGATCGGGTTTTCAAGCCTTGGTTGTATGGGAGGATACCTCAAAAAGGGATTCGGAATTAGCCTTTTCCAACTGATTAAATGGGTGATCATGACTCAATCGATCTAGGCAAGTGCTAAGAAACCGTCTTAATGAATGTTATAGAAGGGATGGTTGAATCTTGTTGTCAAGGAAGTAATGGTGTATTGTGTTTAAATATATGTTTGGAGCGTTTGTGGTCCTTTCGCACAATTTCGTAGACAAGTATGTAAAAACATTGCACTACTCGTAAATCGACAAAATCGAAATAAGTGACCGTCGATGCAACACAAGCGTGCGCTCGCTCGTGTGGTAATTCGAATGCTTAAACATGGGCGTAAGATTGTTAAGATCGACCATGAGCGACTTCATGGTCTAAGGCTGATTTGGGCCATGTTGGGCCAAAATGAGATCAACCGTGTAGGCCTCACGGGCTTGTGGGCCCCACTCAGGTAAATCACATGGATGTGTGGAGAATATTAGACCAGGCAGTGGAATCCACACGGCCAAGGCCATTTCTGGGATTCGTGGGCCACATGGGTGTGTGGGCCAACATGGGCCGCAAAATAGGCCTTGGGCCTATTTTCACTATTTGACTGTTAAGGTTGTATGGGTCGCCCGAAACAACTGTGGACCTTCTATTGGGTCAGTAAGCATACCTAAACCCTTAATCGATAAAATGGTTGTTTTGCCCTTGTGGGATAAAATGACTGTTCTGCCTTTATGAGGTAAAATGATTATTTTCCCCTTATGGGATAAAATGGCTGTTCTACCTTTATGAGGTAAAATGACTGCTTTGACCTTACGTGGTAAAATGACTATTCTGCCCTTATGAGGTGAAATGACTGTTTTGCCCTTATGAGGTAAAATGACTGTTTTGCCCTTATGTGGTAAAATGACTATTTTTCCTTTTTATAGTAAGATGACTGTTTTACCCCTATGTGATGTATGATATTACGACAAGTTGCATGATGCATTGCATGGGGATGGGTTTTTATATGATTGGAGGAAGTGTACTGTACAACAACTCTGCTGCAAATCACTGATGGCTCTAAGCTTGTTATACTGGCAACTCTTCGGCAAATACTGTTTAGTGCCGCAACCGGTGCTACATGGAGTGTAGGGATGAGTGGGTTGATTTTAACCCAACATGGAGTGTAGGGTTACACGGAGATGGAGTTTAGAGGTTGGATGGGTAGGAGATACATACATTTCTTTATTCGCACTGCTTTATTTACTATTCTTGTCTTTATTCTTTATTCATTGTCGCATTCTTTATTCATCGCAATGGGCCAAGGCCTAAACACATGACTGTTTCTGTATTGAGATGGGCTAAAGCTCAAACTGATATTGTCACCATTACTAAAAAGGGCTTAGGCCCATATTGTGCTTGTTTTCTGACTATTTGCTTATATGAGATTACATACTGAGTTTTCATAAACTCAGCCATCTGTTTAACTGTACAGATAATCCCCAGCCCTAGGCAGATTGGTACGGCGACTCAGTGGTGGCCACACAACTGCACTTGCTTTCTTATTTGATTTTTAATTTATATGTAATTTAATTTGGGTATTTGTGTATGTAATAAAGCGTTTATGGATTTTAACTTAAATTTGGTTTTTTATTTTCTTGGGTTTATAATTGCTAGCAGTAGGAAAAGACGCATGTTTTCAAAAAGATAAATGTTTTTCCCAAAACACCACGTTTACGCGACATATTTTGAAAGCTTCCGCAATAAACAATATTTTAAAAAGTAATAAAAATTTTAATATGATTAGCATTTTGCTACATGACTTGAGTTTTAAACTAAACGAACCTCTATAAGAACACAAAAAGAGGATAAGTTGAGAATGGGTTTCTACAATATCGTACTTTGCAAAAAACACTTCAATGTGGGATCGCCAGATTCGGCCATAATGTCCAGGCCGGGTTTGGGGTGTTAAATTTAGTGGTAGCAGAGCCAGGTTGCAAAACTCGGTTGTGGATTTGGGTTTCTTTTAAAAACTTGGAATTTTTAAAAGAACTGTTTCAAGTGATTTGAAGTATTTTGAAATATTTTACTGAATGTGTGGTACACCGAGTCTCCTCGCTGATCCTGTAAGTTTTCACTGAAAATTATATTTTGATTTTGACTGAAACTGCTATAGGTAGGATTACTAAGACTACTGTAGGTAGTATACCGTACTACAAAACTCTTTAGTAGTGTATACTGAAACTGTAGTACAACCGGTAGACACCGATAGACACTGCGTTGTGTGAAAATAAAACTCTATACTTTTGATACTGTCTCCATAAAACATCTGCTAATAAAAACTGAAACTGTAAACTGAAGAATAAAACTATTAATAAAAATAAAATGTAATTCGATAATGAGTTCCAGAGGTACTCGCAGAAGGGGTACAAGAGGTCGTGGCGGTTCTCGAGCTGGGTCTTCTTCATCTGGCCACATACTTCATGTTGAAACTATGGAGGCGCTGGTTTCTCCTGAGACTGAGATTGGGTCTCATGATCGTGTGGTTGGGGCTGATGCGTTGTTTCAATACTGAATCTATGGGCCAAGTATTGGATTGACGCACTGTCGCAATCCATGCAGAGACTGCATTGGAAACACTTAAGTTAATATGGTAGTATTTTGGAACTAGAATGCGCAACGGGAGCGTAGTGGTGTAGTCTGTGATATGCGACTGTTCTGGTAGTTAGAAATTTCGAAGATGAAATTTCTTTCAGGAGGGGTGAATTGTAACGCCCTGAATTTTGGGCCTAGAAGTATTAGGTCTTGAGCATGGGAACAGTTAGGAGGTAACACATAAATGATTAGTTGTACAAGAGGAGACAGTGGTTAAGTGTTCTAAGAAGTGTTGGAGAAGTCCTAAGTTCAAGCCTTGGCTTGTGTAAAATTTTGTTTTTACTTGAATAAACCCTGCCTCTAGTCAATAGGTTTCTTAAATAAATGTGGGTATTTCATGACATAAAGGGCCTACTGGTCTAGGGGATAAGTGGCGTGTTACTTATGCTAGAGGACTGAGGTTTGAATCCTGGTGAGTGCAGTGGAGTGTTTTATTTTGCTGTTGGCCATAGGAGAGTTTTAGTTTGTCTGAAACTGAAGTGTTTGGAGAGTGTGGGGAGTTGTCGCAGAATTTTAGGAGATTCTTAAGGAATTTCAGTTGTTAGGGGGATTTGGGGAGTGTTTTGTGGAGGAAAATTTGGATAGAAGAAGTTGTGTGGAATACAAATTGGGGGATGGAGTGATGTAAGAAGATCTTTACGGAATGGATCAAGGGAAGAAAAGTGTCTTCCGAAATAGGATTCGTGCTTCTCAGGTTTGCCTTTGGTTGGTATACTCATTTTCTTTTTTTGCGATTTCTGCCAATTGTTCTTTTTTGGCTTCTTGTCACTTCTTTGTTGTATGACCGAATATCCTCTCTTCCTTTCTCTGCCATTTCCTTCCCAATCGTTTCGTTTACCATCTCTTCTCATTGTGTTCACTGCAAATTACCCTTCTCTTCTCCTTTCTTTCAACACTCTCCTCTTAACATTCCTTCATCTTAATACTTTAACCATTTACTGCATCTCTCTCATATCTCTTCTTATTATCTTTCCATCTTGATACTTCGGCCGATTAAGGTATCTCTCCCTCTTTTTATTTTGTTTCTGATTGTTGCGATTGTTCTTGACCAATCAATGGGTGTATGTTTCTTCTCTGTTCTCTTTTTCTCCATATTGTAATATTCTTGCTAACATTCTTCTTGCTGCTATTCATGGCTAGGGTTGTGTTGGCGCTAGTCTCTATCTCGGTAGTAGTGTTTTTGTTCGACTGGCGTTAGGGTAAAGGCCAATTACTCCTTTCTTAGTGTGGCACATTCGATAAGTGTTGTGTGGTTAGTACAATGTGTTGGTTATGATCATTACATGGTTCAGGTTTTTAAGCCTTGGTTGTATGGAAAGATACCTCAGAAAGGGATTTGGAATCAGCCTTTTCCAATAGATTAAATGGGTGATCTTGAGTCAATCGATCTAGGCAAGTGTTAAGAAACCGTGTTAAGGAATGTTATAGAAAGGATGGTTGAATCTTGTTATCAAGGGAAGTAATGGTGTATTATGTTTAAATATAGGTTTGGAGCGCTTGTGGTCCTTTCGCAAATTTTCATAAATAGGTGTGTAAAAACACTGCCCTACTCGTAAATCCATAAAAGTCGAAATAAGTGACCGTCGATGCAACACGAGCGTGCCCTCACTCGTGTGGTAATTCGAACGCCTAAACGTGGGCGTAAGATCGTTAAGGCCGGCCATGAGCGACTTCATGGTCTAAGGCTGATTTGGGCCATGTTGGGCCAAAATAGGCCGTGTGGGCCCCACGGGCTTGTAGGCCCACATAGGTAAATCATACAGATATGTGGAGAATATTGGACTAGGCTGTGTAATCCATACGGCCAAGGCCATTTCTAGGTTTCGTGGGCCACACGGGTGTGTGGGCCCACATGGGCCATAAAATGGCTATTGGGCCCATTTTCACTGTTTGACTGTTAACGTTGCACAGGTCGTACGAAACAACTGTAGACCTTTTGGGTCAGTAAGCGTACCTGGACACTTAATCGATAAAATGGTTGTTTTGCCCTTATGGGATAAAATGACTGTTCTGCCCTTATGAGGTAAAATGACTGTTTTCCCCTTATGGGATAAAATGACTGTTCTGCCTATATAAGGTAAAATGACTGTTTTACCCTTACGTGGAAAAATGACTGTTCTACCCTTATGAGGTGAAATGACTGTTTTGCCCTTATGAGGTAAAATGACTATTTTGCCCTTATGAGGTAAAATGACTGTTTTGCCCTTATGAGGTAAAATGACTGTTTTGCCCTTATGAGGTAAAATGCTTGTTTTGCCCTTTTATGGTAGGATGTCTGTTTTACCCCTATGTGATGTATGTTTATGTTTTAGCATGATATTGTAACTGTATTGAATACATGTATAATATTATGGCATGTTGTATGATGCATTGCATGGGGATGGGTTTTTATATAATTGGAGGAACTGTACTGTACTGGCAGCTCTGCTGCAAATCATTGATGGCTCTAAGCTTGTTATACTGGCAACTCTGCTGCAAATACTGTTTAGTGCCGCAACTGGTGCTACATGGAGTGTAGGAATGGGTGGGTTGATTTTATCCCCACATGGAGTGTAGGGTTGGACGGAGATGGAGTGTAGAGGTTGGATAGGTAGGGCTTACATACTGTTTACTGTTACTGCATTATTTTCTATTACTACTTTATTCTTATCAAGTATCGTTTCTTTATCACATCGAATGGGCCAAAGCCCGAACACATGACTGTTTCTGTATTGAGATGGGCTAAAGCCCAAACTGATATTGTCACCGTTACTAAAAAGGGCTCAGGCCTAGATTGTGCTTTTTTTCTGACTGTTTGCTTATATGAGATTACATACTGAGTTTTCGTAAACTCAGCCATCTGTTTAACTGTACAGATAATCCCCATCCTTAGGCGGATCGGTGCTGCGAGGGACTCAGTGGTGGCCATACAATTGCACTTGCTTTCTTATTTGATTTTTAATTTATAAGCAATTTAATTTGGGTATTTGTTTATGTAATAAGGCCTCTATGGATTTTAAATTAAATTTGTTTTTTTTATTTTCTTGGGTTTATAACTACTAGCAGTAGGAAAAGACATGTGTTTTCATAAAGATAAATGTTTTTCCCAAAACACCACGTTTACGCGACTTATTTTAAAAGTTTCCATAACAAACAATGTTTTAAAAAGTAATAAAAAAATTTAATATGATTAGCATTTTGCTAAACGACTTGAGTTTTAAACTAAACGAACCTCTATAAGAACACACAAAGAAAATACGTTGAGAATGGCTTTCTATAATATCGTACTTTACAAAAAACACTTCAATGTGAGTCGCCAGATTCAGCCATAACGTTCAGGCTGAGTTTAGGGTGTTACATTTAGTGGTATCAGAGCCAGGTTTCAAAACTCGGCTGTGGATTTAATTTTCTTTTAAAAACTTGGAATTTCTAAACGAACTTTTTCAAGTGATTTGAAGTATTTTGAAATGTTTTACTGAATGTGTGGTACACTGAGTCTCCGTGCCGATCCTGTAAGTTCTCTCTGAAAACTTTATTTTGATTTTGGCTAAAACTGCCATAGGTAGGATTACTGAGACTACTATAGGTAGTATACTGTACTGCAAAACTCTTTAGTAGTGTATACTAAAACTGTGTAAAACCGATAGACACTGTGTTGTGCGACAATAAAACTCTATACTTTTGATACTTTCTCCATAAAACATCTGTTGATAAACACTGAAACTGTAAATAGATGCATAAATCTGTTAATAAAGGTAAAACGTAATTCGATAATGAGCACCAGATGTACTCGCGAAAAGGGTATAAGAGGCCGCGAGGGAGGCCGTGGAGGTTCTCGAGCTGGGTCTTCGTCATCTGGCCACATGCTTAATGTTAGAGCTACGGAGGTGCTAGTTTCACCTGAGACTAAGATTGGTTCTCATGATAGTGCGGTTAGGGCTGATGCATTGTCCCAATACTGAATCTGGGGGCCAATGGTCGATCGGAAAGACTCTAGTCTAATGGAGCTGAGCTTTTTAGGGGTATTACTGGTGTCACCCTTAATGGGCTGAGTATTGGATTGACGCACTATCCCAATCCATCCACAGACTGCATTGGAAACACTCAAGTTAATGTGGTAGTGTTTTGGAACTAGAGTGCGCAGCGGGAACGTAGTGGGGTAGTCTGTGATATGCGACTAATCTGGTAGTTGGTAATTTTAAGGACGAAATTTCTTTAAGGATGGGTGAACTGTAACGCCCCAAATTTTGGGCCTAGAAGTATTAGGTTTTGAGCATGGCAATAGTTAGGAGGCAACACATAAATGATTAGTTGTGCAAGAAGTGACAGTGGTTAAGTGTTTTAGGAAGTGTTGGAGAAGTCCTGAGTTCAAGCCTTGGCTTGTGTAAAATTTTGTTTTTACTTGAATAAACCCCACCTCTAGTCAGTAGGTTTCTTAAATAAATGTGGGTATTTCATGACAAAAAGGGCCTACTGGTCTAGGGGATAAGTGGCGTGTTACTTATGCTAGAGGACTGAGGTTCGAATACTGGTGAGCTCAGTAGAGTATTTTATTTTGTTGTTGGCCATGGGAGAGTTCTAGTTTGACTGAAAATTGAGTGTTTGGAGAGTGTGGGGAGTTGTGGCTGAATTTTAGGAGATTCTTAAGGAATTTTGGTTGTTAGGGGGATTTGGGGGGTGTTTTGTAGAGGAAAATTTGGATAGAAGAAGTTGTGTGGAATTTAAATTGGTGGGTAGAGTGATGTAAGGAGATTTTCAAGGAATGGATCAAGGGAAGAGGAGTGTGTGTCGAAATAGGATTCATACTTCTCAAGTTCGGCTTTGGTTGGTATGTTCATTTTCATTTTTTCAGTTTCTGCCAATTGTTTTTTTTTGGCTTCTTGTCACTTTTTTGTTGTATGACCTAATATCCTCTTTTCCTTTCTCTGCCCTTTCCTTCCCAATTGTTTCGTTTACCATCTCATCTCCTTGTGTTCACTGCCGATTACCCTTCTCTTCTGCTTTCTTTCAACACTCTCCTCTTGACATTCCTTCATCTTAATACTTTAACCATTTACTGCATCTCTCTCAACTCTCTTCTTATTATCCTTCTATCTTGATACTTGGGTCGATTAAGGTATCTCTCCCTCTTTTCATTTTGTTTCTGATTGTTGCGATTGTTCTTGACCAATCGGTGGGTGCATGTTTCTTCTCTGTTCTCTTTTTCTCTATGTTGTAATATTCCTGCTAATATTCTTCTTGCTGCTATTCATGGCTAGGGTTGTGTTGGAGCTAGTCCTTATCTCGGTAGTAGTTTTTGTGTTCGACTGGCGTTGGGGTAAAAGTTGATTACCCCTTTCCTAGTGTGACGCATTCGGTAAGTGTTGTGTGGTTAGTACAATGTGTTGGTTATGATCATTACATGGATCGGGTTTTTAAGCCTTGGTTGTATGGCAGGATACCTCAGAAAGGGATTCAGAATCAGCCTTTTCCAACGGATTAAATGGGTGATCCTGAGTCAATCGATCTAGGCAAGTGTTAAGAAACTGTGTTATTGAATGTTATGGAAGGGATGGTTGAATCTTTTTGTGAAAGGAAGTAATGGTGTATTGTGTTTAAATATAGGTTTGGAGCGCTTGTGGTCCTTTCGCATATTTTCATAAATAGGTGTGTAAAAACACTGCCCTACTCGTAAATCAATAAAAGTCGAAATAAGTGATCGTCAATGCAACATGAGCGTGCCCTCGCTCGTGTGGTAATTCGGACGCTTAAACGTGGGCGTAAGATCGTTAAGGCAGGTCATGAGCGACTTCATGGTCTAAGGCTAATTTGGGCCATGTTGGGCCCGACATGGGTAAATCACACGGATGTGTAGGCCTACATGGGCCACAAAATGGGCCTTGGGCCCATTTTCACTGTTTGACTGTTAAGGTTGCACGGGTCGCCCGAGATGACTATGGACCTTCTGTTGGGTCAGTAAGCGTACCTAAACCCTTAATCGATAAAATGGTTGTTTTGCCCTTATGGGATAAAATGACTATTCTGCCCTATGAGGTAAAATGACTGTTTTCCCCTTAGGTGGTAAAATGACTGTTCTGCCCTTATGAGGTAAAATGACTGTTTTGCCCTTATGAGGTAAAATGACTATTTTGCCCTTTTATGGTAAGATGTCTATTTTACCCCTATGTGAGATATGTTTATATTTTAGCATGATATTGTAACTGTATTGAATACATGTATAATATTATGACATGTTGTATGATGCATTGCATGGGGATAGGTTTTTATATGATTGGAGGAAGTGTATTGTATTGGCAGCTCTGCTACAAACCAATGATGGCTCTAAGCCTATTATACTAGCAACTCTGCTACAAATATTGTTTAGTGCCGCAATCGGTGCTACATGGAGTGTAGGGATAGGTGGGTTGATATTATCCCCACATGGAGTGTAGGGTTGGACGGAGATAGAGTGTAGAGGTTGGATGGGTTGGGCTTGCATATATTTACTGTTACTGCACTGTTTACTACTACTGTACTGTTATTATTACTGCATTGTTTACTGTTACTGCAATGGGCCAAGGCCCAAACACATGATTGTTTCTGTATTGATATGGGCTAAAGCCCAAACTGATATTGTCACTGTTACTAAAAAGGGCTTAGGCCCAGACTGTGCTTATTTTCTGACTGTTTGCTTATATGGGATTACATACTGAGTTTTCATAAACTCAGCCATCTGTTTAACTGTACAGGTAATCCCCAGCCTTAGGCGGATCGGTGCTGCAAGGGACTCTGTGGTGGCCACACAACTGCACTTGCTTTCTTATTTAATTTTTAATTTATAAGTAATTTAATTTGGGTATTTGTTTATGTAATAAGGACTCTATGGGTTTTAACTTAAATTTGGTTTTTTATTTACTTAGGTTTATAACTGTTAGCAGTAGGAAAAGGCGCGTATTTTCAAAAAGATAAATATTTTTCCCAAAACACCACGTTTACGCGACATATTTTAAAAGCTTCCATAACAAACAATGTTTTAAAAAGTAATAACAATTTTAATATGATTAGAATTTTGCTAAACAACTTGAGTTTTAAACTAAACGAACCTCTATAAGAATACACAAAGAGGATAAGTTGAGAATGAGTTTCTACAATATCATACTTTACAAAAAACACTTCAATGTAGCATCGCCACATCTGGCCATAATGTCCAGGCCGGGTTTGGGGTGTTACATTTATTTTTTTCCATCCTAAGGTATAATGGTATAATTGCCATTAAGGACCTCTAATTAAAAGTTCATAACAATTAGACACCTTTAACTTATAGAATTCAACTTTTGCACCTATTGCAATTTAGTTCTTCTAGCTAAATTGAGCACTCAGTCGATAAAATTTCTTGATGAAATTTTCACACAATCATTCTATCATGCTGTAGACCTTAAAGAAACAATAAAATAAATATTTATACTTTGGATTTGTGGTCCCAAAACCACTGTATGGATTTGACCCAAAAAACGGGCTATTATAGTCTTAGGCCGTGTGAGCATTCAAAATAGGATGACATGGCTGTGTCCCAGCCTATGTCCGGCCCTGTGTAACTCATTGACTTAGGTTACACGGCCAGACCACATGCTTGTTTGTCAGGCCGTGTACCTTTCGAAATGGTTTCACACGCTCGTATGCCAGGCCGTGTGCTAGGCTGTGTGAAAACTGGAGGGTATACTGACTTGTGCCACATGGCCAAGCCACACGCCTGTATGCTAGGCCGTGTGAAGCTATTGACTTAGTTTCCAAATAAGTATTAGAGGACACACGACCCTGTCACCTGGCCGTGTATCACACACGGCTGAGACACACGCCCTTGTCACGGCCTATGTGGACAAAAATAGGTTATTTTCCAAGCCATTGCTCTCACCCAAAGTGATGCCAACCTAGGCTCAACAATGCACATACAACTATGGCCTAAATAGGCACTTAAAACCAACCAACATCAAGCCTATATCGTGTGCTATCCACACATTCAACATGATATACAGAAGTACATACCAAAGATCACTTTACCACATACCAAATATGCCTCCAAAGTATACCTAAATGGTCAAACTCACTTATTAGACTTTGTGCCTAATTCAACATGTATACCACATCTCAAATTCAATCATTTGGTACTCAAAATACGAATACTCAATTAAGACATTCACCAAGCAACTATACACCACATACCAAAAGATCATTTATACATATTTACATAACCAAGTATACCAAAATAAGCCAAATCACATGGCTAAACACATAATCAAAACAACATGAGGCATATAGGCCACATTTGCCAAAACGCCTGTGCATGCCATTTAAATCAAAATATTCAAAGTACCAAATGAGAGTTTGATAGTGACAACTTCCAAAACGAGTGAGCTTTTGAATCACTAAAAACACGAAAAAGTAAACAGAGTAAGCAATTAAGCTTAGTAAGTTCGTATAGCATAAAACTCAGCTTACCATTTAATCACAATTTAAGTAATTAAACATAGCATAATGCAAATCAATTTGATCCACAAGCCTAACACATATTCATCCACAAAATTTAGCATGAAATCACAAAATCTCATAGATTCAATTCTCACATGATTCACGTACATACCTGTACTAGTCCATATTGAATTTACATACTCTCGAAACTATGCCAGTTGAACCATTTGGAATAATATCGAATACTAGGGTATCTCACACGCTAGGTACCAATATATGGTCGAAACTATCTCTATCTCATATCTCATATAGATGCTCACTCTCGAGCTAACACTGGGTTTCTCACACTAGCTGAAAGTCAAGATGTAGCTACATGGTGCTGTTTACACAAGCTGACGAGTAACCGTAACACATGTCAGAAAACTCAGCCACTGATAAAATGTATAGGACCAGCACCTATAACACGGTAACCCCTAATGATATGTCATTCGTATCCTATCTTTTTCTAAGGTTTAACCGGGACTTCATACGTTGCCAAATCTTCGTCGAATATTTCCATGAAGTCATATTCATCAAGAATGAAAAAATAAAGCATTAAAAACACAATTACTTTAATGCTTATTAACATACAAACTTACCTCAACTCATATGCAGGAAAACAATCGTTCAGTCCAAAACTTTATCTTTTCCCCGATCTAATTTCGTACGTTGCTTTTCTTGATATATATAATCAAATTTAAATATTTTAATTCATATTTTACTCAATTCAGTCCAAATTTCTTGTCATGGAAAAATTACCATTTTGCCCCTATGTTTTTTGACTTCTCTACAATTTAGTCCCTAGCTCATAAAAATGAAAATTCATGCAATTTAATCCACACCCATGCTAACTGAATTCTATATATGTTTATAGCAGCCCCACATTTCATTATTTCACACATTTCATCACATGATTTTCACATTTTACAAATAAATCCCTATTTCACATTTTCAACCAAAATCACTTTACAAAACTTGTTTATCTCACAACAACCATTCATTTTCTATCATCAAACATCAAAAGCCTAACATATACATCAATGGAAAAATTGAAACAACTTAATAGTTTTGCAAATTAGTCCCTGGACTAGCTAGATTAAGCTACAACGATTCTGAAAACATAGAAATCATTAAAAACGAATTAGAAATCGCTCACCAATTGAGCTTGCAAGCTTGGCCGAACCTAGATATGGTTTCCCTAGTTACAAGTGGTTGAAGAAGAAAACTAAAAGATGATATCTTGTCTTGGTTTTATTTATTTTAACATTAATTACTCAATTACCTTTATATCCTTTAAAAACATTAAAATTTTCACTTATACCAAGACAAAATCTTTCACTAACTCACTTATGGACTAATTACCATATTAGGAGCTTCACTTTAAAGTTCCATAGCTATTAGATACCTTTAGCTTATAGAACACAACTTTTACTCTTTACGTAATTTAGTGCCTTTTATCAAATTAAGATGCAAACGATAAAATTTCTTAACGAAATTTTCATATGACTCTACTATCATGCTGTAGACATTAAAATAATAATAAAATAAATATTTTCACATCAAATTTGTGGTCTCGAAACTACTGTTCCAATTTCACTAAAAACAGGTTGTTATAAAAGTAACACTTTTTGTCCTATTGAGAAATGCTTCCGGGATCTTTTCTTTTCATGGAACAATTTTGTTTTATCCTTATAGATATGAGCATTCTCATAGGCATCATTAAGAATTTCCTCCAGTTCTTGGATGTCTAATTTCCTTGCTCTTTCCACAAGTTCCAATTCCATATTACATTATTGTACAGCCCAGTAAGCCTTATGTTCCAATTGTACTGGAAGGTGACAAGCCTTGCCAAAAACAAGTCGGTATGGGGACATACCAATTGGTCCCTTATAGGCTGTCTAATAGGCCCAAAGTGCGTCATTTAGCCAAAGACTCCAATTCTTTTGGTTAGGATGAACCATTTTCTCTAAAATAGTCTTGATTTCTCGGTTCGAAACCTCCGCTTGGTTGTTCATTTGGAAGTGATAGGTCATAGCTACATGGTGGTGAACTTTGTATTTTTTCAAGAGTGCCTCCATCACTCTATTGTAAAAATGGGATCCATGATCACTGATCAAGGCTTGAGGTGTACCAAACTTGGAAAAAATAGATTGGTTTAGAAATTCCACGATAGTTTTAACATTGTCATTGTGAGTAGGCTTTGTTTCTATTGACTTAGAAACATAGTTTACCACCAGAAGTATATATACATTTCCAAATGAAGAAATAAATAGACCCATAAAATCGATGCCCCATACATCAAAAATCTCACATACATGAATTGGGGATAGGGGCATTTTATTTCGCCTACTTATGTTGTCTATATGTGGGCATTTATCGCAAGATTTAAAAAAATCATATGTATCTCAAAAAATTGAGGGCCAATATAGCCCACACTCCAATACCTTATGAGCAGTTTGTTTAGGGCCAAAGTGACCTCCATAAGCTTGAGTATGAAAAAAAGGAAGTATAAAAGCTACCTCAGTTTCTGGAACACATCATTGTATTACCTGATCTGAGCAATGTTTCTACAAGTATGGGTCATCCTCAGTATAATATCGAGCTTCTCTTTTATGTTTATCCCTCATGGGACGAGGTAACCTAATGGGTAATGAACTTGTAGCAAGGAAGTTTACCATATCCGCATACCATTGGAAATACTATTGAGCCAAAAATATGCCCTCATCAGGAAACTCATCCTTTATATGAGTGTTGTCACAAGGTGTTTTTAACCTACTCAAGTGGTAAGCCACCATGTTTCCACATTCCTTCTTATCTCGAACCTCAATGTTGAATTTTTGAAGCAGTAAAATCCATCTAATGAGCCTCAATTTCTCTTCCCTCTTTGCGATCAAATACTTAAGAGTTGCATGGTTAGAAAAAATAATCACTTTAGATCCCAATAGATAAGACCAAAATTTATCCAAAGCAAATACAATAGCCACATGTTCTTTTTCTGTGGTAGTGTAATCGCTTTGTGTAGCATCTAGGGTTTTTTAGGCATAACAAGTAACATGGGGCTCTTTATGTAGCTTTTGCCCCAACACGCTCCAACACTTCGATCACTTGCATCACATATGATTTCAAAGAGATAATTCTAATTTGGCACTTGTTCTATAGGAGCAGAGACCAACTTTTATTTGAGTGTGTCAAAAGCCTCCTTGCATTTTGGGCTGAACTCAAATTTCTTATCTTTTTACAATAATTCACACAGTGGTTCAACTACTTTTGAGAAGTTCTTTATAAAGCACTTGTAAAACTCTACATGGCCAAGGAAAGAATGAAATTCCCTTACAATTGAGGGATATGACAAAGAATTTATAATATCAGTTTTGGCCTTATCGACCTCAATCCCTTTATGATGTGATCCGGCTTAGGTAGTTGAGCCGAATTCATGTAGTTTCCCGATCATAGACGAGAAGAGTATTTTGTGCCTCGAATTTTAGAAATAGAAGTGAATGGATAGGTTTGAATAAGCGGAAGGTTTCAAAGAAGTGTAGAATTAGTAATAGGTTCGGCTAAGGGTAGCAAAGATGGTTTTTGGAAAGGTGGTTCGAGTTTGGTGATGAAAGAAAGAATTTTGGGAAAGTGGGGATGGATTAACGAACTTAACGTCAGGAATGATTCAACACTAAAAAGTGTCACCCCGGTTCCTATATTGTTAAGGTGAAAGGATGGAATAGAAGATAGGTGAATGCCACACCAAGAATGGTGATAAGTTCAAACAAGGTCGATTGACGCCACTAGCACAAACTAGATAAGTCTTTCGAAACTTGTACGAGATATGAGAGGAAGCAACCTCACAAGAACAATGTTCATTCAATAATTTGTCAAAAAGTCCTTTTACAAAAAAATAAACAAGCTATTTATAAGCCTAAGATGCCTATTGATATTCGGCATCCATGATGTTCACAGTAACTTAAACTTTGTTCACATTTGTATTTAACATGTTCACACAAAAGCATTAAAATTCAGTTCATGCTTGAAGATGGTGCATGAATTGGCCGAACCATCATGTTGCTTCACTTGATGCATTCATGCATACTTAGCCTAGAAGAAAAAGCCATAGTTTGTGACAGCCCAAAATTGACCCTAGTCGGAAGGTGGTCTCGGGACCACAAAACCGAGGCATAAAAATAATTTAAAATTTATTTCGATGCCTATAATATGTGTGTATTCATGTATGACATTTTTTGATGATTGGTTTAGTGTTATAAAGGTGAATTTCACTAGAAAGGACCTAGTAGTGAACTTTGAAAGTATGATGGGGAAATGTGTGATGACTAATTAAAGCATGCATGCAAAATAAAGGACTTGCATGTCAAATTCCCCCTTTTATAGGTGGTGGCCGGCCATGACAAGGGAGGATGGGCTAAACATGTCATGAAACATGTTTTGTTGGTGCATTAGGGTGAAATAATAAACAAAGGTGTATGGGTGATAAAAAAATGAAAAAAAAATGTGTGTGAGTGTGGTAATCCCCCCCTTGCCGTGAGTTGAGAAAGAGGGAAGAAAAATTTTTTTGTTGTGTTCATCCTTTCTCATCCTTTTTGGCCGAAAATCATAAGGGGAAGAAAGAGGATTTTTGCTTCATGCTTGGTTTAGAAGAGATCTAGAAGGTGATTTGGCTAAATTGGCATCAAGATTAAGGTATGTATGAGGTTGTGTTAGGAGTTTCATGCATGTTTTGGTTGCTAACTTGATGTGCATGTTAGCCATGGCTCAAATCTTTGTTATGCCATGGAAATGGTATTTGGCCAAAGTTGTTATGGTGATAAAGCCATTGCATGCTAAGTGTGAAGCTTGATGATGATGCATGCAATGATGGATTGTCTACTCTTGAGTAAGATTTTGAGTTTTCTTTTGTGTTTAACCATGATTGAAGTTGAATGGAGCATGATTTTCATATTCGCCATGATGCATCCTTGAACATGGTTCATGCCTCTTGCATGTTAGTTAAAATTTGTATTTTGGATGGCTATGGACATCTTGAAATTCGCCATGCTCATATTGTATATATATGTTTACACATGATGTTTTGGCTATGAAGTAAGTGATGAATATATTGGTTTAAAGAAGAAGATGTGGAAGAATGCTTGTGAAATTGCAAGCACAATTCGGCCTAGCACACATATAAGTGCTTGATGCTATATTATAAGTTTTGGGCCACAATGTGCAAAGCATTAACTAGTAAAATGCATGCTGTTTTTGTGAGGTATTAAGTGCAAAATTGGCCTCAACATGTACATGAATATTCGGCCTTGGTAGCCTATTGAAGGCCTTAGCCTTTCCTTGATGCTCAAATAAATTGTATTGAATTGCTTGATGTAGTATAAAATGTGCATGACCATTGTGTATTCAAGCTAAAGAGTGGCCATATGACCATTTAAACTCCTTGTCATATTCGCCATAAGCAAGCACAATGAGGTTTTAATAAATTGAATTTGTTTGAATTAGCTCAAGAGCTAAGAGGGCCACAATTGGACAAGGGAAGGAAAAGGTGATCGAATAGCAGAAAAAGCCGTTCGACAACATCCGAGGTAAGTCCTCAAGAAGTGACCCTACTTGAATTATGTGAAATAAAGTATGGATGTGTATTGATTATTGATTATGTATGTATGAGCATTTGAATTCTACCCGGCTAAGTCCCAAGGCGAATATGCTTGTGATTATATTTACGTTTGAGCCTTAGTAACGAAAATGAAATATGTATGTCCAATGATTATTGATGTATGTGTACATGAGAAATTGAATGATATCCGGCTAAGCCCCAAGACAATTATGCTGGAAATTATATCCGGTTAAGACCGAAGGCAATTGTGCTAGTGGCTATATCCGGGCTAAGACCAAGGCATTCGTGCGAGTTATTCTATCCGGGCTAAGACCAAGGCATTCGTGCGAGTTATTCTATCCGGGCTAAGACCAAGGCATTTGTGCACGTGATTATATCCGGTTATATTCAAGAATCTTGGGCTGGAGGTGAGTGTTGGTTGCTGTAATGAATTCAATTAGTACACTCGAAAAGCCCAAAGGATAAGGTACGTTATATGTGCATTGAAAGTCGACATGTTTGAGCAACATTCGCTCAATCGACTAATGAATTTCAGTTATTGAATTGATTGATATTTTGTGAAATTATATAATGATGAAGTGTGAAGTAAGAATGTGTATTAATGAAATGATGCATTTGGCTATGTGAATGTATTGCTGTAATTAGAGTTGATTATATTCCTTGAGACCTACTAAGCATAAAAAAATGCTTACCCGCTGCTTTGGCTCTCGTTTTCTAGATTTCGCTCAAGCAATCGGATTTGGGATCGTTGAAGTCAAGTCATCCACACTATCAAGCCTCCATTTTGGTATAAATTTTGGTTGAACTTGAAATGGCATGTATAGGACTACCCCATGTTGGTTAAATATGTTGTGATGTATATATGTACGGCCATGCTAAAATGGCTCAAAAAGGAAGCATGAACTTAGATTAATTGTGGTTTGTATGTATATATTTGGTGTCATGATGTGGCTATGGCTTGAAATGGGAATGTTGGTCATATGATCAGCCATTGGCATGGTTAAAATGATCATATATGAAGCTAGGTATGGCAAGACTAGTTGGTTCATGGAGACTACCAAATAGGTAAGACCTACCTTAAAAACAGATGCTGCCAGCTGCAGTGACGTGAATGTGAAAAATCACCAAAATTCGTAGGAATGGAATTAAACAGTGAATAAGTTATGTAAATGAACCTTGATGAGTCTATTTTCATATGGAAGAAACGAAATGATCATAGGAGTTACATGTTAAGAGATATTAAAGCTATTATGAGACAGGGCCAGAATGGTTTCTGTGTTCCCTGTCGCAACTTTAAAAATTAACTATAAATTATCCAAAAATAATTAGGAGACATACCATATATGTACAGATTCCATTTTGAGTCTAGTTTCATTAGAAACAAACGGCACCAGCATTAAAGCCCTGTACCGAGAGATATTCAAGTTATACCACGCAAAGGTCAGAGCAGTCGATCCCTGTAACATGGGTGACTTTAACTAATAAACTGTACCAATTGGCCCGACCAAAAATTCTAGAAATAAATCCATGGATGGATATATGAGTCTAAATTCAGGGAAAATTTACGAAACCAGTTTCCGAGTTTTGAAACTCGAGATATGATTTTTAAGGCGACAGTGACGCAGTTTTCCAGCCTGACTGGAAATGTCAAATGGATGGGCAAAACAAGTGAACTTGGCTTGTTAACCCCTCGTGTCCGACACCGGCGATGGTCTCGGGTTCGGGGTGTTACAATTTTATTGGTATCAAAGCCACGGTTTAGTCGATTTTAGGACTACCGTGATGTGTTTGGGGTCTAGCTATACATGCCATTAAATGATGAATCGATAGTGTGGTGATTTCTGACAATTTGACTTTGTGTTTGTTTATAGCAATGGATCCCGATCCCAACCGAAAGCGATAGCTGATGATGTGGAGAGTGTGGCGCCTGCTCCCGCGCAAGAAGGACAGCGCCGGACTCTCAACCTATGGCCAGCAATCCTGATGACGAGGCTAGGCAAGCCTTTTATAGTGTGATGAACGAATGGTTTAATCAATACATTCGAACCAACACTACTGTTCCACAACCTCCATTCCCGACAAATGCAACCCCACACCTACAATACCTCCGGTGATGACCAAATAAGGTCAAGTAAGCCCCAGTCGATAGGATTCGAAAACATGGGGCCACTGAATTTAAGGCTACGGATGATGATGATGCCGAAGCGAGCTGAATTTTGGTTAGATAACACCATCCGGTGCTTGATGAGCTATCCTGTACACCGATGAGTGCTTAAAGTGTACCATCTCCTTGCTATGCGAGTCCGCCTACTATTGGTGGAGTACTCGACTTCAGTAGTGCCTAGAGAGCAAGTGACTTGGGAATTCTTTCAAACCGAGTTCAAAAAGTATATCACCGAGATTCATCGACCAAAAGCGGAGGGAATTCCTTGATCTTAAGCAAGGTTCGATGTCGCCATCGACTACGAACGAAAATTTGTGAGGCTTAGCCAGACGCAGCGAGAATGCATTTCGTCCGAAGCTATTATGTGTAAACGCTTCGAGGATGGGCTGAATGATGATATAAGGATGTTTGTTGGCATCCTCGAGATACGAGAGTTCGTAGTACTTGTTGAGCGAGCTTGTAAAGTCAAGAGCTTAGAAAGGAGAAACAAAAAGCTGATGTGGGAACCGGAGAATTCGAAAGAGGTCCTCGGAAAGTCTCTTCAACAAGCATCGAAGAGATTTCGAGATGATGTGAGCCGGTCTAGAGGCGTTTGGGCTTTTCTAGACGAGGACGCGATCGACCCCTGTGACCACACGAGTCACCTCGATCACGGTGGTGGAAATGATCGTCGAGAGAGGGCGGAGTGTCCACATTGTGGCAAATGGCATTCGGGAGCTGTTGGTTTCGTGATCGCTCCTGCTATAAGTGTGGATCGCAGACCACTTTATGAAGGATTGCCCGAGGATGCATGAGCAGAATGTAAGTCGAGTGCAAACCCGGGTGCTACCAACGCCGAGGTAGGCCACCTAGAAATATGGGCAATGTCGTTGGCGGTCGAGAGAGATCTAGAGATGCTACCATCGATCCGAGGCTCGTGCTCCTACTAGGACTTATGCCATATGCGCACGCCGAGGATCTTGCCTCTCCGGATGTTATTACCGGTACTTTCACTCTTTTCAATACAAATGTGATTGCTTTGATTGACCCCGGTTCTACTCATTCATATATATGTGAAACCTTAGCATCCAAGAAGACTTTGCCCATTGAGTCTATCGAGTTTGTAATTCGGTGTCAAACCCCTTGGGTCATTACGTGCTTGTCAACAAAGTGTGCAAGAAAAGTCCCCTAGTGTTCCGAGGTTCTTGTTTTCCGGCGGACTTGATGCTTTTGCCGTTCGATGAGTTCGACGTTATTCTTGGTTTGGATTGGTTGACCATGCACGATGCGGTTGTAAATTGCAAGAGCAAGACTATCGATTTGAGGTGCGCGAATAATGAAATAATTCGGGTTGAGTCTACGGACTTAAAGGGGTTGCCAGCCGTAATATCAGCGATGTTGGCCCAGAAATATGTAAGAAAAGGGTGCGAAGCATACCTTGCGTACGTGCTTTCGATGACAAGGAATCGAAAAGAAACCCGAATCTGTGCCGTGGTTTGTGAATACCGGATGTTTTCCAAGAATTGCCGGGTTTACCACTGCTCGGGAAATAGAATTTGGCATCGAATTGGTACCGGTACCACTCCAATTTCGATAGCTCCGTATCGTATGGCACCAATGGAATTAAAGGAGTTTAAAGCTCGGTTGCAAGAATTGGTGGATAGAGGTTTTGCTCGCCGAAGTTTTTCGCCTTGGGTGCGCCAAGATTGTTCGTGAAGAAGAAGGATGGAACCATGCGGTTGCATCGACTATCGTCGACTTAATAAAGCGACAATAAAGAACAAATATCTGTTGCCACGTATTGATGACTTGTTCGATCAACTGAAGGAGCCTCGGTGTTCTCGAAAATAGATTTGAGATCGGGCTATTATCAATTGCGAATCCGAGATTCGGACGTACCCAAGACCGCCTTGAGCGAGATATGGTCACTATGAGTTCCTAGTGATGCCATTTGGGCTCACTAATGCCCTGCAGATTTATGGATTTAATGAATCGGATCTTTAGACCATATTTGGATCGATTCGTAGTCATGTTCATTGATGACATCTTGGTCTATTCAAGAAATGAGACCGAACATCTGAACACCGCGGTTAGTGCTGCAAATTTTACGGATAAGCAATTATATGCTAAGTTCAGCAAGTGTGAGTTCGGTTAAGAGAGGTTAGCTTCTTGGGTCATGTGGTATCAGACGGGTATTCGAGTCGACCGAATAAAATTTCAGCCATACTTAATTGGAAGCCTCAGAAATATTACTAAGGTTTGAGCTTTTGGGGCTTGCTAGGTTATTACCGACGATTTGTAAAGGCTTCTCAACGATAGCCACGCCGATGACGGCTTACTCCAAAAGGATGTTAAGTTCGAATGGACGGAGAAATGCCAAAAAGTTTCGATCAATGAAAACTTATTTGACTGAAGCCCCAATTCTAGTGCAACCCGAGTCCGGCAAGGAGTTTGTCATCTATAGCGACGCCTCTCTACTTGGGTTAGGTTGCGTATTAATGCAAGAAGGTCGAGTTGTGGCCTATGCATCGAGGCAATTAAAGCCACATGAGAAAAATTATCCGACTCATGATCTCGAATTGGCGCCATCGTATTCGCCTTTAAAGATTTGGCGACATTACTTATTTGGTGAAAGGTGCCATGTATACTTGGATCACAAAAGTCTCAAATATTTGATGACCCAAAGAGACTTAAATCTGCGACAAAGACGTTGGCTCGAGTGTTAAAGGATTATGAGCTGATCATTGACTATCACCGGGAAAGGCGAATGTGGTTGCGGATGCCTTGAGTCGTAAATCGTTATTCACTTTACGAGCGATGAATGTGCACTTGTCCGTCCGATCCGACAAAGTGTGTTAGTGGCTGAATTGAAAGCCAAACCATTATTGACACACCAAATTCGAGAAGCTCAGAAAGTCGACGACGAGTTGGTTGCAAAACGGGCTGCGTGTGTTCCGAACAAGGACTCGGAGTTTCAAATCGACGATGACGATTGTTTGAGGTTCAAAGGTCGTCTGTGTGTCCCAAAGAATTGAACTCATTTCGATAATTCGAATGAAGCCCATTGTAGCCGAATGGCAATCCACCCGGGGAGTACGAAGATGTACAATGATTTGAAACGTCGGTTTTGGTGGCATGGTATGAAGCGAGACATCTCCGACTTTGTTTCGAGATGTTTAATATGTCAACAAGTGAAAGCGGAACATCGGTGCCTTGAGATTACTTCACCAATCACGATACCCGAGTGGAAATGGGATCGAGTCACAATGGACTTTGTATCCGGACCGCCATTGTCGACAAGTAAGAAGGATGCGGTTTGGGTCGTGGTAGATCGATTGACTAAGTCGGCCCACTTTGTCCCCGTCGACGCACGGATTTTCAATGGACAAATTAGCGGAATTGTACGTTTCTCGATTGTGAGATTACACGGGTGCCTATTTCCATCGTGTCGGATAGAGATCCGAGATTTACCTCGCGATTTTGGAAAAAGTTGCAAGAAGCTTTGGGTACCAACTTGCATTTCAGACCGCCTTTCACCCCAAACCGATGGTCAATCCGAGCGGATAATTCAGATACTTGAGGATATGTTAAGATGTTGCGTCCTCGAGTTTAGTGGTTCATGGGAGCGGTATTTGCCGTTGATTGAATTCGCTTACAACAATAGCTTTCAATCAAGTATTAAGATGGCACCCTACGAGGCCTTATACGGTCGTAAATGCCGTACACCATTGTTTTGGACCGAGCTCGGTGAAAGCAAGATTTTCGGGTGGATTTGATTAGGGATGCTGAATGAAAGTGAAAGTAATCCGTGAAAGTCGAAGATAGCCTCCGATCGCCGTAAGTCGACGCGGATCTGAAGCGTAAGGATATCGAGTATCGTGGGCGATAAAGTGTTTCTCAAGGTATCACCTTGGAAAAAGATACTCGTGTTGGCCGTAAGGGCAAGTTGAGCCCGAGGTTTATTGGGCCATATGAGATATCGAGCGAGTCGGTCCAATGGCATATCGTTTGATTTTGCCCCGAACTCAAAGGTTCACGATGTCTTTCACGTTTCGATGCTTCGACGCTATAGATCCGATCCATCGCACGTGAATAGTCCATCGAAATTGAAATTCAAGCTAATATGAGTTATGAGGAAGAACCGATTCGTATCCTATCACGAGAAGTGAAAGAGTTGCGAAACAAGCGGGTTCCGCTAGTGAAAGTGTTATGGCTCAAGCACGGGATAGAAGAAGCTACTTGGGAGACCGAGAACTCTATGAAAGAGCGATATCCAAGCCTATTTACGGTAAGATTTTCGGGACGAAAATTTCTTAAGTGGGGAGAGTTGTGACAGCCCAAAATTGACCCTAGTCGGAAGGTGGTCTCGGGACCACAAAACCGAGGCATAAAAATAATTTAAAATTTATTTCGATGCCTATAATATGTGTGTATTCATGTATGACATTTTGATGATTGGTTTAGTGTTATAAAGGTGAATTTCACTAGAAAGGACCTAGTAGTGAACTTTGAAAGTATGATGGGGAAATGTGTGATGACTAATTAAAGCATGCATGCAAAATAAAGGACTTGCATGTCAAATTCCCCTTTTATAGGTGGTGGCGGCCATGACAAGGAGGATGGGCTAAACATGTCATGAAACATGTTTTGTTGGTGCATTAGGGTGAAATAATAAACAAAGGTGTATGGGTGATAAAAAATGAAAAAAAAATGTGTGTGAGTGTGGTAATCCCCCCGCCGTGAGTTGAGAAAGAGGGAAGAAAAAATTTTGTTGTGTTCATCCTTTCTCATCCTTTTTGGCCGAAAATCATAAGGGAAAGAAAGAGGATTTTTGCTTCATGCTTGGTTTAGAAGAGATCTAGAAGGTGATTTGGCTAAATTGGCATCATGATTAAGGTATGTATGAGGTTGTGTTAGGAGTTTCATGCATGTTTTGGTTGCTAACTTGATGTGCATGTTAGCCATGGCTTAAATCTTTGTTATGCCATGGAAATGGTATTTGGCCAAAGTTGTTATGGTGATAAAGCCATTGCATGCTAAGTGTGAAGCTTGATGATGATGCATGCAATGATGGATTGTCTACTCTTGAGTAAGATTTTGAGTTTTCTTTTTGTGTTTAACCATGATTGAAGTTGAATGGAGCATGATTTTCATATTCGCCATGATGCATCCTTGAACATGGTTCATGCCTCTTGCATGTTAGTTAAAATTTGTATTTTTGGATGGCTATGGACATCTTGAAATTGACCATGCTCATATTGTATATATATGTTTACACATGATGTTTTGGCTATGAAGTAAGTGATGAATATATTGGTTTAAAGAAGAAGATGTGGAAGAATGCTTCGAAATTGCAAGCACAATTCGCCTAGCACACATATAAGTGCTTGATGCTATATTATAAGTTTTGGGCCACAATGTGCAAAGCATTAACTAGTAAAATGCATGCTGTTTTTGTGAGGTATTAAGTGCAAAATTGGCCTCAACATGTACATGAATATTCGCCTTGGGTAGCCTATTGAAGGCCTTAGCCTTTCCTTGATGCTCAAATAAATTGTATTGAATTGCTTGATGTAGTATAAAATGTGCATGACCATTGTGTATTCAAGCTAAAGAGTGGCCATATGACCATTTAAACTCCTTGTCATATTCGCCATAAGCAAGCACAATGAGGTTTTAATAAATTGAATTTGTTTGAATTAGCTCAAGAGCTAAGAGGGCCACAATTGGACAAGGGGAAGGAAAAGGTGATCGAATAGCCGAAAAAGCCGTTCGACAACATCCGAGGTAAGTCCTCAAGAAGTGACCCTACTTGAATTATGTGAAATAAAGTATGGATGTGTATTGATTATTGATTATGTATGTATGAGCATTTGAATTCTACCGGGCTAAGTCCGAAGGCGAATATGCTTGTGATTATATTTACGTTTGAGCCTTAGTAACGAAAATGAAATATGTATGTCCAATGATTATTGATGTATGTGTACATGAGAAATTGAATGATATCCGGGCTAAGCCCCGAAGACAATTATGCTGGAAATTATATCCGGGTTAAGACCCGAAGGCAATTGTGCTAGTGGCTATATCCGGGCTAAGACCCGAAGGCATTTGTGCACGTGATTATATCCGGTTATATTCCGAAGAATCTTGGGCTGGAGGTGAGTGTTGGTTGCTGTAATGAATTCAATTAGTACACTCGAAAAGCCCAAAGGATAAGGTACGTTATATGTGCATTGGAAAGTCGACATGTTTGAGCAACATTCGCTCAATCGACTAATGAATTTCAGTTATTGAATTGATTGATATTTTGTGAAATTATATAATGATGAAGTGTGAAGTAAGAATGTGTATTAATGAAATGATGCATTTGGCTATGTGAATGTATTGTTGTAATTAGAGTTGATTATATTCCTTGAGACTTACTAAGCATAAAAAAATGCTTACCCGTTGCTTTGGCTCTCGTTTTCTAGATTTCGCTCAAGCAATCGGATTTGGGATCGTTGAAGTCGAAGTCATCCACACTATCAAGCCTCCATTTTGGTATAAATTTTGGTTGAACTTGAAATGGCATGTATAGGACTACCCCATGTTGGTTAAATATGTTGTGATGTATATATATACGGCCATGCGAAAATGGCTCAAAAAGGAAGCATGAACTTAGATTAATTGTGGTTTGTATGTATATATTTGGTGTCATGATGTGGCTATGGCTTGGAAATGGGAATGTTGGTCATATGATCAGCCATTGGCATGGTTAAAATGATCATATATGAAGCTAGGTATGGCAAGACTAGTTGGTTCATGGAGACTACCAAATAGGTAAGACCTACCTTAAAAACAGATGCTGCCAGCTGCAGTGACGTGAATGTGAAAAATCACCAAAATTCGTAGGAATGGAATTAAATAGTGAATAAGTTATGTAAATGAACCTTGATGAGTCTATTTTCATATGAAAGAAACGAAATGGTCATAGGAGTTATATGTTAAGAGATATTAAAGCTATTGTGAGACAGGGCCAGAATGGTTTCTGGGTTCCCTGTCGCAACTTTAAAAATTAACTATAAATTATCCAAAAATAATTAGGAGACATACCATATATGTACAGATTCCATTTTGAGTCTAGTTTCATTAGAAACAAACGGCACCAGCATTAAAGCCCTGTACCGAGAGATATTCAAGTTATACCACGCGAAGGTCAGAGCAGTCGATCCCTGTAACATGGGTGACTTTAACTAATAAACTGTACCAATTGGCCCGACCAAAAATTCTAGAAATAAATACATGGATGGATATATGAGTCTAAATTCAGGGAAAATTTACGAAACCAGTTTCCAAGTTTTGAAACTTGAGATATGATTTTTAAGGCGACAGTGACGCAGTTTTCCAGCCTGACTGGAAATGTCAAATGGATGGGCAAAACAAGTGAACTTGGCTTGTTAACCCCTCGTGTCCGACACCGGCGATGGTCTCGGGTTCGGGGTGTTACATAGTTCATGAATGTGCAACCGTTTAATACTTCTACATTTCCCTTGGTCGAATGAGGCTTGAATGTACCTTGAATACTTGAATGGACATCTTGGATATGCATGATACATGCATGAAACATCCCAATGCATGTTCTTCCTTAATTACTGTCTATGAATCTTCAAGTACATGTAATTAAAATAGCCCCAACTTGCATGAACGTCCCCAATACATGAATTCCTTCAAATGCCATCCATTAAACACTAGTTGTGCATGCATCCTTCCATACGATGTATTAAGCCATGCATGTACTTGCATTAATGGCTCCTTCATGTATTCGGTCACTTTGTGGAACTTAACTCTTGGCCAAAAGGTTACTTAGGGATCACCAATAGCCAGCTCACCATGCATAAAATCGTTCATGCATGAACTCTCATAATCCATGTACCTAGCCGTGCATGAATCTCATTTAATGTACTCAATACATTCGGTTGAACCTACAAGAAACATGAACACATTAAATCCCAATGTATATTCGGCTGAACATGTTAAGAGCATGAACTAGACATCATTAATATCATGTTAAGCTAAACTAAACACATTAATTAAAGACTAGGTAGTAGCATTAAGTTCGGCTAGCTCAAACTAAGTGAAAACATTTAATGAACTTATTTCAGCTAGGATTTTCGTTATTGAGTTGTAGCAAACTAATTAGTATAAAACTAAAACTTAGTTTAATTTATTGAAATAAAGAACGAGCTGAAAGTAAGCTTGGTTGAGCTCAAACAAGCTGAAATGAGCTCAAATGAGCTGAGTTGAGCTGGACGGAGCTCGAGGAGCTGGAAATGAGCTAGATCAGCTTGCCAACAATGCATGGGTTCTTCAGATAGTTGCTTCGAGCTGATTTTGTGAGCATTGGCCCTTGTTTCAAACGAAGGTTTTGCATTAGAAGCTAAAACAACTTCTAGGAAATGCTTAGCACAAGCTCGAGTTATGGGTGTTTTTGGAAGCTCAATTGTAACACCCCGTACCCGAGATCGTGGTCGGAAGCGACCACGAGGTGCTAACAGACATAATTCATGTATGTTCACAGTCCATTTTAAAAATTTCCAGACAGCTGGCTAACTGCGTCACTATCACCTTAAAAATCATATCTTGAGTTCCAAAACTCAAAAATCAGTTTCGTAATTTTTCCCTGAAACTAGACTCATACATCCATCCACAAATTTTTTTCTAGAATTTTTGGTTGAGCCAATTAGTACAGTTTATTAGTTAAAGTCTCCCCTGTTACAGGGTTCGACTACACTGACCTTCCTTCATTGTGACTTAGATAACTCCTTATACAGGGCATCAATTCTTATTCCGTTTGTTTCTAATGAAACTAGACTCAAAAAGGAATCTATAAATATATGGCATGACTTCTAATTATCTCTGGATAATTTATAATGAATTTCCAAAGTCAGATCAGGGGATCCAGAAATCGCTCTGGCCCTGTCCCACAAAAACTTAAATATCTCTTAAAATATGACTCATATGACCATTTTGTTTCTTCCATATGGAAGTAGATTCATCAAGGTTCGATTAAATAATTTATTCACTATTTAATTCCATTCCTACTATTTTTAGTGATTTTTCAAATTCACACCACTGCTGCTGTCAGCATCTGCCTTTAAGGTAGACTTTACCTATTACATAGTTTCCATGATTCAACTAACCCTTTAGCATATATAGCACAAAGTATGATCGTGATTAACCATTCCAATGGCCAATCATTGCCAAGCATATCCACACCTCTCAATAACCATATACATACAAAATGATTATAACATTATGCTCAAAAATATATATAAGCCATTTTCGCAAGGCTATCCAAATTTATACAAAACCAAAGGGTACATGACCCACAACAAAAAGGGTAGTCCTATACATGCCATTTCAAAAATCAACCAAAAGTGTACCAAAAGGGGATTTGATAGTGTGGGCGACTTCGACTTCAATAATCCCAAGTCCGATAGCTGACGAACCAAAATCTATAAAACAGAGATTCAAAGAAACGAAGTAAGCATTAAATGCTTAGTAAGTTTTGAGCCATGAAATTAGACAGAACTAAAGCGTAGCATTCATATGGCTAAACGGATAATTTCATATGCACAAATTCTCAATATCACACTTACTTCACATTACCAACCCTTATATTCATACACAAAAGATCAACTTAGCCAAAGGCCGGTAGCTCATTTATCGACTGAGCGAATACTAACTGTAAGGGATCAACTAAATCAATGCATGTACGAGACATACCTCATTGCTGGGATTTTACGAGCATATTAATTGAAACTATTACAGCAAGGTCGCTCATTCCCAAGCCAAGTACCTTCGGTATTTAACCGGATATAGCTACTCGCACCAATGCCTTCGGGACATAGCCCGGATATAGTAACTCGCACCAATGCCTTCGGGACTTAGCCCGGATATAGTAGCTCGCACAAATGCCCTCGAGACTTAGCCCGGATGTAATAACTCGCACAAATGCCTTCGGGACTTAGCCCGGATGTAATAACTCGCACAAATGCCTTCGGGACTTAGCCCGGTTATCATCCGAATATTCATGCACATATCAATAAATCATGACACATTTATATCTCATTTTCATAATTAGAGTTCAAACACAAGTCACGTATTAAGCACTCTCATTTTCAGCTCACTAGCCACATACAAACAGCATGGTTTAGTTTGCTTTATGACACGATCTCTATGCACATACGGCTACCCGTCATACGCATGAGACTAATTAACTCATCATATAATTCAAGTAGAATCATCATATCACCGTATATTTGTTATGCTCATACATCATGACTTAGTCAAATCATAAACTAAGTCTCATTGCTCAAAACTTACCTCGGATGTTGTCGAGCGATTTCGATGGCTATTCGACCACTTTTTCCTTCCTTTATCGGATTTAGTTCCCTTTGCTCTTGAGCTTAATTTAACAAATAAATTGATTTAATCATTTGAGCATCAAAAGAGGAACTCAAGGTACTTAGCCCATATATATATACATTAGACATTAAAGTCACATACATATGAAATCATAAATCAATTCAACATATTAGCCCACACTCTCTTTTAGCCGATTGTCTAAGCCAAGATAAAAGCATCAATATGCTTGCCTCTAACCGAATACATGCAACACCAATCTTCTTCCTATGGCGAATATGCATGTCTATGTTGAGGCCGATTATATGCTTAATACTTCCTACAAGTATAGTTACTTGTATTGATTATATATCATTTTGTTTCAAGTTCAAAACTAAAGCTAATACGCATATATACACTAGTAATCAAATACTAACATTTTGCACTTCACCTTACTACCATTTCACATCTACTTTCTACCATGGCGAATGCATCAAGACACCATACCATTCAATTTTGGTCATGGGTTACACAAGGAACTTAATGTCTAACTCAAAAATGCCAAAAGAAAATCCAAGAGTCATCAATCACCATCACATGTATCATTACAAAGCTTCACACTTAGCATGCAAATGACATCAACACAAATCCACCTTAGCTGAAACTTGACTCATCTTCATGCCTCATCACCACAACATCAAACATCAACCAAGAAGACAACACCCATGGCCGAATATCATCTCCATCTCATAGCAAAGATTTAAACCATGGGCTAGGTAGAACTCAAACTAACAACTAAAAACATGCATGAATCTCATGGACAACATCAAACATACCTTAGTCTAGCAACCCACCATAGCCGATTTTCTCAAAGCTCTTCCCCCTTCTTCTCTTTCTCCCATTCGGCCAAGAACAACATGAGAACTTCTTTCTTTTTCTTTTTTCAATTCACGGCAATGGGGGGAGGCTACCACACACATTTTTTTTGTCATCATTTACCTTCCCATTATTATTTTATTGCCCATACTCCTTATTTTATTTTTTTCTAACATAAACCATTATCACAACATGTTTTATGACATGTTTTGCCCATCACCCTTTGTCATGGCCGGCCACTAGTAATTAAATGGGGGAAATTGACATGCAAGTCCACCCCTTTGATTACATGCACTAATAGATCCTTATAGATTAACCTATCACATTTCAAAAGTGTCACACATAAGTCCTATTGACTAATTTCACATGCAATTTACTAAATCGAAGCTTAAAACTTTCACACATTCATAATCACATATTTTAGACAATAAATATCATATTCAAATAGTTTGGTGACTCGGTTTAGCGGTCCCGAAACTGCTTTCCGACTAGGGTCACTTTAGGGCTATCACAACTCTTCCCCACTTAAGAAATTTTCGTCCCCGAAAATCTTACCGGTAAATAGGTTTGGGTATCGCTCTTTCATAGAGTTCTCGGGTTCCCAAGTAGCTTCTTCTATCCCGTATTTGAGCCATAACACTTTTACTAAAGGAACCTTTCTGTTTCGTAACTCTTTCACTTCACGAGCTAGGATACGAATCGGCTTTTCTTCATAACTCATGTCGGATTGAATTTCAACCTCTGATGGATTAATTACGTGTGACGGATCAGATCTATAACGTCGAAGCATCGAAACATGAAAGACGTCGTGAATCTTTTCAAGTTCGGGGCAAAATCAATCTATCACGAATCGACCAACTCGTTCGGAGATTTCATATGGCCCAATGAATCTCGGACTCAATTTGCCCTTACGGCCAAATCGAGTATCTTTTTCCAAGGTGAAACTTTAAGAAACACTTTGTCTCCCACGATACTCAATGTCTTTTCATTTCAAATCCGCGTCGACTTCTCGGCGATCTGTGGTCGCCTTCGACTTTCACGGATTACTTTTACTTTCATTCAGCATGTTTAATCAAATCAACTCGAAAATTTTACTTTCATCGAGCTCGGTCCAAAACAATGGTGTACGGCATTTTCGCCGCACAAAGCCTCGTAAGGTGCCATCTTAATACTTGATTGAAAACTATTGTTGTAAGCAAATTCAATCAAAGGTAAATACCGCTCCCATGAACCACTAAACTCGAGGATGCAACATCTCAACATATCCTCAAGTATCTGAATTATCCGCTCGGATTGACCATCGGTTTGTGGATGAAAAGCGGTGCTAAAATGCACCTTGGTACCCAAAGCTTCTTGCAATTTCTTCCAAAATCGCGAGGTGAATCTCGGATCTCTATCCGATACAATAGAAATCGGTACCCCGTGTAATCTCACAATCTGAGAAACATACAATTCAACTAGTTTATCCAATGAAAAATCCGTATGTACGGAGATAAAATGAGCCGACTTAGTCAGTCTATCGACAACAACCCAAATCGCATCTTTCTTACTTGTCGACAATGGCAACCCAGACACAAAATCCATCGTGACTCGATCCCATTTCCATTCAGGTATCATGATCGACTGAAGTAAACTAGTAGGCACTTGATGTTCCGCCCTCACTTGCTGACATACTAAGCACTTCGAGACAAAATCGGAAATGTCTCATTTCATACCATGCCACCAAAACTGACGTCTCAGATCGTTGTACATTTTCGTACTCCCCGGGTGAATTGACATTCGGCTACAATGAGCTTCGTTCAGAATCATCGAAATGAGTTCTGAATTTCTTGGAACACACAACCGACTTCTGAACCTCAAACAATCGTCATCTTCAATTTGAAACTCTGATTCCATATTCGGAACACATTCAGCCCGTTTTGCAACCAATTCATCTTCGACTTTCTGAGCTTCACGAATTTGATGAATCAACAATGGTTTGGCCTTTAATTCTGCCACTAACACAATGTCGGATAGAACAGACAAGTGTACATTCATCACTCGTAAAGCAAACAGTGATTTATGACTTAAGGCATCCGCAACCACATTAGCCTTTCCCGGGTGATAGTCAATGACAAGCTCATAATCTTTCAACAACTCGAGCCAACGTCTTTGTCGCAGATTTAAGTCTCTTTGAGACATCAAATATTTGAGACTTTTGTGATCCGAATACACATGGCACTTCTCGCCAAATAAATAATGTCGCCATATTTTCAAAGCAAATACGATGGCAGCTAGTTCGAGATCATGGGTTGGATAATTTTTCTCATGTGGCTTTAATTGTCTCGACGCATAGGCCACAACTCGACCTTCTTGCATCAATACACAACCCAACCCAAGTAGGGATGCATCATTATAAATGACGAACTCCTTGCCTGATTCGGGCTGCACTAGTACTGGAGCTTCCGTCAAGTGAGTTTTCAATTGTTCAAACTTTTACGACACTTTTCGTCCATTCAAACTTAACATCCTTCTGAAGTAGTTTCGTCATTGGTGTGGCTATCATCGAGAAACCTTTCACAAACCGTCGATAGTAGCCGCCAAGTCCCAAAAAGCTCCGAACCTCGAGAATATTTCTGAGGCTCCCGTTAAGTATGGCTGAAATTTTGCTCGGGTCAACTCGAATACGATTCGGATACCACATGACCCAAGAAGCTAACCTCTCTTAACCGAACTCACACTTATGAACTTAGCATATAAGCGCTTATCCATAAAATTTGCAACACTAATCCTAGGTGTTCAGCATGATCGGTTTCATTTCTCGAATAAACCAAAATATCATCGATAAACACGACTACAAACCGATCCAAATACGGTCTGAAGATCCGATTCATCAAATCCATAAATACCGTAGGGGCATTAGTGAGCCCAAACGGCATCACTAAGAACTCATAGTGACCGTATCTCGTTCTGAAAGCAGTTTTGGGTATATCCGAATCTCGAACTCGCAGCTGGTAATAACCCGATCTCAAATCTATCTTTGAAAACATTGAGGCTCCCTTTAGTTGATCAAACAAATCGTCAATACGTGGCATTGGATATTTATTCTTTATTTTCACCTTATTCAGCTGACGATAGTCGATGCACAACCTCATGGTTCCGTCTTTCTTTTTCACAAACAATACTGGTGCACCCCAAGTTGAGAAACTTGGTCGAGCGAAACCTCTATCCGTCAATTCTTGCAACTGAGCTTTCAACTTTTTTAACTCGGTTGGTGCCATACGATACGGAGCTATCGAAATCAGCATAGTCCGTGTACAAGCTCAATACCAAACTCTACCTCCGAGCAGTGGTAAACCGGTAATTCCTCGGGAAAAACATCCGGTATTCACAAACCACCAAGCACAGATTCGGGTTTCTTTTCTAACCCTTTGTCATCAAGTACATACGCAAGGTATGTTTTGCACCCCTTTCTTACATATTTCTGGGCCAACATTGATGATATTACAACTGGCAACCCCTTTAAGTCCGTAGACTCAACTCGAATTATCTCGTTATTTGTGCACCTCAAATCAATAGTCTTGCTTTTTCAATTCACAACCGCATCATGCATGGTCAACCAATCTAAACCGAGGATAACATCAAATTCATCAAACGACAAAAGCATCAAGTCCGCAGGAAAACAGGAACCTCGGATTACTAGGGGACATTTCTTGCACACTTTGTCGACAAGCACGTAACGACCCAAAGGATTTGACACCCGAATTACAAACTCAGTAGACTCAATAGGTAGAGTCTTACTGGATGCTAAGGTTTCACATATATAAGAATGAGTAGAACCAGGGTCAATCAAAGCAATCACATTAGTATCAAAGAGAGTAAAAGTACCGGTAATAACATCGGCGAGGAAGCATCCTCGCGTCGGCAGATAGCATAAGCTCTAGCAGGAGCGCGAGCCTCAGATTTGGTTGTAGCATCTCTAGATCCTCTCTGACCGCCACTAGCATTGCCCGTATTCCTAGATGGTCTACCCCGAGCAGTAGTAGCTCCAGGCTTCCCACTCTGATTTACGTTGTGTTCAGACAATCTCGGGCAATCTCTAATAAAGTGGTCAGCTGACCCGCACTTGTAACAGGAGTGGTAATGGAATCTACAACTCTCCGAGTGCCATTTACCACAATACTGACACTCCGTTCTGTCTCGACGGTCATTTCCAACACTGGCGACCGAAGTGGCTCGTGCACTCACAGGGGGTCGATCACGGTCTCGTCTAGAAAAACCCGAAGTGTCTCTAGATCGGCCCAAATCATCTCTAAACTTTTTCGATGATTGTTGAAAGGGCCTCCCCGAAGACCTCTTATGAAACTCTTTTGCTCCCATATCAGCTTTTCTTTTCTCCATACTAAGCTCCTCGGCTTTGCAAGCTCGCTCGACGAGTACCACAAATTCTCGGATTTCTAAAATGCCAACACACAGCTTTATATCATCATTCAGTCCATCCTCGAAACGTTTACACATCACGGCCTCTGACGAAATGCATTCTCGTGCGTATCGGCTAAGCCTCACAAATTTTCGTTCATAGTCAGAACCGACATGGAACCTTGTTTAAGTTCAAGAAATTTCTTCCGCTTTTGATCCATAAATCTCGTCGATATACTTTTTCCAAACTCGGTTTGGAAAAACTCCCAAGTTACTTGCTCTCTGGGCTGTGAAGTCAATGTATTCCACCAATAGTAGGCGTAATCACGTAGCAAGGAGATAGTACACTTTAGGCACTCATCGGGTGTGCAAGATAGCTCATCGAGTACCGAATAGTGTTGTCCAACCAAAATTCAGCTTGCTCGGCATCATCGCTATTCGTAGCCTTAAATTCGGTAGCCCGTGTTTTGGATTTCATCAAGCTGGGGCTTATTTGACCTTATTTGGTCGATTCTTGGGAGGTATTGTAGGTCTTGAGGCGGCATTAGTCGGGAATGGAGGTTGTGGAAGCAGTAGTATTAGTTCAAATGTATTGGTTGAACCAATCATTCATCACGCTATAAAAAGCTTGCCTAGCCTCATCATTCAGATTGCTAGCAATAGGTTGAGAGTCCGGTCTGTCCCTTGTCTTGAACAGCGCTACACTCTCAAGATCATCACTACCGCTTCGGTCGGGATCGGGATCCATTACTATAAATAAACACATTTCCAAATGTCAGAAATCACCACACTATCAAATAATCACAAAATGGCATGTATAGCTAGACCCACACGTATTACGGTAGTCCTAGAATCGACTAAACCGTAGCTCTGATACCAATAAAATTGGAACACCCGTGCCGAGACCGTGGTCGAAGCGACCACGAGGTGCTAATGACATAATTCATGTATGTTCACATCCATTTTAAAATTTCCAGACAATGGCTAACTGCGTTCTGTCACCTTAAAATCATATCTTGAGTTCCAAAACTCAAAAATCAGTTTCGTAATTTTTCCCTGAAACTAGACTCATATATCCATCCACAAATTTTTTTCTAGAATTTTTATTTGAGCCAATTAGTACAGTTTATTAGTTAAAGTCTCCCCTGTTACAGGGTTCGACTACACTGATCTTCCTTCATTGTGACTTAGATAACTCTTTATACAGGGCTTCAATACTTATTCCGTTTGTTTCTAATGAAACTAGACTCAAAAAGGAATCTATAAATATATGGCATGACTTCTAATTATCTCTGGTTAATTTATAATGAATTTCCAAAGTCAGATCAGGGGATCCAGAAATTGCTCTGGCCCTGTCCCACGAACACTTAAATATCTCTTAAAATACGACTCATATGACCGTTTCGTTTCTTCCATATGGAAGTAGATTCATCAAGGTTCGATTAAATAATTTATTTACTATTTAATTCCATTCCTACTATTTTTAGTGATTTTTCAAATTCACACCACTGCTGCTGTCAGCATCTGCCTTTAAGGTAGACTTTACCTATTACATAGTTTCCATGATTCAACTAACCCTTTAGCATATATAGCACAAAGTATGATCGTGATTAACCATTCCAATGGCCAATCATTGCCAAGCATATCCACACCTCTCAATAACCATATACATACAAAATGATTATAACATTATGCTCAAAAATATATATATAAGCCATTTTCGCAAGGCTATCCAAATTTATACAAAACCAAAGGGTACATGACCCACAACAAAAGGGTAGTCCTATACATGCCATTTCAAAATCAACCAAAAGTGTACCAAAAGGGCTTTGATAGTGTGGCGACTTGACTTCAATAATCCCAAGTCCGATGGTGACGAACCAAAATCTATAAAAGAGATTCAAAGAAACGAAGTAAGCATTAAATGCTTAGTAAGTTTTGAGCCATGAAATTAGACAGAACTAAAGCGTAGCATTCATATGGCTAAACGGATAATTTCATATGCACAAATTCTCAATATCACACTTACTTCACATTACCAACCCTTATATTCATACACAAAAGATCAACTTAGCCAAAGGCGGTAGCTCATTTATCGATCGAGCGAATACTAACGTAAGGGATCAACTAAATCAATGCATGTACGAGACATACCTCATTGCTGGGATTTTACGAGCATATTAATTGAAACTATTACAGCAAGGTCGCTCATTCCCAAGCCAAGTACCTTCGGTATTTAACCGGATATAGCTACTCGCACCAATGCCTTCGGGACATAGCCCGGATATAGTAACTTCGCACCAATGCCTTCGGGACTTAGCCGGATATAGTAGCTCGCACAAATGCCCTCGAGACTTAGCCGGATGTAATAACTCGCACAAATGCCTTGGGACTTAGCCGGATGTAATAACTTCGCACAAATGCCTTGGGACTTAGCCGGTTATCATCCGAATATTCATGCACATATCAATAAATCATGACACATTTATATCTCATTTTCATAATTAGAGTTCAAACACAAGTCACGTATTAAGCACTCTCATTTTCAGCTCACTAGCCACATACAAACAGCATGGTTTAGTTTGCTTTATGACACGATCTCTATGCACATACGGCTACCCGTCATACTTATAGACTAATTAACTCATCATATAATTCAAGTAGAATCATCATATCACCGTATATTTGTTATGCTCATACATCATGACTTAATCAAATCATAAACTAAGTCTCATTGCTCGAAAACTTACCTCGGATGTTGTCGAACGATTTCGATGGCTATTCGACCACTTTTTCCTTCCCTTTATTTAACAAATAAATTGATTTAATCATTTGAGCATCAAAAGAGGAACTCAAGGTACTTAGCCCATATATATATATACATTAGACATTAAAGTCACATACATATGAAATCATAAATCAATTCAACATATTAGCCCACACTCTCTTTTAGCCGATTGTCTAAGCCAAGATAAAAGCATCAATATGCTTGCCTCTAACCGAATACATGCAACACCAATCTTCTTCCTATGGCCGAATATGCATGTCTATGTTGAGGCCGATTATATGCTTAATACTTCCTACAAGTATAGTTACTTGTATTGATTATATATCATTTTGTTTCAAGTTCAAAACTCGGCTAATACGCATATATACACTAGTAATCAAATACTAACATTTTGCACTTCACCTTACTACCATTTCACATCTACTTTCTACCATGGCCGAATGCATCAAGACACCATACCATTCAATTTTGGTCATGGGTTACACAAGGAACTGAATGTCTAACTCAAAAATGCCAAAAAGAAAATCCAAGAGTCATCAATCACCATCACATGTATCATTACAAAGCTTCACACTTAGCATGCAAATGACATCAACACAAATCCACCTTAGCCGAAACTTGACTCATCTTCATGCCTCATCACCACAACATCAAACATCAACCAAGAAGACAACACCCATGGCCGAATATCATCTCCATCTCATAGCAAAGATTTAAACCATGGGCTAGGTAGAACTCAAACTAACAACTAAAAACATGCATGAATCTCATGGACAACATCAAACATACCTTAGTCTAGCAACCCACCATAGCCGATTTTCTCAAATCTCTTCCCCCTTCTTCTCTTTCTCCCATTCGGCCAAGAACAACATGAGAACTTCTTTCTTTTTTTTTTTCAATTCACGGCAATGGGGGGGCTACCACACACATTTTTTTTGTCATCATTTACCTTCCCATTATTATTTTATTGCCCATACTCCTTATTTTATTTTTTTCTAACATAAACCATTATCACAACATGTTTTATGACATGTTTTGCCTATCACCCTTTGTCATGGCCGGCCACTAGTAATTAAATGGGGGAAATTGACATGCAAGTCCACCCCTTTGATTACATGCACTAATAGATCCTTATAGATTAGCCTATCACATTTCAAAAGTGTCACACATAAGTCCTATTGACTAATTTCACATGCAATTTACTAAATCGAAGCTTAAAACTTTCACACATTCATAATCACATATTTTAGACAATAAATATCATATTCAAATAGTTTGGTGACTCGATTTAGCGGTCCCGAAACCGCTTTTCGACTAGGGTCACTTTAGGGCTGTCACATCAATTGAATCTTGATATGCACTTGAGGGAGCCCCAGGTGTGCATACATCACTTTAGCTGAAACTATATATCCTAGAATTAAACCTTTGTCTACCATAAAATGACATTTCTTGTAATTCAAGACAAGATTAAATTTTATGGATCTACTTAAAATTTTCGTGAGATTTTTAAGGCATTCATCAAAAGAGTTCCTATACACAATAAAATCATCCATAAAAACTTCAATAATGTTTTCTACGTATTCAAAAAAATATACTCATCATGCATTTTTGGAAGGTGGTCGGCGCGTTACAAAGTTCGACGCGTTACAAAGTTCGAATGGCATCCTCTATACACAGATGTGCCAAATGGGCATGTGAAAGTGGTCTTTTCTTGGCCCTCTAGTGCAACTGAGATTTGGAAAAAACTTGAGTATCCATCAAGACAACAATAATAAGTTTTTTCAGCTAAATGTTCAGGCATTTGATCTATAAAAGGAAGAGGGAAATGGTCTTTTCTAGTATATGAATTCAACTTATTATAATCAATGCAGACACGCCACCCATTTTGTACTCGAGTGGGTACTAGATTGCCCTCAGCATTTTTCTTTACTGTCATGCCTATTTTCTTGGGCATGACTTGCATTGGACTTACCCAACAACTGTTAGAAATGGGGTAAATTACGTCAGTATCTAATAGCTTAATTATCTCCTTTTTTAGTTAATGTTGGTTTAGGGATCTAAAGGGAAATTAGACCCTAGAGTAATGTAGTGGACGATAATGCTTGTGTTAAATGAATTGTTTTTTTGTTAAAATAATTTTAATTAATTTAATATGTTAAATTAAGTAAAATAAAAACCAAATGTTTTTTTATTCATCATCTTCCACCGAAATAAGAAAACATAACATGAGAAGCCATTTTTAAAGATTTTCCATGGTTATATTCTTGCATGGTAAGCTAATTTTCACCCGTTTCTAATAATTTTATGTTTTTGAGATCGTTTCAACTAAGTCTAGCTAGCCCATACCTTTATTTTTGAAACTGTTAAAGATTTTGAATGTTACCATTGATTAATCTTTGTGATTTTAGATGTTAAATGATGAATTTGAAGTATTAGTTATTAATTATAAGTATTTTGTTAATTGATTTTAATAAATTTAATGATTAGGGATTAAATTGTGAAAATAGTAAAATTCAAGGTAAATATTGTGAAATGATGATAAAAATGGGCTGATTATGAACCCTATGAAAATCAGTTAGCATGAATTTTTAACTAAAAATGGTAAATTTGCAAGTTTTGGGTTTAGGGGATAAATTGCATAAAAGGTAAAATATTGGGATAAATTTGTAAAATGTTTATAGAAGGACTTAATTGTATTAGACAAATTATTTATGTGCTAGAATTATATTAATTGAATGAAAAATTATTATTTAGATCCAAAAATGAATCAAACGAATCTAAACAGAGGAAAAGCTAGTGTGTTAGATTAGTCGTCGGCCTCGTTTTAGAACTATAAATCTCGAGGTAAGTTCGTAGGTATAGAATTATACATACATATATATATACACATAATGTTACTACTAATTTATGAATGTATATATATGTGATGTGAACACCCCAAATTCGGCCTAGACGTTACGACCAAATCTGCGATGTCACATTGAAGCGAATTTCGAAAAACGTAGTTTCGTTGAAAAAAATAAAACTGATGCATAAAACTGTTAATACAGATAAAGAGTAATACGATAATGAGCATCAGGGGTACTTGTGGAAGGGGTACAAGAGGCCGCCACAGAAGCCGTGGAGGTGCTCGGGCTGGGTCTTCAGCATCAGGTCATATGCCTAATGATGAAGCTAGGAAGGCATCGGCTTCACCTATGACTGAGACTGGGTCACACGATCATGCAGCTGGGGAAGACGTACTGTTCCAGGCTATGTTACAGATTTTGGAAAGGGTCGCTGGGCTTAATACTGGTTCTGTGGGTCGTGGGTTGGTGACGGAACGACTCAGGTCTAGTAGCGCTGAGATGTTTAGGGGTATCACTGGAGTTGCCCCCAATGTGGCTGAGTATTGGATTGAGGCCACAGAGAAAATCATGGATGACCTCGATTGCACCCCAGAGCAGAAATTAAAAGGCGCAGTGTTGTCGCTATGAGATGAAGCCTATCAGTGGTGGCTTACAGTTAAAGAGGGTACTCAACCCGATCGGTTGACTTGGGAATTTTTCAAGACTGCATTCCAAGTAAAGTATGTGGGCGCTAGTTATGTGGATCCCGGAGAAGTGAGTTCCTGAATTTGACTCAAGGGGATAAATCAGTAGCTGAATGAGTCTGAGTTTCTGCGACTTAGCTGCTATGCGCGTGGGATGGTGGCGACTAAATATGAGCACTGTGTTCGTTTTGAGGACGGCCTCAGAGATGATCTACGAGTTCTGATAGCTCTACAGAGGGAGTAAGATTTTGCTGTGTTAGTGGAAACAGTGAAGATCACTGAGAATGTGAAGCGCGCTGAGCGCCAGAATCGTGAGAAAGACATGGGAAGGAATAAGAGGGTTTAGGAGCCCTCAAGTGCAGTTGTGAGGCCTAAGAAAAAGGCCAGAGTTGATGGGCCAATCAGATTTGGGCCCCTTGTTGCTGCATTTGGGCCGTATTCTTGTGCTGGTTGTGGGAGACGCCATCAGAGCGAGTGTTGGAAATGGATCGGGGCATGTTTGAGGTGTGGTTCTTTGGAGCATCGCATCAGAGATTGTCCACGGAGGCCCAATCAGATGCAAGCTACTGGTATGGGTATTGTTTAGCCGCCGAGAGGTGTTCAACAGCCACTAAGAGGCCGTGGTCAGGCGAGAGGTGGAAATGGTATGGGTCATGGGCGTGGTGCATCGGGCAGAGGTGCTTGTCATACTGAGGCGAGGCTACCAGCTCTGGCTTATGCTACACGCTGCCGAGAGGATGAAGACGCTCTAGATGTTATTACGGGCACGTTCTTTATCCATAATGTACCTTACACTACATTGATTGATGTTTGATCTACGAAAAATTTTATAGCATGCACTGTATTTGAGACTTTGGGTGTGATGGTTGAAATCTCTACGAGTGAGGTTACGGTGTTAAGTCTATTGGGGCAGTCAGTGAGAGTGAATAAACTGTTTAAGGATGTACCATTGGAGGTTCAAGGAGAGATATTTTTGGCGAATTTAATGGAACTTCCTTTTGGAGAATTCGACTTAATATTGGGCATGGACTGGCTGGTTAAGCATTAGGTGAATCTAGACTATGCAACAAAATGGTTGGTACTGAAAATTGAAAAGGGTGATGAGGTAGTTATGATTGGGGAGTATCGAAATCATCTGTCAAATGTAAATTCTGCACTTAGGGTCGAGAAATTGGTTCGTAAGGGTTGTGAGGCGTATCTAGCCTATATCGGTGCTTCTGGTTCTAAGGTTTCGTCCGTTAAAGATATCAGAATAGTTAAGGACTTTTCGGACGTCTTTCCCGATGAGCTACCTGGGTTACCTCCAAACCGTGAAGCTGAGTTTGGGATTGAGCTCTTGCCTGGTATAGCTTTGGTGTTCATCGCCCCTTATAGAATGGTACCGAAGGAGCTTGAGGAGCTTAAAGCTCAGATTTAAGAGTTACTGGATCGAGGGTTCATCTGCCCTAGTGTGTTTCCATGGGAGCACCGGTATTATTTGTGAAAAAGAAGGACAGAACCATGCGTATGTACATCGATTATCAACAACTGAACAAATTGACTATTAAGAATAAGTACCCCTACTGAGGATAGACGATCTATTTGATCAGTTCCGAGGAGCTTTGGTCTTCTCTAAGATTGACCTCCGATTGGGGTACCATCAACTAAGGGTCAAGGAGACTCATATTTATAAGATGGCGTTTAGGACTCGTTATGGTCATTATGAGTTCTTGGAGATGCCATTTGGACTAACGAATGCAACAATAGCTTTTATGGATCTGATGAATCACGTGTTCAACCCTATCTAGATCGGTTCGTAGTAGCAATTGTATGCCAGGTTCAGTAAGTGTGAATTTTGGTTATGAGAGGTGACATTTCTGGGTCATGTGGTATTTGCTAAAGGGATTAGGGTTGATCCTCGGAAGATTGAAGCTATTTTTGGATTGGAAGCAGCCTAAGTCAGTATCTGAGATTTGAAGTTTCCTGGGTCTGGCAGGGTACTATAGACGTTTTGTGGAAGGGTTTTCGTTGATTGTTGCACCTCTGACTAAGTTGTTGTGTAAAGGGGTACCGTTTGACTGGACTGATAAGCAGTAAGAAAGTTTTGAGAGGCTTAAGAAGGTTTTGACTGAGGCCCCTCTCTTGATTCAATTGGAGTTTGGGAAAGAGTTTACTATCTATAGTGATGCATCACACGTTGGTTTGGGTTGTGTGTTGATGCAAGAAGGTAAGGTGGTGGCTTATGCGTCTCACCAGCTTAAGACGCATGAGGCGAATTATTCGACACATGACTTGGAGTTGGCTGCGGTGGTATTCGCACTTAAAATTTGGAGGCATTACTTGTACAGTGAGAAGTGTATCATTTACACGGATAACAAGAGCCTCAAGTATCTCCTCACACAGAAGGAGTTAAATCTTAGGCAGCATAGATGGATCGAGCATCTTAAGGATTATGACTATTCGATTGAATATCATCCTGGTAAGGCCAACGTAGTGGCCGACGCACTAAGCCGTAGGGTTGTAATTGATCTGAGGGCTATGTTTGCTCGTCTCAGCCTATTCGATAATGGTAGTCTTTTGGCTGAACTTCTGATTAAACCGATGTGGATTGAGTAGATTAAGGGGAAACAATTGGAGGATGTGTCCTTGGGTCCTCATTTTCGATAGATAGAGAGGGGGGAAACTTCAGATTTTGGACTGAACGGCGAAGGGGTATTGTGTGTAACAGCTCGATTTAGACCCTAATTGGAACGGTGGTTTCGGGACCACGAATTTGAATCAAAAAATTATTTAAAAATTATTTTCTGTGTTTATTTTGTGTGAATTTATATCTGTGAAATTTTTGTGATTTAATTTTATCGTTTGAGTGTCTGATTAAATAAAATGACTTAATCGCGTAAAATAAAAATTTGGTGGTTAAATGTGAAACTACTTAATTGTTGTTGTCTTTATTAATGGAGGCACTTATAATGTAAATATACGTTTGAATCCTTGCATGGACATATTTTTCCATTAATAGGTGAAATATAAATAACTTAAGCTAAGGTTAAATTAGTAAATTATGTGGTAATATGTTGTAATATAAAACATATCAGAAAAAAATAAAACAAAAACCTAAGTGCTCATACTTTTCATTTCTAGAACTTAATAAAAGAAAAAGAAAGAAGTCAAGTTACGGTTTGGCTTATAACTAAGCTCAATCAAGGTTCGTTTTTATTCGGTTTTTGATAATTTCTACCTTTTTGAGATCATTGCTTAGTAATCTTCAAGACCCATTCTTTATTTTTGAGTTTGGTGAATATTCTAAGTTGTGCCATTGTTAATAGCTTGTGATTTTTGTTGTTTGATGATGAAATATGAAAGATATGTTTTAGATTAACATTTTTGTATTGGAGTTTTTGATGATTTTGAGTAATTAGGACTAAATTGTAAAAATAATAATTTGAGGGACTAAAATGTAAAATAAATAAAATATATGGGCTTGTATGAACACTAGGAATATTCAGCCAAACATGGGTATCTTGAAATTTTGGATATTTTGTGTTTTGTGTAATAGGGACTAAATTGTAAAAAGTGTAAATGTTAGGGGTAAAATGGTAATTTTCCCATTTATGTGTTTTTGGACTAAATTGAATGAAAGTATGTTTGAATGAGCTTAATTTGAATATGTTTAGATCAAGAACCAAAGAAATCAGATTTGGATCGGGGAAAAACAAAAGTTGTAAACTAGCAGCCCTGTCTTGTTTTACAATGTCCGAGGTAAGTTTATAAGCAAATAAATGTACTTAACTTTAATTAAATGTAATAAATATATATGCTGGAATGAAAAACATGATTTTATACATGTTATAGCCGAATGTGAATAAGCTTGGTTACCATGCTTTCGAACTCGTTTTGACCGAGCTAGACGTCCAAAAGCCTCATATGAACCTTAAGAATAGTTAGGATACATATGTCATGACATAGGATTCCAATATATGTGTGCGATTAAGAATATGTGATTCCGATATAAGTGTACGAATAAGACCCTATCTGGGACAGTGGCATCGTTATGTGGTTACATGTAAGACCACGCCTGGGACGTTGGCATTGTACGATATGTGTGATTATCCGAGTGTCCTATCCAATTCCAAATGATTCATTGGGCAAAGCTAAGTTGTGTTCGAATGGGTAAAATGAGCTAAATGGTCAGTATGAATTAACTTGATATCTACTTGAGATAAGGTAAGTAAGTGTCATGATTATTTGATGTAAATCATGTACAATGCAAATGAAGAATATAGGTGTATGTGGTATGTCTATTCGGCTTGTGAATGATTAAGTTGTATATGATTGGAATGTTTCTTAAATAGGTGCATATATAAGTTGGTATATTCAGCCATGTAGGTAATATTTACATATATGATGATATTCTATGATTCTTGAATTGCGTATATGAATAAATAGATGTGCGGTTTATTATGACTATTTGGTTTGGATGTTGATTAATAATATATTATATGGCTATGTGAGCGTTCGGCCTAGGTGAGTAATTGTTAATGAAAATATTTTAATTATGGAATTTGTAGGTTTGAGGTTAAGCATGGTAATGTTAATGTAATCCATTTAGTTTATATGAGTTTACTATATTATTAAGTTGTTTATTTGCTTATTACTTACTAAGCTAAGTTAGCTTATTTTGTATGTCTTTGCTTACTCTGTTTTATAGATTTTGGATAAAGTTACAAGCTCGGTGATCGTCAGCAAAGTCTATCACACTATCAGCCGCCTTCGGTATTTTATAAGCTGCATTTTGGAACTATGACATGTATAGGCTGGAACATATTTTGGAAATGTTGAATGCTGGTTATGTATATAAGCCATGCGAAAATGGCTAAGCTTTTATCTTTAAAATTTCATTATGTTAAGTTCAGCTTATGTTCACTTTGGTTACATGCCATGTATGTATAATGTTTGTGTTAGGTACCATATGCTTGGGAAATGGTTTTCTTGATATGCTTAAATTCGGTTTTATGTGTTTTGGTTAAGTATTCATTGGGCTTGGGTGTTGATAAATATTGTGTATGTTTCATGAATAAAATTTGGTCAAATGTGTGGTATACATATTATATTAGGTGTGATTTAAATTCTAGGTAAGTTGCACTTATTATATATGTACATCATTAACAAGTCTGATTATGGTATAATGTATTGAAGGTACATAAAATTGCTTGAGGTAGATTTAGTATTCACTAGTGAATTATATTAATGTTATGTTTGATGTTTGTGGTAAGCATTGCATGCATCGAAAATGGCTTAAACCTTAGGTTTGAATTCGATTTTTGGTTGAGTTATGGTCTAAGTTTAATATGATTATTCTGCCGTATGTCATGTTGATCATCTATGTGTTATTTTGAGAATGTATTTGAGTGTATAAGCTTGTGAAGGTACCTTGTGATTTGGATATATGTTTTATCGGATGTTAAATAAACTAAGGTAGGTTATATGTGTACTCGGTAATTAGTCATGTTATATTAGTTGGGATTTTTAAATGTTATTCATATAAATATATATGTGGTTGTAATATAGTTGATATACATATATCCATGACAGTGTAAATTGTTAGGTATTTATAAATTATTAAGTATGTATAAATGAATTGAGTTAGCCAAGTAGACATAGAATTAAAAGGGTTATAATGTTCGTTATTAAATCATGTTAATATACATAACAAATAAATTACCCATAGTCTAACACATTAACGTCAGTATGGCATATATGAATAGAAGGGTTCGAGAATGAAATTTAGTTTAATGGATAATTAACTTGTGTATATGCATGACTTATATAAGTATAAAAATTATAGGTCAAATATTCGTAAGGAAATTATTAATACATTACATGTTTTGTATATGCAATGAATTGTTTTAATATTTATATATTTTGGATTATGTTTTACTTAAGCTATGTGGTGAATGACAATAAAAATTTATAATTAGATATTAGATTGAATCATAAGCATTGATGTGATTTAAAACTTGAATTAATATGAAAGTATTCGAAACTGTGTTTTTGTTTAGTAATGTCTCGTAACCCCATTCCGGCGACGGATACGGGTTAGGGGTGTTACATTGTGTTTCCGTGGGAGAGTCTGTGTTCTGAAAGATATTGATTTGAGGTAGTCTATACTGCAAGAGGCGCATAGTATTCCTTATGCTATGCATCCTGGTGGGAATAAGATGTACAGAGACCTTCATGAGTTATATTGGTGGCCAGGTCTTAAATGGGAAGTTACTAATTTCGTGGGTAAATGCCTTACCTGTCAACAGGTCAAGGCTGAACACCAGTTGCTTCTGCCAGTTAAGATTCCTTGTGGAAGTGGGAGAGAGTGACTATGGACTTCGTTAGTGGGTTGCCTTTAAAGCCTACTAAGAAGGACTCAGTCTGGGTCATCGTGGATCGATTGACCAAATCTGCTCATTTCATACCAGTTCGTACTGATTATTCGTTGCAGAAGCTGGTTAAACTTTATGTGGCTGAGATAATAAGACTGCATAGGGTACTGGTCTATATAATATTTGACAGAGATCCTTGCTTCACGTCTCGATTTTGGAAGAAGCTACATGAAGCACTGGGTACAAGATTGGACTTCAGTACTGCGTTCCATTCTCAGACAGATGGATAGTCGAAAAGGGTGATTCAGATACTAGAGGACATGTTGAGGAGTTGTGTGATTGACTTCTGGGGCAGTTGGGAGGATTACTTGCCTTTAGCAGAGTTTGTGTATAATAACAGCTGTTGCCTATCAACTCGAGTTACCTCCAAAGTTGGACCAGATTCATGACGTATTCCATGTCTCTATGCCGAGGCAGTATCGCTCTGATCCTGTACATATCGTCTCGATTGAGGAGATTGAGTTTAGACCAGATCTAACCTTTAAGGAGGAGCCAGTTCAGATTTTGGACCATTATATGAAGGTTCTGAGGAGGAAGTCTATTCCACTAGTTAAAGTACTTTAGCGCAACCACAGCTCGGAGGAAGCCACGTGTGAACCGGAAGAGGTGATGCAACAACAGTACCCTCATCTGTTTTGACCAGGTAAATTTTGAGGTCGAAATTTTCTTTTTGGGGGTAGAGTTGTAACGCCCCAAAAATCTAAGTATTTACTTTTTTATGTTGTGTTACACAACTGTGTATCTGTTTCAGTGGTTAAGTATTCTGGAAAGTGTCTGAGAAGTCCTGAGTTCAAGCTTTGGCTTGTACAAATTTTTTTGTTTTCGCTTGAATTAACCCTGTCTCTAGACAGTAGGTTTCTTAAATAAAATTGGGTAAGGTATGACATAAAAAGCCTCTTTGGTTTAGGGGATAGTGGCGTGTTGGGATGTTTGAAGGTCTTGAGTTCGAGACCTGCCACACTCAAAGTGTTTTATTTTGGCTTGTTGCCGTGTGGATGGTTGTGTATCACTGGAACTCTGAAGCTTGGGTGGTTGGTGTGTTTGAGGGAGGTGGGAGTGTATAGCCGAAATTCTAGGAGGAAATTTAGGGATGTGGATGGAGGAGTGACCGGTTGAGAGATTTGTGGAGGATTTTGGGGAGGTGATCATGGGGAGTTGAGGAGTGAGAGAATGTTGTGCCGAATGGGGACTCTAGGCACCCTTTGAGTTTCAGTTTTGAAGAGTTTTGGGACATCTGTTGGTTGTTGGTTTTCTCTCTTCGGGAAACTGATTGATGCTTAGGGATTTTTTGTCGTGTTTTCTTTCTTTCTTTTGGTGCTTTCGGGTTTTCGTTTTGAGACTTTTTCCATTGCTGATTCCTCCCTTTGTCTCTCTCAAGTGGTTCAGCTCTTTGCTCTTGGGTCTAACCGATTCTCTCCTCTCCTCTCTTTTTCCAAACCTTGGCTGAATACTGTAGGGGTCACTTTGTGCTGCTTTTTCTTCAAGCCTTATTTGCTTCCTTTACCCTTTTGGTTATTACTTCCCAAATATTGCTTCTCCTGTCCCTCTTTTTTTTTTTTTGCATTGGGCAATCTAGTTTACTTCCCTATCGACTTCTCTCCTCTATTTTTTTTCCTCTTGACGCTTCTTCAACTTAATACTTTATTCTTTCTCTACATCTCTTCCTTTCCCTTAATTCAATCAGTGAATACTTGTTTCTCCTTTGCCTTCTTTTCCTCTATGTAGTGGTTTTCTTTCTAAACATACTCCTTGCTGCCATTTTTGGGATAGGGGCTTGTGTGGTTTCTCACTTTGAGAATAGGCTGACTGCTTTCCTTTGCTACAATAGGTTTTGCGTCCTCGGTAAGTACTATATGTTGGTCAGATTATTTTTGCCAGCTATATTGTTGTGGGTTAATGGAATCCAGATTTATACAGATTTGAGTCAATGAGATTGTAACCAATTTTTAGTAGCGGTTCTAGTGGATTAAACCGCATTTGCTCAATCAAGGCAGGTATCTATATCATTTTGGGGTTAAGAGTTAGACAAAAAAGAAAAAGGGTGTTTAACACTAGTGAGCAAGAACTAATAGAATATCTTGGTTGAATGCAAGATTTGGTTCTTGTGGGCTATTGGCAAGTTTTTGCAATCAGGTGTGTAATCACACTGCTTACTGCTAATCGACAAAAGCCAGAAAATATGTCTATTGACGTTACACCAGCGTGTGCTCACTCATGTGATGGTCCGAACTCATAAAACGAGGGTGAATGATTATAGAGGTCACCATGAGTGATTTCATGGGCTTAGGCCATTTTGGGCCACGTTCAGTTGAAATAAGCCATGTGGGCCCCACGGGCTCCTGGGCCTCACACGGGTAAACCACACAGACGCGTGGAGATTGTTGGGCAAAGCTGTGTAGTTTACACGACCATGGCCATTTTTAGGCTTTATGGGCCACATGGGAGCATGAGCCCACATAGGCCGCGTTGTGGGCTTTGGGCCCATTTCCACTATTTGAATGTTAAGGTTACACAGGTCGCCCAAGACGACTATGGACCTACTGTTGGGTCGGTAAGTACACTTAGACCCCATACTGATGAAATGACTGAAATACCCCTATATTATTTATGACTATATCTGAGCATGACATTTCTGTATACACGTATGATATTATGACATGACATGTTGCATGGGGATGGGTTTGATATATTTGGAGGAAGTGTATTGTACTGGCAGCTCTGCTGCATATACTGTTTAGTGCCGCAACGGTGCTATATTTTGGAGTGTAGGGATGAGTGGGTCGATTTTATCCCCACATGGAGTGTAGGGCTGGACGGAGTGGAGTGTAGAGGATGGTTGGTAGGATTTTTGATTGCATTCCTGTTCTACTACTATAATGGGCTATGACTCACACTGATACTGGGCTGTCACTGAAACGGGCTTAGGCCCAGACTATTTTTGCCTACTATTTGATTGTCTGCTATTATGGGATTTCACATTGTGTTTCATAAACTCACCATTCTGCTTTTCTGCGTAGGAAATTGTTAGGCGGGCCAGTGCTGCGAGGGACTCGACGATGGCCACACAACCACACCTACTTTCACTCTTAACTTCTATTTTATAAGTAATTTAAATTTTGGTTTTGTTATGTAATATGGCCTCTTAAATTTTTATTTTTGATTTGGGATTTATTTACTATGAATTATATTTGCTAGAAGTAAGCCGCGGTTTTTCATAAAGAGATATGTTTTCAAAACACCACGTAATCGTACCATGTTTTAAACAGCTTCCGCAAACAAACCTTGTTTTAAAAGTGCAATAATAACTTGATATGATTAACATTTTGCTAAACCAACATGAGTTTTAACAACGAGCAAGTGTCTTAAATTTTCATTAAGATAATCTATAAGGTTTTAATATAGGTAAGATTTTTTTCAATGAAACTATGTTTTTTGAAATTCGCTTCAATGTGACATCGCAGATTCAGTCGTAACATCTAGGCCGGGTTTGGGGTGTTACATGATGCTTAACTTGTGAATTGGGAATCGAAATATTATATCTGAATATAATGTGAGAAAAGATTTATTTGAAAACTAATGAATAATTATGAAATATAATATATGTGATTTTGGAATGATTATGAATTGTTACAACATGTGTGTGTATAGAGATATATGGAAGTGCCTCTGATTCATGAAAGTTATAATTTTGTTTAAATGCCCGTTTGGACATAGTAAACTATTAGGATACGATTTGCATGCCAATAGGGTTAAAATGCGCGCTTGTACGAGATTTGCACTTGGATGCCCTTGTATACACTTTGGTGTCCTTGTTTGCACTACGGTGCCCCTGTTTGCATATTTGTGCCCCTATCTGCACTTTGATTCTCTTGTTATGCATCTATGATGCCTTTGTTGTAGTGTAGTTACCTGAGTGTCTGAGTCAAGTTATTAGTTCATCGGGATAAATGCGAACAAAATTTACAAAATTGTTTAAATGATGAAGGCCATTATATAGTCAAAACATTAGTAAATGTTAAATGTTTAATGAATTACTTGATCATATGTGAGTATCATTGTATTGATGATTATTTGGTTAAAGATAAGTGTTTATACACACATATATGTATGAGTTTGGATTAAGTTATTATAGTACAGGAAGCATACGATGAATCATTTTCAATACTAATTGTATAAGTGCTTCATAAATAAGTAACATATATGATTAATTTATTTATTTAGCTTTCACCTTGTTAAGTGAAAGTAAGTGATTTTGGGATGATATGCTTATAGGAAAGTTTGAAACAAAAGATGAATTATAGAATGATTATATGTTAAAGGTGTAAGTGTTATGGTAAGAAGAAATGTTTAAGTAAAATGCTTATATGAAATTTTTATAAGGAAAAATATATACATGTATATGCAACGCTACACCAATTATCCATGAGAGATGTAGTGAATAGAAAACTAAAGTTGGCTTAAAATATGATAAAAATTATGCTTAGTTGTTTATTCTATTATGCCAGCAGTTAAGTTGTCTTTATATGAACTTACTAATTATTATTGTTTACATTGATTGTTTTCTTTTCCTGTAGATCATTAGAAGGTTCGATTTTGGTTGGAAGCTCGTCGGAGACCTATCACACTATCTAACAGTTAATTCAATAGTTTTTGAGCATTTTTGGCTAAGATTTATAATGGCATGTATAGGCTGGTTTACAATAATGGTTATAAATTTTTAGTGGACTTATGATGCTTGTTTAAGTAAGTCCTTATGGTCACTTTTATGTGATTGTACATAAGGTTCCTTTTATGGTATGTTTGAGTGGTTTAAATTGGTTATTGATAGCATTCTTTAGTACCTATTTGGTTTAGGTTGGTTGACATGAAAAGTAGCATTACTGGTATGTTTTGGTAGGTATGAAACTAGGTTATGATGTTAGAAATATGGTAAGTTTGGCTTGATTGGTATGTTATGTTCTGGTGTATATATTGAGGTGCCTTGTATGGCATATTGGTTGATTGAATTTAGAATTTGAAATAACATATTAATGTATGTTTTGAAAGTGTTTAGGCTCATATAAAGTGTGTATATATTGTTGGAAAGGTATTGTATGAAATGGTTTGATTTTTGGTACATTTTGAGTCCACATGGTCTCAGACACGGGCATGTGACTCAACCATGTGAGACACACAGCCATGTGTCATCTGAGGGTTCCTTTGCATGCAAGTGAGTGAGTTACACAGCCTAACACCTAGCATGGCACACGGGTGTGTGGGGAAATTTTGAATGTTACACAGCCTGAGACACGGGCGTGTATCCTAACTGTGTGAGTTACACGGCCCTGTGACCCTTGTAGTCAAAATTTTGCAACTTTTTCTTAAGCTTTCTAAATGTTTTCAGTTTGGTCCCAAATTCTTTCTAAGGTGTTTCTAGGGCCTCAAAGGCTCAATTTAGGGAAGACATGTATGAGAATGGTTGTTTTATATTATGAATGTTTAAATGTTCTGTTTGAATGGTAATGCTCTATAACCTTAATCTGGCCACTAATACGGGTTAGGAGTGTTACAGTGTAGTCCTAAAAAAGATAAGGAAAGAAGTTACCCAATTGATCATGATAGTTTAGTCGGTTATTGGTAGGTGATTCCTCCATTGCTTGTTGAAAGCTCTAATTGTTGTGCCTCTTTCATGTAGGGTTCCTACATAGAAAATTAGAACAAGATACAAAATAACTAATAATTAATTATTAATCCTACTCCTAAAAAAATCAAATTAAAATCATCCAAGGATTAAAATAATCCTTAAAAACAAAAATTAAAGAAGGTCAATCATTCTCCTTAAAATCCATTTCATCATCTCCTTTTTCAACACCATCCTCTCCCTCCTTTTCACTTTCACGCGACTCTTCTTTCTGCTCAAGTTTTGCAGACCCAAACATGTCTAGTGTATAATTAGGTTTGTTTTACCGTGCAAACTCTTGAAAGACCTACACCGAGTATGATTGAAAGAAGAAATTTTCCTAACAAATAAAAAAAGGAAAAAATAAAAAGTGAGTTTTAGGGTTTAAGGGACTTAAAAGGTTTTAAAATATTAAAAGAGTTAAAAGATGTTTAAATAAAAGGATAATATGTACAAATGTTATAAAATAGGTGTTTTGAAGGTTAAAATTTGGGTAAAGTGAGGTTTAAGTCGTCGGGTCACGTGAGTAGGTCGAGTCAACCCTGCAGAAAATTGCAGCGATGTATCGATACAAGGGTTTCATGTTGTGACATCCTTATTAGATTATCATTGTCACAACATTGGGTTAGATGTTGTGATACACTCTAGAATTTTAAATTTCTAGGTAAACTGGCTTTGGTGTCACGAGACACAAAATCTGTGTTGTGACATCGAGATAATTTTCTTACGTGAATCTACCTTTGATGTTGCTATTGAAACCATTTTTTTTTAAAAAATGGGGATCGACTTTGGTTTTGAAAACGAAAACGAACATGGGAGTCGCCATCAATATTTTTTATTTAGGTGTGATCGGATCACCTAGACATTTGGTCATTTTAATAAAATATTTTGATTTATTAAAATAACAATTTTTGGTCTACGAAAATCGAGAAAACGAGTTAGGGAGTCGGTTACGTACGAGGAAGGATTAGCACCCTTGTAACGCCTAAAATTGGTACCAAATTGATTAATTACTGTCCTTATATCCAAGATTTAAAAATATTTTGGAATGTGGTTCTTTTTAAAACATTTGGTTCAAGTTGGTTGTCAAAATTCTTTCGTTTCAAAGGCACACAACAATACATCCAACACGATAAGACACGATCCTTTATACCTTCGAAACCAAGATTATTTTTTGACTTTCAAAAGCTCATGCGTTGAAAATTATAGAAGGGTGCCCAATTATTTAGTCCAACGAAAAATCGAACCCCAGCACGGTAGGGCACAATTCCTCGAATTTCCAAACATTGAGCATTGCCTTGTTTTAGAAAACACAAGAGAAATTTTAAAGGAATATTTGATTATTTTGGACAAACAAAAAATCGAAACCCAGCACAGTTGGGCACGATTCCTCGAATTTCCAAACATCAAACGATGCCCTTGTTTTGGGAGATTTTTAAACAAACAATTTGTAAAGCCGGCCCAAAACGCATTTTGCTTAGTTTGCATGTAGTACAAAAACAATGAAACCAATAAAACTGGTCCAAATGTGTTGGAGAAGAAAGCATGGTATCAAACACAAAATCAATATGCGTGATTACAACATTACATTATTGAATGACAAAGATAGCAATTCGAACATACAAAATATACAATAATAATTTCCCAACACATCATGTTCAAGCAATATTAACAATCAAAACCCCATGGATCTCTTCTTTCAACAATATATACATTTTATAACATTTGCATGGCAAATTAATAAATATAAACAAATTTTGAATGATAATAAATAGATTTTTTTAAAAAAATAAAGAAAAGGAATTTTGAAACCAATACATGTATGTAATTTCAACTTACAAAAATTTAAAACTAGGCAACACATGAGAGAATTTGAAGCCATAATAATAGATGGATGAGTTCTAAAATAAATATTACATAAAAAGAAATATGAAATACCAAGTAATCTTAAAACAAAATATATTTCCTTAAAATTGATAATACATAAAATAAAAGTTCAATAGAATTAATACATATATAAAAATGATAGATGAAGGTGTAAAAAAACAAAATATAGTAAAATAAAATTTCTAAAAGAGATAAATCTTGTATAAACAAATTTTAAAAAGAAAATATATATATATATATATATATGCGAATAAATTCAAAAAGAAATATGCACATAAAACAATATGAAATCTGCAATATATATGAAAAATAATATATAACATTGTGACAACCCTAATTTGGCCCTAGTCAGAAAGTGGATTCGGGATCACAAAACTGAGTCACAGAAATAATTAGATGTTATATTTTGTGTTTAATATATGTGAAAGTGCATGCGTGAAAATTTCATGCTTTGATTTTGTCAATTGTATGTGAAAGTTATTAGAAAGGACTTATGTGTGAAACTTTGGAAATGTGATAGGTTAAATTGTAGTGGGCAAATAATGCATGGTGGAAAAAAATGTGGACTTGTATGTCAAATTCCCCACTTTAGAGGAAGTGGCCGACCATGATGGTATGGGATACAAAATATATGCATTTTGTATTAATATTATAATGACTACATGGTTTTATAATAGGAAATAAGTATTAAAAAAAAAAGAAGAAGAAAAGGGTGAAAAGAACAAGGTTGTCCATCCTTGTTCTTGATAGCTGAAAGTTAGAAAAAAAAAAGGGGGAGGAGAGAATTTTTTAGCTAGAATTTCTTTGTTCATTGGAAGGGTGAGGTGAGGGGATAGTTTATTGCATGTTTGCTTTAAGGGCTGATTTCTTCAAGAAACTTGCTAAGAGAAAGGGAGAATGTAGTAGGAAGAAAGGGAAGGAGCTTGCACAAGGCTAGGCTCGGAATGGGATTCGACTGGTACGTTGCTATTCTTTTGGCTGGTAAGTGAAATGAAATAAAATTTGATGATTTTGGATTATTGAGTAAGTTGTTATAGCATGCAAACCCCATGCATGATTCTCGGTTTTCGCTTGAGTTTATGAGATGAATAGTTGGGTTGTTGATGACCAAAATCATGTGTTTTGTGGTGAGCAAATATGAATTTTTGTTGTTTGCTTTAATGTCCAAAATTTTGGGTTTTATATTGTTCAAACAAGAATTATAGCTGTTGATTTATTGTTCCAATGTAAGCAAATTTATGCTGTTCAAATATGAATTTCTATTGTTGTTTTATGACCTAATTTGATTATTTCCATGCTATTGCCGTAAGGTACTTAAACATTTACACTTTCGGTTTTATCTTTAAATTTACTAGCAAACATGATAAATTTCTGCATGAAGGAAATGGTTGTTGTTTCATGTTCTTTGATGAAAAATGGAAGATAGATGAAGTTATAGGTATGTGATGATTGATTTGTGATATGCATGTTTAAATAACATGCATGCAAGGTATGTGTGAAAGAGTGATTTGAAATAAATGCTTGGGACAAGAAGAAGAACGTGATTTTGGAAAATCACCATAAATTGTGGGAGATGATGAGTTAGAAGCATAATAAATTATGTAATTAAATATTAATGAGTCTAGTTTCTTATAAAAGAAACCGTGTAAGCAAAAGAATTTCCGATAATGAGATATTTGAAGTGATGTGGGACAGGGTCAGAATGACTTCTAGATCCTTTGTTCTGTCTTTATAAAATCATTATAAATTGTACAAAAATGGTCATAAGATGAAATTTATATTATTAGACTCCTTAATGAATCTAGTTTAAAATGAAATAAACGAGAACATATTTTGAATTCTGTACAATGAGAAATTTGATTCGTAGTGAGGAATGGTCCGATTAGTCAAACAATGAAACGGGGGAAACTTTAAGAAAAATATGGTATTGATTGGACAAACTAAAAATTCTGAAAATTTTATGGATGGAATATATATGAGTCTATTTTCAGGTAAAATTAGCAGAACTTTATTTGGAGTTTCGTAGCTCCGGTTATAAATGATTTAGTGACTGTTGCTCAGGAAGACAGTTTACAGTGAAATTTTGATTATGTGGTAAACATTGACAAAAATTTGTTAATGAGTTGCTTAATGATTTCTTATAAGCTTACTATGATTAGTAGGTGTTAAAGTCGAATATATATATATATATATTATATTTTGAAAGTGATGCTCGAATAGTCGAATAATGACTAGTTTAAAATCTTTGAATTGAAGCTCAAGAGCATAGAGGGGCAAAATTCGGATAATGGAAAAGAGAAAGTAATCGAATAGCCGTTGTAATCGTTCGGCAACATTCAAGGTAAGTTCTTAAGTGTTTAAGCTTGATTCCTTTTTATATGCCTAAGAGTTAAATTAATATGGTAAAAGGAATGTAAATTTTATTTAGTTAATGTGCCGAATATGTAATGATTTAAGGCTATAAGCCGATTATGGCTATTATGCCTAAGTTGAATTGGATTTGGAAATTTGATGCACTAAATGAGTGTTACAACGAATAAACTATGCCGTATATGTGCTGGTGGAGATATCACGATTTGTGATTATTGAATATCTAAAGGAAACCATGATGTGTATAAAATTATTATATTTAGTCCGTTGTGGTAGCCGAAGGTGGCTTGGTACTAAAGTGATTAAATGTGAACTTCGATGAGGTAAACTATTAAAAGTGTGGTGCTATAAGACTATGGGCTAATACAATATGTGGATTTGTTCCGTATAGTAAATTATTCAGGTACGAACAACCTAATAAAGTACATGTGAATTAAATGAATTTGATGATTGATGTGAATCCAACGTATAAGAAATGGTTTCATGTTTATGTTCAACTATGAGACCTTGTGTTAAATCGACAATCGAATTCATTCAAATACATTAAGTTGGTCAGGTATGCGATATGTACTTATACATGTTAAATCGATTGGAATTGAATTACGAATGTGAATTAAGAAGCATAGGTAAAAATGCCTATATGTGAGTAAGGGTAAAACCATCGTAAATTATCGATAAGGACGGACTATGTGCGGAACCATTTTATAATTGCTAATTTGAAAGGTTGTGTACGAATCAGTGAGTAATATGAACATATTAGATGAATTGTGACCTTTTGGTTCTACTGGAATTAAGTTGTGCGATAAATAATTTATGTATATGACTTATAGTCGAATGGTCACTATGGGTTAAGTTTGAATGGTGAAATGGATGTGTGATATTTATGTATGACTTTTGAACCGAAATGTAAATGATGGTGTTCATATGGAGCTTATAGCCATTTTCGCATGGCTATCCAAATTTATACAAAACCAAAGGGTACATGACCCACAACAAAAAGGGTAGTCCTATACATGCCATTTCAAAGTTCAACCAAAAGTGTACCAAAAAGGGGGTTTGATAGTGTGGACGACTTCGACTTTGACAATCCCGAGTCCGATAGCTGACGAACCAAAATCTATAAAATAGAGATTCAAAGAAACGGAGTAAGCATTTAATGCTTAGTAAGTTTTGAGCCATAAAATTTGACACAACTAAAGTGTAACATTCATATGGCTAAACGGATAATTTCATATGCACAAATTCTCAATATCATACTTACTTCACATTACCAACCCTTATATTCATACACAAAAGATCAACTTAGCCAAAGGCCGGTAGCTCATTTATCGACTGAGCGAATACTATTTGTAAGGGATCAACTAATTCAAAGCATATCTGAAACATACCTCATCGCTGGGATTTTACGAGTATTAATTGAAACTATTACAGCAAGGTCGCTCATTCCCAAGCCAAGTACCTTCGGGATTTAATCGGATATAGCTACTCGCTCGAATACCTTCGGGACATAGCTCGGATATAGTAACTCGCACAAATGCCTTCGGGACTTAGCCCGGAACTAGTAACTCGTACAAATGCCTTCGGGACTTAGCCCGGAACTAGTAACTCGCACAAATGCCTTGGGACTTAGCCGGATATGGTAACTCGCACAAATGCCTTGGGACTTAGCCCGAACTAGTCACTAGCGCAAATGCCTTCGGGACTTAGCCCGGTTATCATCCAAATATTCATGCACATACCAATAAATCATGACACATCTATATTTCATTTTCATAATTAGAGTTCAAACACAAGTCACGTATTAAGCAATCCCATTTTCGGCTCACTAGCCACATACAAACAGCATGGTTTAGTTTGCTTTATGACACGATCTCTATGCACATACGGCTACCCGTCATACGTATAGACTAATTAACTCAACATATAATTCAAGTAGAATCATCATATCACTGTATATTTGTTATGCTCATACGTCATGACTTAATCAAATCGTAAACTAAGTCTCGTTACTCGAAAACTTACTTCGAATGTTGTCGAACGATTTCGATGGCTATTCGACCACTTTTTCCTTCCCTTTATCGGATTTAGTTCCCCTTTGCTCTTGAGCTTAATTTAACAAATAAATTGATTTAATCACTTGAACATCAAGAAGAGAAACTCAAGGTACTTAACCCATATAACATTAGACATTAGAGTCGCATGTGTATGAAATCATGAATCAAACTTAACATATTAGCCCACGCTCTCTTTTAGCCACTTATCTAAGCCAAGATAAAAGCATCAATATGCTTGCCTCTAACCGAATACATGCAACACCAATCCATCTCATGTGACCGAATATGCAAGTCTATGTTGAGGCCAATTATATACTTAATACCACATATAAATGGCATACATTTTACTAACTAATGCATTACATATTATAACTCAATACGCATCCATCATTTATTCCATAACTGAAACACCATCATATATAAATATATACCTTGAGATAATATATATGTCATACCAATACATCATGTGCAAATATATATATGTGCAAGAGCCGAATCACAAAGTTGATTATAACCACCTCATATATTTTCATCATATACCCGAATGCACAAGTACATTATAATAACTTCCAACTCAATTCATGTTACAAATTTATACTTCACAAGAACAAATCATTAACCAAATATAAACATATATCCAAAACATAAATCTTACCTACCATGTAATAAGCATACCAAACTAAACCCTTTCTATGTTCGAATATAACCTAATATCATTTAATACCAAATCATGTATATTTTATTTTTACATGAACCATAGCTGAATGATTTTAACCATGAGTAACATAACAAACATAAATCATACTTATGGACCTAAGGTAGAACCAAGAAAGGAACTCATAAATATCAAGATGTAAGCAACTACCATTGTTCATCTAGATTTAGCATGAAACACAACCATCACCCTTATTAATCTCCATAGCCGAAAACCTTACTTATTCCAAAATCACAATTTCAACATGGGTTACCAACAATAACTTGATATCTCACTCAATATCAACTAGGATTTCAAGAACTAGTATCAACTTCCTTACCTTAATATTGACCTAAGATGACCGATTGCTTCACTCCTTTCTTCCTCCTTTCAATTTGGCTAAGAATAATCAAAGAACACAACTTGTTTTCATACCGAATGCTCGTGTTCTCTCTTTTTTTTTCTTTAGAATCGGCTAGGAAGAAACATGGATGATGATCTATTTTTTTTTTCTTTCATCATCCTACTAACCATTATTATTTTATCATTTCTAACATAAACCATTAACACAACATGTTTTATGACATGTTTTGCCCATCACCCTTTGTCATGGCGGCCACTAGTAATTAAATGGGGAAATTGACATGCAAGTCCACCCTTTGATTACATGCACTAATAGATCCTTATAGATTAACCTATCACATTTCAAAAGTGTCACACATAAGTCCTATTGACTAAATTCACATGCAATTTACTAAATCGAAGCTTAAAACTTTCACACATTCATAATCACATATTTTAGACAATAAATATCATATTCAAATAATTTGGTGACTCGGTTTAGCGGTCTCGAAACCGCTTTCCGACTAGGGTCACTTTAGGGCTGTCACAGATTAAATATGATAAGAATGCTGAATGTGCAGTATGTGCTTGTGTATATTCGGCCAAATGGTAATATATCTAGAAAATGGCCTTTTGAGAAATTGAATAATCGAAGTATAATTACATTTGTTTGTTTGCATTGCTTAAAACTTACTAAGCTTATGAAAGCTTACTCCGTTGTTACATTCCTCTGTTTTATAGATTGTTGGCTCCAGTTACTTGCTCGGGTTGGAGTTCGCCGGAGATATTATCACATTGTCGAGCTCACGCTAATGGTGTAAGTAAATCCTAGTATTTCGAGTCTATGGCATGTATAGGGTTTTAATGTTTTGGACCTCGTAAGCCCGTATATGGGACAGATTGCATGTGAAAAGAAAAAATTTAAATTGATTGAAATTTTTCGACACGATTTTTGTGTGATTGACTGAGTTTAAGTCGGGTAACACCTCGAACCCTGTTCCGGCGAGGGATACGGGCGAGGGGTGTTACAAACATAATGGCATATGAAATTATTTAAAATAAATATCAAATAAATTTTGAAAACCAAAAGAAATTTTAATATATATATGAATAAAAGAAATCCCAAACTAAATAATATAAGATTAATAAAAAACTAAAATAAGATAATTTTAAAAGAATGAAGAATAATATATTAAAAACATATAAAAAAATCATTTAACTAAAGAAACTCAAGTGAAATAAATTAAGAGAACAATTTATAAATAAATCTAATTATTAAAACAGAATTAAGGACCATAATTAAATGCGCCCAAACAAACAGGGACTAAAAATGAAAATGTCCCGAGTCTTAAAATGCTACGCTTAGGCATGGACTGGATTGAAGCAATGCGCAAATTCTCAGGAAAAACAAAAAATGCAAAAGAAATCGAATTAGGACTCAATTTGAATAATAGCGCGAAAGGGAGGGACGAATTGCTCAATTATTCCTCGAAGGCCAAAACACGCAGATCTCCATAGGCACCGGATCGGGTCGCACGGGTCAAGCCTATATGGCGCTGTGTTGGGGCCACTGAAACAGGCCCTAATCAACGTCGTTTCACGCGTTATAAAACAGTAAAATTTGCCCTTTTTTTATTCTGCTTTCTTCCCTTTGTTTATTTTCAAAACCCTCAAAATACTTTCACCCTCTCTTCCTCCATGCCGACCCTTAGCTTCGCCTGTGGTCTTTCGTACTCCACCGTGGCCGGTGGTCGACGTCTTGCTAAATGGGTTTTTTAACCCTCGTTTTCTTTACAAATTTGAAGGCCGAGCCTTCTCAAACCAAAAGACGAAAGACAAAGACTCCGGCACCCCTTTAAATCGGGCCTCGACGATGAAGAAAGGATCTCCGATGGCGAGACTTTTGGGTGAGTTCAAGTAAGTCTTCCTTTTCTCTTATTTTTGCCCTCTTTTTTTTATTTAAATAGATTTGTGAAAATAAAAAATAAAAAAATAATGAAAAGAAGCACAAAAATAAAAAAGCAATTAAGGATCAAAGCTAAAACCTTTTCGAAACTTGTTTTCTGCTTTTGATTTCTCTTCAAATATGTTCGTGTAATACAATATTTTGGTATCCAAAAAAAAACCCCCCGTTTTACATTATGCTCATCTTTTCTTTTATAACCGAAAAAGAAAATAGCAAATACAATATTTTTACTTTGCTGTTGTCTATCTTTTCTTGCTATTTGCAGGTGTCAGAGATGTCCCAAGCGGTGGCGTGTGGGCATGCTGGTACAGTGCACATGGGCAGCGAGTGCATAGCTGCTAGTGTTTCTGACCCTTTTTCTTTTGCTGAAAATGATAAGCTTTGGGCCATTTTGGGCTTGTTCTACTTTTGGGTCAATTTGTAAAATTTTGGGTTTAATGGGCTGTTAAAAACTTGGAATTTTTATTTATTTTGTGATTTTGGTTTTTTTTAGTTTGGGCCCGGGCCAAAATTGGGCTCTACAGTTGCGACACAGGGTTACTGTGTTGTACAAAGGCTCTGTTTTTACCCAAAATTATAATTTCTAGAGTGTTATGATTTTTATGAAACATAAATTTAGTAAAAATTAAAATCTAGACTAAATAGTTAGCTAAATTTACAAAAATTTAAGTGTTAATTTAAAAAGTTCAAGTTTTACTACCGGATTCATTCGACAACATCATTATTTCACAAAAGGAAAATTTGTTAGCTCGAAAGGATCAACTTGATATCGACTATAAAGAGGTTGAATTGACCTTTGATAAGTTGTGGTGGAAGCAACAAAAATTGTGCAACAATGAACACAAGGATTTATAGTGGTTCAACCCCAATTGCCTACTCCACTATTAAGGATTTTCCCAAATTCACTAATTTGGCAACCTTTGAGGACAAGGTTTAACCTTACAATCTCTCTTAAGACTTATACCCCAAAATCTTAAGATACAACTCCCTTAAGGTTTCTACCCAAACCTTAAGAATAAGCCCTCTCTCAAAAGAGACAAATAAACAAACAAAGAAAACAATCCTAACAAGATCATAACGTTTGCCAATTAAGAATGAGTAGAATGAAAGCTCACAAGTTTTTACAAGAAAAGGTATGAAAGAATTAAGCTCTAGGTTGTTTTGATTTATCTTTATGCTTTGTACATTTCTCTTCTTGTTGCTAGAACTTTGGAAGATGGTATTTGTAATGCCCCAAATTTCATTTTCTGATTCTGTTAAATTGTTATACAAGTGTGTTTCTGCTTCAGTGGTTAAGTGTTCTGGGTGTGTGTGAGAGATCCCAAGTTCAAGCCTTGACTTGGGCAATTTTTTGATATTTTTATTGATTGAAGCTTTAACATTGGGTAAAAGGCTTAAGTGAAGATGTTTGTAAAATAATATCAGAATGGGCCTGCTGGTCTGGTGGTTAAGTGGAGTGTTGGTGATGTTGGAGGTCTGGAGTTCAAATCCTCGTACGAGCAAGGGACTAATTTTACTGCTAGTACCATGTAGTAATTTGAGTTTTAGTAAAATTCTGAGTAGTAGGGTAGTGGAGTGAATCTAGGGTGGTTACTGTCAGACTTTCAGTTGTTGGGAAAAATCCTCCCTTCTCTCTCTCATTTTTCTCTACTTTCCACTCTCAAATTTTTCGGTTTCCTCTTTCCCAAAAGAAAGTTCTTGCTGCAAACTTTTTCTTTGGGATTCCCTTCCTATTTTCATTCATTTTGTAAGCCATTCTGTTATTCTCGTTTGGGGATTTCAACGTTGTTAACTTTGGAGTGGTCGGTAAAGGGTTTCGTATGATTTTTATTGTTATTTAAGTGAATGAGCGAGACTGTAACTCGGTTTGGTTGCAATTTTCATGTATAGGAACTCTTGAGGGACTATAAGATTTTGACTGGTGCTGTAGGACAGCGAATTTGACGATCTTCGTTTAAGGTAAGGGCTTTAACGATTTTAGGTTAAATGCTTGTCAATTTTTATGACCGAAAGTTGATTTATGTGTTAATTAGATGATGGTTTTGGACAGATTTAGGTTTAGGAGTGCTTGAGGTTGTGGGATCATCGAAAACAAATAAGGTGTGTATCCGGTAACATAAAAAACGAGAATTGACGAAAGCCAAAAAATGAAACTGTAGACGCCACACGGGCGTGTGGTCCCCCATGTGGTAGGCCGTGTGGCAGTACACGAGCATGTGATTGATGAGCCAGGTCGTGCGCATAAGACATGCTCACATAACATGGCCATGTGATGGCTGTTGGGGTCGTGTGCAACACACAGGCTCGACCTATTGGGCCGTGTAGGCCACACGGGCACGTAGGATTTTGGGCCAAGGCCAAATTGGATAGTGGGGGCCACACGGGCGTGTGGGCCCACATGGGCGTGCGTGTGAGCCCAATGGGCGTGTGAGCCCATTCTTTTAAAATACTCTGAAAGGTTCCTAGGGTCGCCCAAGTCGACTGGGACCTACTGTAGGGTCGGTAAGAGTTTCTTGACCCCTAGTTACGTGATCTGACTATGCGATATATGTGCTCTAGCATGTTACTCTTAGCATGTAGGCCAATTTGTATGTATGATCTATTAATTGCATACTTGCATGTCATGTATTGTATTCTGCATTGTATAGGGTTGGGTTAATGTATATGGAGGAAGTATTCTGAAAGGTTCCTAAGCCTGATATCTGGTAGCACAGCTACAATTATTTGATTATGTGCCGCATTTTGATACAGCATGGTGTGTAGGGATGGGCGGGTCGATTTTATCCTCACATGGTGTGTAGGGTTGGACGGAGTTGGTATGTAGAGGCTGGTGGGTAGGACTCTATTATTCTACTCTGTTATGCATAATATATCTGAGATGGGTTAAGTCCCAGTTCGTATCTGATTCTGTATCTGAGTGAACTAATGTTCACTCTAGTTCTATAAAGGGTTCAGGCCCGAATTATCCAATATTTGGATATATGATTGATTTCTGCTGTTGTGTATATTTTCTATGGGGTTTACACACTGAGTTGCGAAAACTCGCCCTTTTTCTATTTATCTGTATATGTAATCCCCAGGCTTGATGGGTCGGTGCAGTAGAGGACTCAGCGGTGGCCACACAGTTTTCCACTTAGACTATTTTCTGTTTACTTATAATTTAATTATTATTTGGGGAAAATTTGATGTAATTAAGGCCTTTACATATTTTTACTTAATTTGGGATTTTGAAATGTTTCACGATTTTTACTGCTAGTAGTAAGAAAACTCGGGTTTTCAAGAGAACCGAATATTTCACAAAACTATCACGCATAAAAAAAAGGGTTTAAAAGCTTCCACGTAAAAGCATGTTTTAAATCACATCAATTAGAACGCGTCTTACTGGACTAATTACAAGTTAATAAATGGTACGATTTTAAGGTTAGTGCGGTTTCAAAATCACTCCCATGTGACATCGCCAGATTCGGCCATAATGTCCAGGTCGGGTTTGGGGTGTTACAGTATTTATACCTCTAATTGATTTCCAACTGTTGTGGTTGTTGTAGAAGTGAATGTAACCATTGGGGATGAAATACCAAGTCAATAACTGCACCTACAGCAACGAGTATCGATACCTAGTAAAAGGGTATCGATACTTTTTGTAATTAATGAAGATTTCAGTGACCGTTGGAGTAAGAATATTGATACCTTAAGAAAAGTATCGATACCAGATTGATACCTACTAGGGTTTGATAGAAACAAAATGTCAATTTGGTATCGGTTATTGAGGAGTATCAATATCTTGTAAAATATCGATACTAAGACAAAAAGTATCAATACTTTTTTTCCTAGAGCAATTCTAACTTATTTGGAAATGGTTAAAACATATTTGAAAATGTTTGACTTAATTAAAACCATTTCAACTTGATTTTATCAAATTTCTCAACTTTACTTTTATTTAAAAACACTTTAATTTGTTATATCAAAACATATTATCCAATAAGGCTTAGTTTAACACGATTCTCTGGTTTTATTAGTGTTAGTTCATCACCCGTCGGACCATTCCACCTTCTTCCGCTTATCTTTTTACTTGCACCTATTTTTTTTTACCTACATGGATTAAAAGAAGTATGTCTCTTGATTTGGGAGGGTTAGAAATAAATACTTCATTGCAATGCTCCCCTGACTTCCTCTAACCTTTCTTGCTCAGTTGGTGACCACACTTGAAAGTTTGTATCTCATCATTGATTTTCATGGTTAATTCATTGTTTTCTAAATCAATAGTGGACCTTGAAGTAGCTAAGAAAGGTCTACCTAGAAACATAGGCATTTCTCGGTCCTCTTCAAAGTCCAGAATTACGGAATCTGCTGGGATGATAAAACTACGCACTTTGACTAACACATCTTCCAGTACTCCTTTTGGATATTGGAGATCTGTCATCTAATTATAGTGTTATTTGAGTATTTTTTAGATCCCCTAACCTGAGTTTTTCAAAAATGGATAGAGGCATTAAACTAATACTAACTCTTAGGTCATATAGAGTTCTATTAAAATTATTGCTCCCTATCTCTATGGTAATAGTAAAACTTCCCAGGTCTTTCAACTTTTGGGGAACTTGTCATGAGATAATAACAGTAGAGGAAGTGCTTATATTAACTTGTTCACCTTCCTTAATCTTCCTACTCCTAGACATAAATTCTTTTAAAAACTTAGCGTATTTAGGATCTTTCTTAATTAATTCAATTAAAGGCATGTTAACATTTAACATTTTGAACAAGTTTAAGAAACTTACAAATTCATCTTCATCCCGCTTTTGTTTTTCTTTTAGTGTTGAAGAGAATGGTATATTTGTAATTGCAGAATCTTTTTTTCTTTATCTGGCTCAACTGTCGATGCAACTACTTCCTCTGGTTCAGGTTCATTATTAGCTTGTAGGGGTTTTTCCTGAAGATCATCAGTATTCTCCATATTCATCTCTTGAGTTATGATCTCTAGGCTACTTAGTACTTTACATGAGCAGAGCACTATTGCTTTCACATGCTCCTTCCCTTCTCTACGAGAATTATTTTTAGTATTGTTGGGAATATCTATGCCAATCTAACTTTTGATGTCACCCATCATTCTCATAAATTGGCTCATCTAATCTTCAAGTTCAGTCAATGTTTTTGTTGAGTTGGTGCACTCAGATTGCACTTGTTTCATATCTATTCTCATTGATTTCATTTCCCCCTCTATTCTATCCAAACGTTGACCACATACAGTATGGTCATTTGGGTTGGCCCTGTCTTGAGGTTTTTGCAAATAAAGAGGTTGATAGTTAGTGTTTTTAACTTGATTCGAGCTATTCCCTCCTCATTGGTTTCCTCCCTATCTTATGTTTGGGTGATCTCTCCATCCAGGATTGTATGTATATGAATAAGGATTTTCACCCCTATTTTCAATGTAGTTCACATCCTCGATAGGTTATTAATATAGTGGAAGAGTGGTTTGTTTCCTTCATAGATATCTAGTACACCCTTTTAAGACTCTATTTGGTTGATTCTGTGTAGTAATTGTTGGTACCTATCATCTTTCTTGAAAGCCTTCTCCGTAAATGGTCTTTGGCCATATGTATGACATTGAGTTGGCCACTAGTAGGAATTCATTGCCATACTTTCTATTAATTCATATGCATCCTTGTACGTTCTATTCATCAAGGCTCCTCCTCCTGCTCCATCTAATCCTAACCTCGAATGCACATCCACCTTGTTGTAAAATGTTTGTAGTTGTAACCATTCAGGTAATTCGTGGTGTGGGCACCTTTGAATCAACATCTTGAAACAATCCCATTCTTTGTGAAGGCTTTCTCCTTCTAACTGCTTAAACATTGAAATTTCCCTTCTTAGCTGAACTGTTTTGCTGATGGGAAGAGCTTTTATAGGAATTTCTGTATGAGTTTGTCCTATGACGTGATCAATCCTGGTGCTTGCGAATCTTGCAAAGAAAAGATGTTATCAATTAATGAAAAGGGGAACAACTGAATACAAATAGCATTATCAGTAATCCCATTGTACTTGAAGGTATCACAAAGATGGAGGAACCGTTTTAAATGCTGACTCAAATCCTTTGCCTTTGTTTCGCGAAACTGCAAATTGTTCTGGATCAATGTTGGCTTTGTAACGCCCCGAACCCGAGACCGTTGCCGGTGTCGGACACGAGGGGTTAACAAGCCAAGTCCACATATTTGCCCACCAATTTGACATTTCCAGTCAGGCTGGAAAACTGCGTCACCGTCGCCTTAAAAATCATATCTCGAGTTACAAAACTCGGAAACTGGTTTTGTAAATTTTCCCTGAATTTAGACTCATATATCCATCCATGGATTTATTTCTAGAATTTTTGGTCGGGCCAATTGGTACAGTTTATTAGTTAAAGTCACCCATGTTATAGGGATCGACTGCTCTGATCTTCGCGCGTTATAACTTGAATATCTCTCTGTACAGGGATTTAATACTGGTGCCGTTTGTTTCTAATGAAACTAGACTTAAAATGGAATCTGTACATATAAGGCATGACTCCTAATTATTTCTGGATAATTTATAGTAAATTTTTAAAGTTGCGACAGGGGACCCAGAAACCGTTCTGGCCCTGTCTCACAATAGCTTTCATATCTCTTAACATGTAGCTCCTATGACCATTTCGTTTCTTCCATATGAAAATAGACTCATCAAGGTTCATTTACATAGCTTATTCACTATTTAATACCATTCCTACAAATTTTGGTGATTTTTCACATTCATGTCACTGCAGCTGGCAGCTTCTGTTTTTAAGGTAGGTCTTACCTATTTTGTAGTCTCCATGAACCAACTAGTCTTGCCATACAAAGGTTCATATATGATCATTTTAACCATACCAATGGCTGATCATGTGACCAACACTCCCATTTCCAATCCATAATCATATCATGACACTATATATATATATATATTGTAACACCCCGAACCCGTGACCGTCGCCGGTGTCGGACACGAGGGGTTAACGGGCCAAATCCTCTCAAAGTACCAACCAATTTGGCATTTCCAGACAGGCTGGAAAACTGCGTCACTGTCGCCTTAAAAATCATATCTCGAGTTCCAAAACTCGGAAACTGATTCCGTAAATTTTCCCTGAATTTAGACTCATATATCCAACCATGGATTTATTTCTAGAATTTTTGGTCGGGCCAATTGGTACATTTTATTAGTTAAAGTCACCCATGTTACAGGGGTCGACTACACTGACCTTCCAATGTTACAACTTGAATATCTCTCTGTACAGGGATTTAATACTGGTGTCGATTGTTTCTAATGAAACTAGACTCAAAATGGAATCTGCACATATAAGGCATGACTTCTAATTCTTTCTGGATAATTTATAGTAAATTTTCAAAGTCGCGACAGGGGACCCAGAAACCGTTCTGGCCCTGTCTCACGAGAGCTTTAATATCTCTCAGTATACTGCTCATATGGTCGTTTCGTTTCATCCATATAAAAATAGATTCATCAAGGCTCAATTTCATAATTTATTCACTATTTAATTCTACTTCTTCTATTTTTAGTGATTTTTCAATCTCGTCTCACTGCTGCTGTCCGCAACAGTTACTGCAGTAGACTATGCCAATTTCATGAATCTTTCCTTGGCCTTAATCCTCCATCATACATGACACAAATTATGGCCACCTTATCAAAATTAAAGTTTCTAAGACTCGTGGCTATAGGTTCTAGCATCCCACTCGACGACCACATAGGCCATTTTCACATGGCTTAAAGTTTACAACCCACAGTTCAACAAAACATAATAGCCTATACATGCCAAATGTTCTTCAACAACGAAGACAATACCACAAGATTTCCAGCCGGTGTGATGACTTCAACGACGGTTCCGAGCACGCAACAGTACGAGTCCAAGAGACCTAAAATGGGTGACAAGAAAACACCGAGTGAGTTTATAACTCAGTAAGTCATAAGCATTCAACAATCATCCATTGATAAAGTTATCACAACATGAACAATAGACGAGGCTAGGTACTCATCCATATTGAAGCTATACCATAAATCCTCGGACCTTTCGGTTCAATCTCATACCAAGTCATACATCCACATTTCATATTCTATACAACAAGATATTTGAGGCATTTTCACACACTAACTCATTTCCACCATAATCATACAATTTCAATCATCACATAGATTTAAGGCTTACCAAGTTCAACCCCGAGCATGAACGTATTTTCTATTCGTCATGAGCTAAAGGTACTTACCCGATCCGCTGTCCGGGATTAGCTCGATGATGTCGCACACTCAGTGCCAATTGTAATGAAAGAGCATATAGTGAATCCGCACACTTAGTGCTATATGTATTCAACTCGCACACTTAGTGCTATATAATCAAACTCGCACACTTAGTGCTGTACAATTTTAAACCCGCACACTTAGTGCCATACCCTTCGAGCTCGCACACCCAAGGTCAGATATTTCCAGCATGCACACTTAGTGCCATATATTTCCAGCATGCACACTTAGTGCCAATCTCGTCACCGTATACACGTATTGCCCGACACTTAGTGCCGAAAGCAACTTTCTACACATTTCACTATTTCTTTTACATTCAACAAATGTCATCACTCCATACACATACATTTCATTTATATATATATATCATCCCATTAAGCACAATTGCATAGGTTTTACAATCATTTAAGCAATATCAAATATATGCTTAATGACTTACCTTATATTGGATGAAACGATTTCCAATCGACTACTCGATTATCTTTGTTTTGCCTTTGTTTGATTCTCCCCTTTTGATGTCTTGATTTCCTAGTATAAATACATTTAGTAGTTAAAATTCTTGCTGGATACTTATGTGTATAATTTAATGGTTTTCACTCCATTCACAACTATCCTTGTTCAAAATATCAAAACCTTAGCCAACATTCAATTAATGCATCAAGGCCGAATGTATTATCACTATTAAGGTAATCTAGTCTCAAGTATTTTCAATTCTAATGTACAACATCTCAAATTCCCATGACCGATCACACCTATTCTTACTTTTCAATATTCAAATATTCAAAATCACATCTTAAACACAATAGTCATGGACAATGCCGAATCCTCAAGTGTTTGAACATAAATTATTTTACTAATATAAACATTCACGAATCATATTCATAGGAAGACCAATTTCTTTCCATAGCACATTCATCATCCATACTTAGATGAAACAACCAAAATCCCTTCCTTTATACCCTAGCCGAATGCTCCAATCATCCATACAAATTACAAATTTTTGCATGGCTAAGTAGAAGCCATTTAACATGCAAGAAAAATAATCATAGGAGAAGAATTTATCATTCTAAGTAAGCTCCTATCTCCAACAGTTAATCATTTGGCATTTTGCCTAGACACACACAAGAAATCTCAACTTCCTTGACCTTACCAAGAGTGCATCCACCATTCAACTTAGCATATTACAAAACCAAATCAACAAATTCAATGCTTACCTCCTAGTAGCCAAGATGCTTGCCGAATTGACCTAGGTAATCTTCCTTCCTTTCATTTTTTTCTCAAGAACAACCAAAAGAATGAACAATGAATGAACAAAACCTTTTTTTTTTTTTTTTTCTCTAGCTAGCTACGGCACAATGGGGGGCATCCATGCTCATTTTTTTTCATTTCTTTAATGCTAGTTTTTATTTTATGGCTTCCTACATACACCACTAGCAAAACATGTTGGAAACATGTTTCCTTTGCCCATAATCTTGTCATGGCCGCCACTCACCTTAGGAAAGGGGTTATTTGACATGCAAGGACAACCATTTTCCCACATGTATTAATAGGCCACCTTACATTTGCCTAGCACATTTTAAATTTTCTCACATAAGTCCTATTTGATAAAATTCACTTACGATTAACAAAATCCAAACATTCAATTTTTCACACATTCATATTCACATATTCTAGACAATAAATATTACGTTAGAACATTCGGTGACTCGGTTTAGCGGTCCCGAAACCACTTCCGACTAGGGTCAATTTTTGGCTGTCACAACTCTCCCCACTTAAGAAATTTTCGTCCGAAAATCTTACAGTAAATAGGATCGGTGTCGCTCTCTCATAGAGTCCTCAAGTTCCCAAGTGGCTTCTTCAATTCCGTGTGTGCCGTCGGACCTATATCGTCAAGCATCGAGACATGGAAAACGTTGTGAATCTTTTCAAGCTCGGGGTAACATTAATCGGTACACTATCGCCCAACTCGTTCGGATACTTTGAGAAATACCTTGTCTCCAACCCGATATTCAATGTCTTTTCTTCTCAAGTCCGCATATGACTTTTGGCGATCCGAGCGACTTTCAAACTTTCACGAATTACTCGAACTTTCGCTCGGCATCCTTAATCAAATCAACCTCAAGATTTTACCTTCAGTAAGTTCAGTCCAGAATAATGGGGTACGGCATTTACGACCGTATAAAGCCTCATAAGGCGCCATCTTAATACTTGATTGAAAGCTATTGTTGTAAGCGAATTCAATCAAAGGCAAATATCCTTCCCATGAACCACTAAACTCAAGGATGCAACATCTCAACATATCCTCAAGGATTTGAATTATCCGTTCGGATTGACCATCGGTTTGGGGATGAAAAGCAGTGCTAAAATGCAGCTTGGTACCCAAAGCCTCTTGCAATTTCTTCCAAAATCGCGATGTAAATCTTGGGTCTCTATCAAATACGATAGAAACAGTACCCCATGCAATCGAACAATTTGGGAGACGATAATTCGCCAATTTATCGAGCGAAAAATCCGTATGACAGGATAAAATGAGCAGACTTGGTCAGTCTATCAACAATGACCCAAATCGCATCTTTCTTACTTGCCGACACTGGTAATCCAGATATAAAATCCATTGTCACTCGATCCCATTTCCATTCAGGTATCATGATTGGCTGAAGTATTCCCGATGGCACTTAATGTTCCGCTTTCACTTGTTGACATATCAGACACCTTGAAACAAATTCAGAAATGTCTCGTTTCATACTGGGCCACCAAAATTGGCGTTTCAGGTCATTGTACATTCTAGTACTACCCGGGTGGATTGACATTCGACTACTGTGAGCCTCGCTCAAAATCATCGAAACAAGTTCCGAATTCCTTGGAATACATAATCGACCCTTGAACGTCAAGCAGTCATTGTCGTCAATCTGAAATTCCGATTCTTCATCCGAAACACATTCGGCTCGCTTAGCGACCAATTCAGCGTCGACCTTCTGAGATTCAAGTATTTGATGAATCAATAACGGTTTGGCCCCTAATTCGACTACTAGCACCTCCTCGAGTGAAACGGATAAATGAGCATCCATCGCTCTCAAGGCGCATGCCTTGCGACTTAAAGCATCGGCCACCACGTTGGCCTTTCCCGTGATACTCAATGATGAGTTCATAGTCTTTCAACAACTCAAGCCAATGTCTTTGTCGAGGTTTAAATCTCCTTGAGTCATCAAATATTTGAAACTCTTGTGGTCCGAATAAATATGACACCTTTCTCCAAACAAGCAATGCCGCCATATTTTCAAGGCGAACACTATGGTCGCTAGTTCAAGGTCATGGGTCGGATAGTTTCTCTCATGCGGCTTTAGTTGTCTCGACACGTAAGCCACAACTCGACCTTCTTGCATCAACACACAACCTAACCTAAGCAAGGATGCGTCATCAGATATGATTTAACTCTTTCTGGGACTCAATTGTATTAGTACCGGGGCCTCGGTTAAACAGGTTTTTAGTCGATCGAAACTTTCTTGATGACGTTCGACCACTCGAACTTAACATCTTTTGGAGTAGTTTCGTCATCGGACAGCTATCATCGAAAAACCCTTCACAAATCGTCGATAGTATCCGCAAGCCCCAAAAGCTCCTAACTTCGGTAACATTCCTTGGAGGTTTCCAATCGACTATGGTCGAATTTTGTTCGGGTCCACCCGACACCGATGCGGACACCACGTGCCCCAAAAGCTAACCTCTCTCAACCAAAATTCACATTTCTTGAACTTTGCGATAATCGCTTATCTCGTAAAATTTGCAACACTAGCCTCGGTGTTCAAGATGTTCGATTTCATCTCTCGAATAGACCAAAATGTCATTGATAAATACAACTACGAACCGATCCAAGTATGGCCTGAAAATTCTATTCATTAAATCCATAAATACCGTAGGGGCATTAGTGAGCCCAAACGGCATCACCAAGAATTCGTAGTGACCGTACCTCGTTCTAAAAGCGGTTTTGGGTACGTCCGATTCTCGGACCCTCAACTGATAGTACCCCGACCTCAAATCTATTTTTGAGAACACTGAGGCTCCCTTTAATTGATCAAACAAATCGTCAATTCGTGGCAACGGATATTTATTCTTTATCGTCACTTTATTGAGTTGATGATAGTCGATGCACAACCTCATGGTTCCGTCCTTCTTTTTCACAAACAATACCGGTGCGCCCATGGAGAAAAACTTCGGTCGGCGAAACCTCTATCCGTCAACTCTTGCAATTGAACCTTCAATTCCTTTAATTTCATTAATGCCATACGACACGGGGCTATTGAGATCGGCGTAGTACTCAGATGACAACTTCGATGTCAATTCCACTTCTCGAACCGGTGGCAATCCCGGTAACTCCTCAGGAAAAACATCTGAATACTCACAAACCACTTGTACCGATTCGAGTTTCCTTTCCGTCTCTTTACTTTCAAACACATACGCAAGGTATGTTTCACACCCCTTTTTCATGTACCTCCGAGCGGTCATAGAAGATACTATCGCTGGCACTCCTTTTAAATCAGTAGACTCGACTCGGACTACCTCATTATTCGCACTCCTCAAATCAATGGTCTTCCTTTTGCAGTCCACCACTGCATCATGTACGGTCAGCCAATCCATACCAAGAATAACATCGAATTCATCAAATGGTAGAAGCATCAGATCGGCCGAAAAACAGGATTCTCGAATTATTAGGGGGCATCTCTTGCACACTTTATCAACGAGCACGTATTGACCCAAAGGGTTTGACACTGAATTACGAACTCAAGAGACTCAACGGTAGAGTCTTCTTGGATGCTAAAGTTTCACATACATATGAATGAGTAGAGCCGGGGTCAATCAATGTAATCACACTAGTATCAAAGAGAGTAAAAGTACCAGTGACAACGTCAGGGGAGGATGCCTCCTCTCGTGTGCGGATGGCATATGCTCTAGCAGGAGCACGGGTCTCGGATCGAACAGCCGTATCAGTGGCTCCTCTCGATTACCACCCCTACCTCCCGAAATCCTCGGGGTCTACCTCTAGCCGTCGCCCCACTAGATCTTGCACCTTGCATCTTATTCTCCTCATCTAGCTCGTGCAATCTCTAATGAAGTGGTCCTTGAACCACATCCGTAATGAGCCCTATTAATGACTTACCCCAACATTCACCTAGGTGTCGTCTTCCACATTGGGGGCATTCGGGTTTCTCTTGACGATTATTGCCCACACTAGCTACCGAAGTAGCTCGGGGGTCCGTCGATGGTCGGGCTCTGATGGAAATTCCCGCAGTCGCCCTCGATTTACTAGTGTCCTCCCTGAATTTCTTTACGGTCGAGAACGGAGCTTTACTCGTTGATCTTTTACGGTAATCTCTTGCTTCAAATTCAGCCTTCTTCTTCTCCTTCCCAAGTTCTTCCGCCTTGCAGGCTCGTTCGACTAGTGTCACGAACTCCTTTATCTCCAAAATTCCCACTAGTAACTTTAACTCTTCATTCAATCCTTCTTCAAATCTTTTGCACATAGCAACCTCATCAGCCACACACTCCCGAGCATACCGACTAAGTCTTACGAACTCATGTTCAGATTCGAATCTGATCATCCGGCCTTGCTTAAGCTCTAAAAATTCCTTACGCTCGATCGATGAACCGTTGACTAATATATTTCTTCCAAATTCGTTTGAAAGAAATCCCAAGTAACTTGTTCCTTTGGGACTATGGAAATCAAGGTCCTCCACCAATAGTAGGTGAGTCTCGCAACAAAGAAATAGCACACTTAAGACATTCATCGGTGTGCATGACAGTTCATCAAACACTCTAATGGTGTTATCAAGCGAACTCGGCCCTTTCGGCATCATCGGTAACTATGGCCTTAAACTCCTCGCCCCACGCTTCCTAATCAAGTCCACGGTGGTTTACTCAGCCTCACGGGATCGATGAATCGATGGCATTACGGGCTCTTGGGGTGGATTATTTAAATTCGGGAATGGTTGGACAGCCGGATTGGTTCGGGCATATTGCGCGACCCACTCATTCATCATGGTGAAGAAGGCTTGTTTCGCCTTCATTTTGATTATTCGCGGATGATCGAGGCTCAACAGCGGTGTCCTTGCGCGGAGCAGCCGCTACACCTTCAACATCATCCACCAAGGGTCTCTCTACCTCGGGTTCCATTTGCTAATCACAACAAAAATTTCAACCGTCAAGTCATCACATTTTAAGCACTAACAATTTGGCATGTATAGCTAGACTCACACGCCTATGGTAGTCCTAGAACCGACTAAACCATAGCTCTGATACCAATAAAATTGTAACACCCGAACCCGTGACCGTCGCCGTGTCGGACACGAGGGTTAACGGGCCAAATCCTCTCAAAGTACCAACCAATTTGGCATTTCCAGACAGGCTGGAAAACTGCGTCACTGTCGCCTTAAAAATCATATCTCGAGTTCCAAAACTCGGAAACTGATTCCGTAAATTTTCCCTGAATTTAGACTCATATATCCAACCATGGATTTATTTCTAGAATTTTTGGTCAGGTCAATTGGTACAGTTTATTAGTTAAAGTCACCCATGTTACAGGGGTCGACTACACTGACCTTCGCACGTTACAACTTGAATATCTCTCTGTACAGGGCTTTAATACTGGTTCCGATTGTTTCTAATGAAACTAGACTCAAAATGGAATCTTCACATATAAGGCATGACTTCTAATTCTTTCTGGATAATTTATAGTAAATTTTCAAAGTCGTGACAGGGGACCCATAAACCGTTCTGGCCCTGTCTCACGAGAGCTTTAATATCTCTCAGTATACTGCTCATATGGTCGTTTCGTTTCATCCATATAAAAATAGATTCATCAAGGCTCAATTTCATAATTTATTCACTATTTAATTCTACTTCTTCTATTTTTAGTGATTTTTCAATCTCGTCTCACTGCTGCTGTCCGCAACAGTTACTGCAGTAGACTATGCCAATTTCATGAATCTTTCCTTGGCCTTAATCCTCCATCATACATGACACAAATTATGGCCACCTTATCAAAATTAAAGTTTCTAAGACTCGTGGCTATAGGTTCTAGCATCCCACTCGACGACCACATAGGCCATTTTCACATGGCTTAAAGTTTACAACCCACAGTTCAACAAAACATAATAGCCTATACATGCCAAATGTTCTTCAACAACGAAGACAATACCACAAGATTTCCAGCCGGTGTGATGACTTCAACGACGGTTCGAGCACGCATAACAAGACGAGTCCAAGAGACCTAAAATGGGTGACAAGAAAACACCGAGTGAGTTTATAACTCAGTAAGTCATAAGCATTCAACAATCATCCATTGATAAAGTTATCACAACATGAACAATAGACGAGGCTAGGTACTCATCCATATTGAAGCTATACCATAAATCCTCGGACCTTTCGGTTCAATCTCATACCAAGTCATACATCCACATTTCATATTCTATACAACAAGATATTTGAGGCATTTTCACACACTAACTCATTTCCACCATAATCATACAATTTCAATCATCACATAGATTTAAGGCTTACCAAGTTCAACCCCGAACATGAACGTATTTTCTATTCGTCATGAGCTAAAGGTACTTACCCGATCCGCTGTCCGGGATTAGCTCGATGATGTCGCACACTCAGTGCCAATTGTAATGCAAGAGCATATAGTGAATCCGCACACTTAGTGCTATATGTATTCAACTCGCACACTTAGTGCTATATAATCAAACTCGCACACTTAGTGCTGTACAATTTTAAACCCGCACACTTAGTGCCATACCCTTCGAGCTCGCACACCCAAAGGTCAGATATTTCCAGCATGCACACTTAGTGCCATATATTTCCAGCATGCACACTTAGTGCCAATCTCGTCACCGCACACACGTATTGTTCGCACACTTAGTGCCGAAAGCAACTTTCTACACATTTCACTATTTCTTTTACATTCAACAAATGTCATCACTCCATACACATACATTTCATTTATATATATATATCATCCCATTAAGCACAATTGCATAGATTTTTACAATCATTTAAGCAATATCAAATATATGCTTAATGACTTACCTTATATTGGATGAAACGATTTCCAATCGACTACTCGATTATCTTTGTTTTGCCTTTGTTTGATTCTCCTTTTGATGTCTTGATTTCCTAGTATAAATACATTTAGTAGTTAAAATTCTTGCTGGATACTTATGTGTATAATTTAATGGTTTTCACTCCATTCACAACTATCCTTGTTCAAAATATCAAAACCTTAGCCAACATTCAATTAATGCATCAAGGCCGAATGTATTATCACTATTAAGGTAATCTAGTCTCAAGTATTTTCAATTCTAATGTACAACATCTCAAATTCCCATGACCGATCACACCTATTCTTACTTTTCAATATTCGAAATATTCAAAATCACATCTTAAACACAATAGTCATGGACAATGCCGAATCCTCAAGTGTTTGAACATAAATTATTTTACTAATATAAACATTCACGAATCATATTCATAGGAAGACCAATTTCTTTCCATAGCACATTCATCATCCATACTTAGATGAAACAACCAAAATCCCTTCCTTTACACCCTAGCCGAATGCTCCAATTATCCATACAAATTACAAATTTTTGCATGGCTAAGTAGAAGCCATTTTACATGCAAGAAAAATAATCATAGGAGAAGAATTTATCATTCTAAGTAAGCTCCTATCTCCAACACTTAATCATTTGGCATTTTGCCTAGACACACACAAGAAATCTCAACTTCTTTGACCTTACCAAGAGTGCATCCACCATTCAACTTAGCATATTACAAAACCAAATCAACAAATTCAATGCTTACCTCCTAGTAGTCGAAGATGCTTGCCGAATTGACCTAGGTAATCTTCCTTCCTTTCATTTTTTTTTTCTCAAGAACAACCAAAAGAATGAACAATGAATGAACAAAACCTTTTTCTTTTCTTTTCTTTCTCTCTAGCTACGGCACAATGGGGGGCATCCATGCTTATTTTTTTTTTTCATTTCTTTAATGCTAGTTTTTATTTTATGGCTTCCTACATACACCACTAGCAAAACATGTTGGAAACATGTTTCCTTTGCCCATAATCTTGTCATGGCCGCCACTCACCTTAGGAAAGGGGTTATTTGACATGCAAGGACAACCATTTTCCCACATGTATTAATAGGCCACCTTACATTTGCCTAGCACATTTTTAAATTTTCTCACATAAGTCCTATTTGATAAAATTCACTTACGATTAACAAAATCCAAACATTCAATTTTTCACACATTCATATTCACATATTCTAGACAATAAATATTACGTTAGAACATTTCGGTGACTCGGTTTAGCGGTCCCGAAACCACTTTCCGACTAGGGTCAATTTTTGGGCTGTCACATATATACAAACCACAAACGGTCTAAGTCCGTACTCTACTTTTACGAGCCATTTTCGCATGGCCGTACACATATACATCACAACATAATTGAACCAACAAGGGGTAGTCCTATACATGCCATTTCAAATTCCAACCAAAATTATACCAAGATGGAGGCTTTGATAGTGTAGATGACTTGACCTTAATGATCCCGAATCTGATTGCCATCGAGCAAAATCAGAAAGCGAGAGCCAAAGCAACGGGTAAGCATATTTATGCTTAGTAAGTCTCAAGCAATAAATTCAGCTTTAATTAAAGCAATACATTCACATAGCCAAATGCATCATTTCATTAATACACGTTCACATAATCATACTTACTTCACCATCCCAACTCTTATGTTCATACACAAATAACGGCTTCGTTAAGGCCGATAACTCGTTCCATCATAGGAGCGGATATTCATACGCTCTTACTCCTAGCAGCATAAGCACACACCACACTTACCTTGTCATTGAGAAATTTCACAAGTGCATTAGTGAAACTTTCCAGCAAGCTTATAATTTTCAAATCACATACCTTGAGTTTAACCGGATGTCGCTACTCGTTCAAACGCCTTCGGACATAGCCGGTTATGGTAACCCGCACCAAGGCCTACGGGACTTAACCCGGATATCACGATTTGCACAAATGCCTTGGTCTTAGCCGGATTTAACAACTTGCACGAATGCCTTGGTCTTAGCCCGGATATAATTACTAGCATAAATGTCCTCGGGACTTAGCCGGATGTAGCCACTAGCACAATTGCCTTGGTCTTAACCCGGATATAATTTCCAGCATTAACGTCTTGGGACTTAGCCGGATATCATTCAATTTCTCATACGCACATACATCAATAATCATTGGACATACATATTTCATTTTCGTTACTAAGGCTCAAACACAATTATAATCACTAGCATAATCGCCCGGGACTTAGCCGGGTATCATTCAAATACTCATACACACATAGTCAATAATAAATACACATCCATACTTCATCTCACATAATTCAAGTAGGGTCACTTCTTGAGGACTTACCTCGGATGTTGTCGAAGCGGCTTTTACGGCTATTCGATCACTTTTTCCTTCCCTTGTCCAATTGTGGCCCTCTAAGCTCTTGAGCTTAATCTTGATGCAAACTTAGCCAAATCTCCTTCTAGATCTCTTCCAAACCAAGCATGAAGCAAAATCCTCCTTCTTCCTTAGTTTTGGCTCAAAGAAAGGATGAACAAAATTTTTCTTTCTTTCTCTACAACTCACGGCAATGGGGGAATACCACACTCACACACACATTTTTTTTCATTCTTTTCTTACCCATACACCTTTGTTTATTATTTCTCCTCATGCACCAACAAAACATGTTTCATGACATGTTTTGCCCATCCTCTCTTGCCATGGCCGGCCACTTTATGTTGGGGGAATTTGACATGCAAATCCCTTATTTTTGCATGCATGAGCAACTAGTCATCACACATTTCCCCATCATACTTTCAAAGTTCACTACTAGGTCCTTTCTAGTGAAATTAGCATTTATAACACTAAATCGAAACATCAAAATGTCACACACAAATTAACACATATCATAGGCATCAAATTAAATTTTTAATTATTTTTATGCCTCGGTTTTGTGGTCCTGAAACCACATTCCAACTAGGGTCAATTTTGGGTGTCGAACTCTCCCCACTTAAGAAATTTTTGTCCCGAAAATCTTACGGTAAATAGGTTTGGATATCGCTCTTTCATAGAGTTCTCGGTCTCCCAAGTAGCTTCTTCTATCCCGTGCTTGAGCCATAACACTTTCACTAGCGGAACCCGCTTGTTTCGCAACTCTTTCACTTCTCGTGATAGGGTACGAATCGGTTCTTCCTCATAACTCATATTAGCTTGAATTTCAATTTCTGATGGACTAATCACGTGCGATGGATCGGATCTATAGCGTCGAAGCATCGAAACGTGAAAGACATCGTGAACCTTTTGAGTTCGGGGAAAAATCAAACGATATGCCTTTGGACCGACTCGCTTCGGATATCTCATATGGCCCAATGAACCTCGGGCTCAACTTGCCCTTACGGCCGAACTCGAGTATCTTTTCCAAGGCGATACCTTGAGAAACACTTTATCACCCACGATACTCGATATCCTTACGCTTCAGATCCGCAGACGACTTCTCGACGATCGGAGGCTATCTTCGACTTTCACGGATTACTTTCACTTTTCGCTCAGCATCCCTAATCAAATCCACCCGAAAATTTTGCTTTCACCAAGCTCGGTCAAAACAATGGTGTACGGCATTTACGACCGCATAAGGCCTCGTAGGGTGCCATCTTAATACTTGATTGAAAGTCGTTGTTGTAGCGAATTCAATCAACGGCAAATACCGTTCCCATGAACCACTAAACTCGAGGACGCAACATCTTAACCTATCCTCAAGTATCTCGAATTATCCGCTCGGATTGACCATCGGTTTGGGGGTGAAAGGCGGTGCTGAAATGCAACTTGGTACCCAAAGCTTCTTGCAACTTTTTGAAAATCGAGAGGTAAATCTCGGATCTCTATCGACACGATGGAAATAGGCACCCCATGTAATCTCACAATCGAGAAGCGTACAATTCGGCTAATTTGTCCATTGAAAAATCCGTGCGACGGGGACAAAGTGGGCCGACTTAGTCAATCTATCTACCACGACCCAAACCGCATCCTTCTTACTTGTCGACAATGGTGTCCGGATACAAAGTCCATTGTGACTCGATCCCATTTTCACTCGGGTATCGTGATTGGTGAAGTAATCTCAAGGCACCGATGTTCCGCTTTCACTTGTTGACATATTAAACATCTCAAACAAAGTCGGAGATGTCTCGCTTCATACCATGCCACCAAACCGACGTTTCAAACCATTGCACATCTTCGTACTCCTCGGGTGGATTGCCATTCGGCTACAATGGGCTTCATTGAATTATCGAAATGAGTTCAATTCTTTGGAACACATGACGACTTTTGAACCTCAAACAATCGTCATCGTCGATTTGAAATTCGAGTCCTTGTTCGAACACACTCGGCCGTTTTGCAGCCAACTCGTCGTCGACTTTATGAGCTTCTCGAATTTGATGTATCAATAGTGGTTTGGCTTTCAATTCAGCTACTAACATACTATCGGATCGAACAGACAAGTGCACGTTCATCGCTCGTAAAGTGAATAATGATTTACGACTCAAGGCATCCGCAACCATATTCGCCTTTCCCGGGTGATAGTCAATGACCAGCTCATAATCCTTTAACAGCTCGAGCCAACGTCTTTGTCGCAGATTTAAGTCTCTTTGGGTCATCAAATATTTGAGACTTTTGTGATCCGAGTACACATGGCACCTTTCACCAAATAAGTAATGTCGCCAAATCTTTAAGGCGAATACGATGGCAGCTAATTCGAGATCATGGGTCGTAATTTTTCTCGTGTGGCTTTAATTGCCTCGACGACAGGCCACAACTCGACCTTCTTGCATCAATACGCAACCTAACCCAAGGAGGAGGCGTCACTATAGATGACAAACTCTTTGCCGATTCGGGTTGCACTAGAATTGGGGCTTCAATCAAATAAGTTTTCAGTTGATCGAAACTTTTCGACATTTCTCCGTCCATTCAACTTAACATCCTTTTGGAGTAGCCGTCATCGGTGTGGCTATCGTTGAGAAACCTTTACAAATCGTCGGTAATAACCAAGCAAGCCCCAAAAAGCTTGAACCTCGGTAATATTTCTGGAGGCTTCCAATTAAGTATCGCTGAAATTTTATTGAATTCGACTCGAATACCGTCTGAGATACCACATGACCCACGGCTAACCTCTCTTAACGAGAACTCACACTTGCTGAACTTAGCATATAATTGCTTATCTGTAAAATTTACAAGACTAACCGCAGTGTTCAGCATGTTCGGTCTCATTTCTTGAATAGACCAAGATGTCATCAATGAACATGACTACGAATTGATCCAAATATGGTCTGAAGATCCGATTCATTAAATCCATAAATACCGCAGGGGCGTTAGTGAGCCCAAATGGCATCACTAGGAACTCATAGTGACCATATCTCGTTCTGAAGGCAGTCTTGGGTACGTCCGAATCTCGGATTCGCAATTGGTAATAGCCCGATCTCAAATCTATTTTCGAGAACACTGAGGCTCCCTTCAGTTGATCGAACAAGTCATCGATACGTGGCAACGGATATTTGTTCTTTATCGTCGCTTTATTAAGCTGACGATAGTCGATGCACAGCCGCATGGTTCCATCCTTCTTCTTCACGAACAACACTGGCGCACCCCAAGGCGAACAACTCAAAGCGAGCAAAACCTCTATCCACCAATTCTTGCAACCGAGCTTTCAACTCCTTTAATTCCGTTGGTGCCATACAGTGCGGAGCTATCGAAATTAGAGTGGTACCGGTACCAATTCGATGCCAAACTCTATCTCCGAACGGTGGTAAACCCGGCAATTCTTGAGGAAAACATCCGGTATTCACAAACCACGCACAGATTCGGGTTTCTTTTTCGATTCCTTGTCATCGAGCACGCACGCAAGGTACGCTTCACACCCTTTTCTTACATATTTTCGGGCCAACATTGCGATATTACGGTGGCAACCCTTTAAGTCCGTAGACTCAACCCGAATTATCTCATTATTCGCACCTCAAATCGATAGTCTTGCTTTTGCAATTCACAACCGCATCGTGCATGGTCAACCAATCCAAACCAAGAATAACGTCGAATTCATCGAGCGGCAAAAGCATCAAGTCCGCGGAAACAAGAACCTTGGAACACTAGGGGACTTTTCTTGCACACTTTTTGAGAAGCACGTAATGACCCAAGGGTTCGACACCGAATTACAAACTCGAGACTCAATAGGCAAAGTCTTCTTTGGATGCTAAGGTTTCACATATATAAGAATGAGTAGAACCGGGGTCAACCAAAGCAACCACATTAGTATTGAAAAGAGTGAAAGTACCGGTAATGACACCGGTGAGGCGGTATCCTCGCGTCTTGGCGTATGGTATAAGTCCTAGCAGAGCCCGAGCCTCGGATCGATGGTAGCATCTCTAGATCCTCCCCGACCGCCACTAACATTGCCCATATTCCTAGGTGGCCTACCTCGGCGGTGGTAGCACCGGGTTTCCACTCGACTTACATTACATTCAAGCATCCTCGGGCAATCCTTCATAAAGTGGTCGGCCGACCCACACTTATAGCGAGAGCGATCACGAAACCAACAGCTCCCGAATGCCATTTGCCACAACGTGGACACTCCGCCTCTCTCGCGATCATTTCCACCATGGCGATCAAGTGACTCGTGTGGTCACAGGGGTCGATCGCGTCCTCGTCTAGAAAAGCCCGAAACGCCTCTAGACCGGCTCGCATCATCTCGAAATCTCTTCGATGCTTGTTGAAGAGACTTTCCCGAGGACCTCTTTCGGAATTCTCCAGTTCCCACATCAGCTTTTGTTTCTCCTTTCTAAGCTCTTCGGCTTTACAAGCTCGCTCAACAAGTACTACGAACTCTCGTATCTCGAGAATGCCAACGAACATCCTTATATCATCATTCAGCCCATCCTCGAAGCGTTTACACATAATGGCTTCGGACGAAATGCATTCTCGCGCGTACCGGCTAAGCCTCACAAATTTTCGTTCGTAGTCGGTAACTGACATAGAACCTTGCTTAAGGTCAAGGAATTCCCTTCGCTTTTGGTCGATGAATCTCTGACTGATATACTTTTTTCGGAACTCGGTTTGAAAGAATTCCCAAGTCACTTGCTCTCTAGGTACCACAGAAGTCAGAGTACTCCACCAATAGTAGGCGGACTCACGTAGCAAGGAGATGGTACACTTTAAGCACTCATCGGGTGTACAAGATAGCTCATCGAGCACCAGGATAGTGTTATCCAACCAAAATTCAGCTTGCTCGCACCGTCGCTATCCATAGCCACAATTCAAGTGGCCCCATGTTTACTGAATTCTATCGATTGGGGCTTACTTGACCTTATTTGGTCATTCTCGGAGGTATTGTAGGTCTTGAGGTTGCATTTGTCGGGAGTGGAGGTTGTGGAACAGCCGTGTTAGTTCGAATGTCTTGGTTATACCATTCATTCATCACACTATAAAAGGCTTGCCTAGCCTCATCATTCAGATTGCTGGTCATAGGTTGAGAGTCCGCCAGTGCTGTCCCTTGCGCGGGAGCAGGCGCCGTCCCTTGCGCGGGAGCAGGCGCCACACTCTCCACATCATCAGCTATCGCTCGGTTGGGATCAGGATCCATTACTATAAACAAACACAAAGTCAAATTGTCAGAAGTCACCACACTATCGACTCATCATTTAATGGCATGTATAGCTAGACCCCAAACACATCACGGTAGTCCTAGAATCGACTAAACCGTGGCTCTAATACCAATAGAATTGTAACGCCCCGAACCCGAGACCGTTGCCGGTGTCGGACACGAGGGGTTAACAAGCCAAGTCCACATATTTGCCCACCAATTTGACATTTCCAGTCAGGCTGGAAAACTGCGTCACCATCGTCTTAAAAATCATATCTCGAGTTACAAAACTCGGAAACTGGTTTCGTAAATTTTCCCTGAATTTAGACTCATATATCCATCCATGGATTTATTTCTAGAATTTTTGGTTGGGCCAATTGGTACAGTTTATTAGTTAAAGTCACCCATGTTACAGGGATCAACTGCTCTGACCTTCGCGCGTTATAACTTGAATATCTCTCTGTGCAGGGCTTTAATACTGGTGCCGTTTGTTTCTAATGAAACTAGACTCAAAATGAAATCTGTACATATAAGGAATGACTCCTAATTATTTCTGGATAATTTATAGTAAATTTTTAAAGTTGCGACAGGGGACCCAGAAACCGTTCTGGCCCTGTCTCACAATAGCTTTCATATCTCTTAACATGTAGCTCCTATGACCATTTCGTTTCTTCCATATGAAAATAGACTCATCAAGGTTCATTTACATAGCTTATTCACTATTTAATACCATTCCTACAAATTTTGGTGATTTTTCACATTCACGTCACTGCAGCTGGCAGCTTCTGTTTTTAAGGTAGGTCTTACCTATTTTGTAGTCTCCATGAACCAACTAGTCTTGCCATACAAAGGTTCATATATGATCATTTTAACCATACCAATGGCTGATAAAGTGACCAACACTCCCATTTCCAATCCATAATCATATCATGACACCATATATATATATATATACAAACCACAAACGGTCTAAGTCCGTACTCTACTTTTACGAGCCATTTTCGCATAGGCGCATACATATACATCACAACATAATTGAACCAACAAGGGTAGTCCTATACATGCCATTTCAAATTCCAACCAAAATTATACCAAGATGGAGGCTTTGATAGTGTAGATGACTTGACCTTAATGATCCCGAATCCGATTGCCATCGAGCAAAATCTGTAAAACTGAGAGCCAAAGCAACGGGGTAAGCATATTTATGCTTAGTAAGTCTCAAGCAATAAATTCAGCTTTAATTAAAGCAATACATTCACATAGCCAAATGCATCATTTCATTAATACACGTTCACATAATCATACTTACTTCACCATCCCAACTCTTATGTTCATACACAAATAACGGCTTCGTTAAGGCCGATAACTCGTTCCATCATAGGAGCGGATATTCATACGCTCTTACTCCTAGCGCGCAAAGCACACACCACACTTACCTTGTCATTGAGAAATTTCACAAGTGCATTAGCTGAAACTTTCCAGCAAGCTTATAATTTTGAAATCACATACCTTCGGAGTTTAACCGGATGTCGCTACTCGTTCAAACGCCTTGGGACATAGCCGGTTATGGTAACCCGCACCAAGGCCTCACGGACTTAACCCGGATATCACGATTTGCACAAATGCCTTGGGTCTTAGCCGGATTTAACAACTTGCACGAATGCCTTGGTCTTAGCCGGATATAATTACTAGCATAAATGTCCTCGGGACTTAGCCGGATGTAGCCACTAGCACAATTGCCTTGGTCTTAACCCGGATATAATTTCCAGCATTAACGTCTTGGGACTTAGCCGGATATCATTCAATTTCTCATGCGCACATACATCAATAATCATTGGACATACATATTTCATTTTCGTTACTAAGGCTCAAACACAATTATAATCACTAGCATAATCGCCTTCGGGACTTAGCCCGGGTATCATTCAAATACTCATACACACATAGTCAATAATCAATACACATCCATACTTCATCTCACATAATTCAAGTAGGGTCACTTCTTGAGGACTTACCTCGGATGTTGTCGAACGGCTTTTACGGCTATTCGATCACTTTTTCCTTCCCCTTGTCCAATTGTGGCCCTCTAAGCTCTTGAGCTTAATCTTGATGCAAACTTAGCCAAATCTCCTTCTAGATCTCTTCCAAACCAAGCATGAAGCAAAAATCCTCCTTCTTCCTTAGTTTTGGCTCAAAGAAAGGATGAACAAAATTTTTCTTTCTTTCTCTACAACTCACGGCAATGGGGGGGGAATACCACACTCACACACACATTTTTTTTTCATTCTTTTCTTACCCATACACCTTTGTTTATTATTTCTCCCTCATGCACCAACAAAACATGTTTCATGACATGTTTTGCCCATCCTCTCTTGCCATGGCCGGCCACTTTATGTTGGGGGGGAATTTGACATGCAAATCCCTTATTTTTGCATGCATGAGCAACTAGTCATCACACATTTCCCCATCATACTTTCAAAGTTCACTACTAGGTCCTTTCTAGTGAAATTCGCATTTATAACACTAAATCGAAACATCAAAAATGTCACACACAAATTAACACATATCATAGGCATCAAATTAAATTTTTAATTATTTTTATGCCTCGGTTTTGTGGTCCCGAAACCACATTCCAACTAGGGTCAATTTTGGGCTGTCACAGGCTTAATCTCGAAATTATTGGTTGTGATATCTGGCCTCATTATGCTCCCTTGAACAATATCCAGATTTGGTAGCGCATATTCTCTCATAGTCCTCTGATTACATGCCATTTTTAGATTTGCGGGTAACTATGGTGGTTGTGGCAAGTTTGGTGGGTTAGCATTAGCTTCGGCAAATAGCGGATTTTCACAAGTTATGTTTCCCACAGTAGGTTGTGATTTATGCATCTGATGTTGCTGTTGTTGCTATTGCTATCTACGATTCCTTTAGATGATTCTTTCTGTATCTGTGGATGGCTCTATAGGTGTCCCCCTACTACGAGTCATACACTAACCAAAAAAAATAAAATTAGTAGAAAAAAGAATTATATTCGTAACTAGCCTAAAAAATTCCTAATTATTCTATTAAAATGTATAAATTAAAACTAATATAGTGATGTTGCCTCCCCGGCAACAGTACCAACAACTTGACTGTCTCCGGACGTACCAACATCTATAGTAGAAATCTTGCACAAAAGATGTGAACAAACAATATCTTCAAGTATACGGGTTAGGTTGTAATATAGCTACAACAGAGTAGGTAAGTACTCCGAGGATCGTACCCAAGGGAGGTGAGCACTAAATTAATTCTGTGACAGTCCTAAGTAGACCCTAGTCGAAAAGTGGTTTCGGGACCACGAAACCGAGTTTTATAAATAATTGAAAGTTATATTCTATGTTCATGATGTGAGTAAATGCATGCGTAAAAATTTCAAGCATTAATTTTGCCATTTGTATGTGAAAATTTGAAACAGGACTTATGTGAAACATTGGTAAAATAGGTTAGGTAAATATATAAAGTGATCTAATAGAGCATGTATTCAAAAATGTGGGCTTGCATGTCAAATTACCCACTTTTGAGATGGTGGCCGGTCATGATATGGTGTTATATATATAATATGTATTGTGATTTAAGATATTATATTACAAATGAATTAATAAAAAAAAGAGATATTAGATAATAGTTAGTGGGAGGAGAAACCAAAGTTGGTTCATCCTTGTCCTCCATTGCCGTAGCCTAAAGGGAGGGAGAAGAAAGTTTGGTTGCTTTAATTTTTGGCTTAGAAGATGGCTAGAATGAGGTATGTATTGAATGATTCTTGAAAATCTATGCATGTTTGAGATGATTAGTTCAAACTCTACTTATCACATGGATTAAACTTAGAATTTTGAGGTTTGAGATTCGGTCAATAAGCTTGAAACTCATAGTAGTTTGTTTTGGTAAGGTTGGTATACGGATGATAGATGTGTTGTGGTTTTGGTTTGATAATGATGTTAATGATGGTGATTTTCGGTCATGTATTAACTTAAATTGTAAGTATGATTTATGGTATAATTTGTGTGATGGAATGGTCTTGAGATTTGGCTTGATTAAATGGGTAAAATGCTAAGTGTATTAAAGATGATGTAATGGTTATTTCGGTTTATGTGAAGTAAATATAGATGATGGTTATAAGCTGTTTTATGATTTGATAATGGTGATTAAATCTTTTAGTTAAGTGTTTAGATATATATATATATTAATAATGAATTTAGTTGTACTTGCTATGTGAGAAATATGCAATGCTATAGGTATTTTTGATTATTATATATGGTTATTCTAAGTTGATTTGTAATGGTATGATTACATTGATGAATTGGTTTGGAAATGGTGGATAATATGTACATGAATATTAGGATAGGGCTTTAAGTTCATATTGATAAGTATGCAATATAGGTATTTGGTATGTATATATATTGTTGATGTCGTATGCATTGGTCATTTTTTTATGATTTGTAATGGTAAAAATAAATTTGTATCACTTTGTGTTATTTATATAAGTGGCTGTATGTTCGGCCATGGTAATTGGCTATCTAGGTTCCATTTACAATGGCAAGTAATGTGAATTCTTGTTTGTGCATGTGAATTAGGTATTAGTGAAATAAACATAAAAGTTAGTCATGGTATATTTCATAAACACATTATGCACTTGAAGTTATACGATTATCAACTGTGACTATTAAAGAAGTAATGTTGAATAAGTAATGAAACAAATTCATTTGTTTTAATTAAGCTCATGAGCAAAGAGGATCTAAATCGATAAGGGAAAGAGAAAGCCGTCGAGTAGCCTATCTGCAGTTGCTCAAATAAATAAAGTAAGATCTTAAGTAATTGAGTTTGATTCCTTTGTAAGTTTTAAGTTTTAAAACGGGATGAATATGAATTATGTATATAAGGTCAATGACTTTTCTAAATGACGGCATATATGATATTATGTTTTAAATATGTGAATGAGAACTTTACAGAGTAAATTGTATAAATCTGCTAGGGACAGCAGCAGTAGCGTGTTTTGGAAAAATTACCATAAATTGTGGGAGTTGAGTTAAAGCCTGAATAAATTATGTAATTAAAGCTTGATACGTCTAGTTTCGTATAAAAGAAATCGTGTAAGTAAAGGGGTTGCCGATAATGAGATTTTCAAAGTTGTGTGAGATAGAGTCGAACGGCTCAAATCCCTGTTCAAGATTTGGAAAATCATTATAAATCGTACAAAAATGATTATAAGATAAAATTATATGTTTAGACTCCTGAATGAGTCTAGTTTCAAACAAAATAAACGAAAACATATTTTGAATTCTGTACATTGAAATTAAATTCTTAGTGAAGAGTAGTCAGAGTAGTCAAGCAGTAAAATAGGGGAAAATTTAAGAAAAATCTGGTATTGATTGGCCAAACCAAAAATTCTGAAAATTTTGTGGATAGAGGATATACGAGTCTATTTTCATGGAAAATTAACGGCACATAATTTGGAATTTCATAGCCCCAGTTACAAATAATTTAACGACTATTGCTCAAGAAAACAGCTTGTAGAGAAATTGTGGTTATGTTGTAAACATGGATAAAACTTGTTTTAGTTGCTCATAAGCTATTGATTAAACCCATACGTGAATTTTAAATTGTGATATTATAAAATGATATATGAGTGTGAGATGGATCTTTGATATTAAAATTTGTGAAATTGTAAGTTTATAAGTATTCGAATATGAAATGATAGTATGACTTGAAATTGAATTATTCATTGGAAAATGATAGATGTAGATTCAGCCAAGACAAAGTGTATACATGAAAGTATATGTGGTATGTGAAGTATATTTGGATAATTGTGATGTGAATACATGAAAATTTATATTTTGATTTAGGATTTTATGTGATGAATGTGAATGTGTATATATGAGATAAGGCCGAATGGCAAATGTGATGAATGTGAACATGCATATATGTGATAAGGCCGAATGGCCAATGTGATGAATGTGAACATGCATATATGTGATAAGGTCGAATGGCCAATGTGATGAATGTGAACATGCATATATGTGATAAGGCAGAATGGCCAATGTGATGAACGTGGAAGTGTATATATGTGGTAAAGCCGAATGGCTAATGCGAAATGTGTATGAGATGGATATGAGGAAAAGCCGAATGGCTAACGCGAAACGTGTATGAGATGGATATGAGGTAAAGCTGAATGGCTAATGCGAAACGTGTATGAGATGGATATGTGGTAAAGCCAAATGGCTAATGTGAGATATGTATGAGATGTGTATATATATATATTGTGGCCAAATGACAAACGGCGGAAGGTGTGTTTTATTAGATATTTGATGAGGTAAATGAATTACAAATATGATAGTCAATGTGAATGTTGTAACATGTGAATAAATATGCATGAAACTCTATGATGTAAACCCGAGATTAAAGACCAGATGACCATATGTGGTGACTATGTCTGGGTTAAGACCCGCTAACTCGTGTGGAGATTTCATCTGAGCTAAAGGTCTCGCCGATAATCCGAGTAGAGTTTAAAGCTATAAGACTTTAATAAGAATTGCTTATAAATATATTCAATGCGAAAGGTTAAGCAGTATGTACTCCAAGTTTATATGTGAGCTTGATTTGAACTAAATCATAAGGTAGTTATGTGATGCATCGTGAGCAATCTAAGAGACTATTCCTATGATTATGTGACATCGGATCGATGTAAGAGGTTATGTGAAATTATACAATATATCTATGTCAAATGAGCTCACTTTTATGTGAAAGTTTATCGCCTATTGTATATGATGAGATGTGCATATTCGGTAAAGGGATGGTATGCCCGAAGGAAGAGTGAAATAAAAATACGAACAACTATGTTATAATTTGATTGTTATCTGTTGACTTTGCTTAAAACTTACTAAGCATTGTAATGCTTACTCCGTTTACTTTGTTTCCTCTGTTTTATAGATCTCATTTGGAAGCTACAGACTGGGGATCGTCAAGAACTAGTCACACTATCACTATCCTTTGCTTGTTCTTGTTATGTTTTGAATTATTTTATGGCATGTATAGAATAGACCAATTGGTAGAAGAATATTTTGGTTAATGTATATAAGCCATGTGAAAATGGCATCTTTTGAATGTGTACTTATAGAAGTTTAAATTTGTATCCCTGACTGTCTTTAGTATTTATCTAAAGGAATGTTCTCAAAAAAAAAAAATTTACTGTTCTGATATGAGTTTCAAGTCTAGTAATGCCCCTTCACCTATTCTGGCGACGGATACGGGATAGGGGTGTTACAAATTCTAACTTAAATATAAGTAGGTTTAATCAATACTTTAATTAAATTATAGTGCAAAAGATCAAAAGAAGGGTTTTAATAAACTATGTTAAGAACATAAGAGAAAATTAAATAAATCAAAAGCAAGAAATCAAATAAAGAAATATGTATCAAATCTAGGCATGGATGATTAGCTTGCTTTGGTAATCATAATCAACTGTCATCTCGGGCTTTCTTGTTCAATCAACTAGTTAATACCTCACCAGAATATTCTGATACTTCCACTAAGTTACTGAGTCAATAAGAACTCCTTATCTTTCAACCTCATAGTCTAGACTGATTCAGGGTTAAGGTGTTCACAGATAAGCCATACAAATTTTGGGTTAATTCCCACCTTTGTCACATCCCAAAAATTGGGTTAGTAGAAATTGGGCTAATGAACCGAGAGGGTGGTTGCCTGAATTTTATTTATTTATTACTTATTTATTTTAGATGATCTTTTGATATTAATTAATATCAAGTATAGTGGTTGAATAGTGGTGGAGTTGTCCATGATGACTTATGTTTGAATCCCTTCCCTCACACTATTTTTTTATGTGGTGCAATTTTACCTCAAACCTTAACAGAGGTCACACCATGTTTTTAAAATTAATGTGGTAGAAATTAAAACAAGGAAGTCAAGTGGTCAAGTGGTTAAGTGCTCTTAAGCTATCGTAGAGGTTTTAAGTTCAAGTCCCATTGTTCTCATTTTTTTATTTAATTTTTTAACACAATTTCCATCTGTATAATGTACTTGTCGTCCACCCCATTTTTACCATGTTTAGGAGGATTCCTTTCCCTTTTTATGAGTCAAACATACCATATGTTGAGGTAACATGATCCTCTTTTCACTCTATGTCTCCCTCCCTTGCCAAAACTTCATATCTTGCCTTTTGTTATGGTTCATTGAACCTAGTCATAGTTGACCAAGCTTTCACCACCCCTTGTCATCCCTACCACCCTATTGCTCCCATTCTTTCACTTTTTCATTTCTTTTCTCTCCTTTTTAACAAAATAACCACCACCTTCAACCACCATTACAAGCTATAGCTTCACCACCTCCACACTACCGTCCAAGGTTCTCTTCTCCTCCTCTTTTCTTTCATTCATCGCCTTTCGCCGCCACCATCGTTGCTGTGAGCCACTGTGAACCACCAAGGGAAACCTTCTTCCACCACTCTTTTTCTTTTCTCTTTTCTCTCAATATTGTGATAGAACCCTCCCACTATTTTTTATATTTTTTCTCACCTTATTGGACCACCGCCAGACCACTATCGCTGTTGATGCCATTTTTTTCTCGGGTTTTAATTTTCCCATATTTCTTTCTATTTCGGTCTTTTCTAGGGATTAAATCATCCTATTTTATTTATTTTGTGACCAAGACTCATCGATCATATAATCCTTGTAGACTGTTAAACCTCTTCGCTCCTTCATCGAGATTCGTCATTGGTTTCATTGTGTTATCAAGTAGTGTAAGTACATACGAAGTATTGAGAATATTCTTTTCTCTTTATATTTTTCCCTCATAGCCGAATGGCATTAGGATACTTTCATTCTTCATGTGTTGACATATTGTACCTATGTTCTTTGAAAGACCAAACGATGCCAATCCAAAATATCATTAGTGTGACAACGAGGGCATCGAATTTAAGTTATATCTAAGCGTAAGTAGTTGGTGAGATTTGTTTCAATAATTAATCTTTAAGTAATAAACCATATCCAATGGATCTATACTAAAATACATATTTGGTGCATTAGATTCATCTATCGGGTTTAGATCTAAGCGAAATCTCTTATAAGAGGATTGTGGCAATCTAATCTACAATATAAGGTGTTGAATCTAAATCTTTAATTTGAGTATAATATGTCACTGTCATTTTTAATAATATGTTATTAAAGAACTATTTGAGAGTATACAAAGTACTCTAAGAGGAGTTGAAAAACTCATTGAAAAGAAATCCAAGTAAGTGATCTCAATCCTTTAGTTTCATGAAAAACATGATTTGTGATGTGTTGATGTATGTGACGATGACATGTGTGTAAATCTCATCGCTATGTTATGTGATACATGGCTTAATTGATATGTTGATAATTTAATTTTTTTATATATATGTGTGTGATGAGATCCATGATTTAATATGAAAAATATATTAAAGCATCCTAAAGTGTATAAAAAGTTAATAATATGTGATATAAGAAAATGTGAGCATGTTTACATGCATATGTGTAAAATGGAGAAATATGTGATATGTGAGATTATGAGCATGATCACATGAAAAATGTGAGAAGTGAATTATATGTGTTAAATTTGACAAATGGTCATATCACATGCATGGGGTGGGTTTTGTGAAAGGTGGAAGTTATGTGGTAGTTTATCTGCAATTATATGGCCATTATTGGCAATTATGTGGTCGCTTGTCCACAAATGATATGTTATTGGATGGACGAGTTCTGGGGAACTCGATATTGGTGTGCAGCGGAGATGGGTAGGAAATTTTATAAAATGTGTATCGTTTTAAAATATGCATCGACTTGTTCATGCATAAGTGTCAGTGATATAATTTATGAAGTTTATGATAATTGATATATTGATATTGATATTTTGTTATGCATGTGATTATGTTTGTGTTGATCTCACACTGGGCTCTTTAAAGCTCACCCACTTACTTATGTGTTTCAGATAATCCTCGCGGTTAGGACTCAGATGCTGTAGTCGAAGATGCTCTCGGAAAATGGTTTTTAAATAAATATGAACTTTTATTTATGATTTCAATTTTTATGGACTTTAATGCTAATTGAGACTTTTTATGTTAAATTATGGTTTTGTGGCATGAGGCTTTATTTTGGGGATTTTTCATTTTGATTTGCATAAATTTCTTGCATGACATTAAGTTTTAAAAAATGCATAAATTAGTATTTGATAAGATTTTGCTTGAAACTCGGTTTTTAAAATAATCCATTAATAACACATTTTCTTGCATTTACGAATAATGAGTTTTAATAACATTAGACTTACTTTTCAAAATTATTAATGTTTACAAATGATTTTTCTAAAACATTTGATTTATGAAGTTAATATGTTTTTATTTCCAAAATAATGACGAAGAACCAAGTTATCTAAATTTTGAATAAAATGAAAATGATTTAGAAGTATGATTGAAAATCTAAAATAGTTTTGAATAAATGATTGAATGTTTACAATTGAGATATTATTTATTTCAATTCTTGAAATTTGCATGGTTTTTACAAAATAAACACTTTACTTCATTTGTTTTGAATTGATAAGCCAATAATTTTAAAATATTTTCTTTCCAAAAATTTCGAAAGTTTATTTCGGTCATGTTCGTGGACAAATGGTTTTGAAATGAGATTTGAAAATTAAGTTGAACATTCAATTTTACTAGTTTTGAACGAACTACATAAATGCTTTAAAAAGTATGTTTGAAGTTATAAAAGTTTTTCTGGGCCATTCCAGTGGCCAATATAGCTTTTTGAATTCGGCTATAACGACTGGGCCGGGTTTGGGGCATTACAACCGTGATGCCTTCTTAGGGTTGTCAAGCTTAGGGTTAGGTTCTTCTTCTCCTGAACAATTGATTTGTTAAGAAATACCTACAAAACAATTAATTATTCATACCTCCACTTGCTAATCCCCCACAGGAGGATTAGTTCCTCATAGATCTAGTAAACAATATAAACTTGAACAGAAGAATGAACATAAAGAACAATTTCAAGCGTAAAGTTTAGAAGAAGCCTGATTGTATTGAATTTAAGCACAAAATCCTCACAGAGCTTGAGAAAGATTCCAAAAGTTTATTCCTTCCTAATGAAAAATAAAAATAACAAAAATCTAAAACCTCAGAAAAGAGAATCTAAAGTCTAGATCCAAATAGAAAATTATACAAATTAAAAAGGTGTCTATAACATGTGTTAATTGAGTTTATTTTTAGACTTAGAATGGTCGTCTTCCTTAACCCTAGGTCAGCTAACATTCTTGCGCTTAAAGTTGGATTATGCGGACCAAAACGCCCATTGCTCATATTAATTTCCCCTGTAAAAGTGATGTCACTACACATTAGGTCATGTGTAGCCACAAAAAGGGTAGTATGCTCAACTTCGGGGTGTTTTCAAGGGTATGTCATGACATCCTCAAGTTGTGTCGTGAGATTAAAGGCAGTCTTGGGCTTTTCTTACTCTACTCCCTATGTTGCGATAGTGCATGCTCCATATTGCAACCTAGCGACCAATGTCGAGTTAGTAACCAATATCGAGTTAGTATGCCTTCGAATGGTCTCCTGTACATTCACAAAGCATTTTAGTTCACCCTTAGGCCTCATTTGGCCCCTAAGGTCAATAAAAGAATCAAGTTGCACATTTATTAAACTTAACTAAACTTTACTAAAATATAATTAAAATACAACTAAAATTCTCATGTTCAAGCTCCTAAAGTGCGAAAACTAGTTTAATTTGCTACATAAAATTATTACAGATCAAGAATCATTATTTTCAAGGATTTTGCCTCCCTTTTTTAATACATAGTGTATTTTCATTATTTCACAATATGGAGATTTTAACAAATTTTTATACTTTATTAAAATATATTAATTTTAGACAATAAATCACATATATGTTCACTATTAAGTTAAACCCACACTTTGTTTCGTAGATCCAAGAAATCCAATTTCGATTCCAACTCCAAGGGAAGAAATTTGACTTTAAATCCTTTTTATTAATAAATCAATACAATGTGTTAAAATGTTGAATCATACAATATAAGTTTGTATCAAAGATCAAATGAGAATATTTATCAATCGTCTAAATGAATTCACTTTTCCTAAAGCGAGGATTCAGATTGGAACGTTTCGAGAAGAGCACTTTATGAGTGTGCAAAATTAGTCTTGGATTCAGCCTTAGGAACTGGAAAAGAAAATATTTATATTGGAACTTTAAAGATTACTTATGATTAAACCAAGGAATAAGCGAGTCTTTCATCTTACATCGGTTCGATTATGGAGGATGATTATTTAAGGAGAATCATCATCCAAAAGAATATAAAAAATAGATTAGAATCGTAAATAATCTACGAAAATAGGAGAGGTGGATTAGTAGTTCAATTTTAACTAAAGAAATGAAAAGAAAATGAAAATGAATGAAAAATGGTGACTAACGATGGTGGTGGTGCAGCACCATTATAGCGGTGGTGGGCTAGTGGTGCGGGGGTAATGTGGTGGTGGTAAGGTGTCGAGGACGTGTGAAAGAGAAGGGAGGTTGATCTACCGTAATTCAGTGTAGCATATTAAACTAGGTTTTGCACTTTAGGAGCTTGAACATAAGCATTTTAGTTGTGTTTTAATTATATTTTAGTAAAGTTTAGTTAAGTTTAATAAATGTGTAACTTGATTCTTTTATTGACCTTAGGGGCCGAATGAGGCCTAAGGTGAGCTAATATGCTTTGTGAATATGCAGGAGACCATTAGAAGGTATACTAACTCAATACTTGTTGCTAGGATGCAACACGGAGCATGCAATGTCACAGCATAGGGAGCATAATAAGAAAAGTCCAAGACTTCCTTCAATGTCACGACACAACCTGAGGATGTCACAACATATCCCTGAAGATACCTTGAAGCTAAGCATAATACCCTCGATATCGCGACATAGGACCTGATGTGTTATGACATTTCCTCTATAGGGGAAAATAATAGAGTAATGGGCATTTTGGTCAGCAAAATCAAACTTTAGGCTTGGGAGCGTCAGCTGACCAAGGGTTAAGGACGAAGACCATTCTATGTCTATAAATAGGCTTAGCTAACACATTTTATGGACACATTTTTACATTGTATAATTTTCTCTTTAGATCTAGAATTTAGATTCTATTTTTTCTTAGGTTTTCGATTTCCATTCTTATTATTTTCCGTTTGGAAGAAATCAAATTTTGGAATTGTTCTCAAACTTTGTGAGTATATGGTTCAATTTAATACAATCAGGCTTCTCCTAAACTTTACTCTTGAAACTGTTCTTTATGTTCATTCTTTCATTTCCAAGTTTATATTGTTTACTAGATCCATGAGAAACTAATCCTCCTGTGGGGGATTAGCAAGTTGAGGCATGAATAGTTAATTGTTTTATAGGGATTTCTTAATGGATCAACTATTCAGGAGAGGAAGAACTTGGACCTTAAGCCTGACAACCCTAGGAAGTCATCAAGCTGGAACTTAACCCAAAATTGGTATGACCTATCTGTGAACACCTTAACCATGAACCGGTCTGGACTGTGAGGTCAAAAAATAAGTAGTTCTTATGGACTAAGTATTTCAGTTGTAATAGCCCGATTTTGGGTCTAGTTAGAACAATGGTTTTGGGACCACAAATCTGACCTAGAAAAATTTATTTTTCTTATATTTTTATTGTCTACAGTTTTATGGAATGATTTTGTGAAAATTTCATTTGAAAATTTTGACGTTTGAGCACTCAATTTAGCAAAAAAGGACTAAATTGCAAAAAAATGCAAAACTTGAGTTCTAGAAGCTAGAGGTGTTTAATTGCTATGAGGTTTTGAATTAGTAATTAAATGAATTAAAAAGCAAAAAATCAAGCCAAAATCTTATCCATCTTCTTCTCCCATCGCCGAATATCCCTAAGGAAGACATAGCTAGGGTTTTTTCATCTTCCAAGCTCGATTGTAAGTCCGTTCTAGCCCCGTTTTTAATGATTTTCATGTTTTGGAGATCCTTGCAACCTAATCTAGCTTATTCAAGGACTAATTTTAAAGAAAGATGAAGTTTAAAAATTTATCCATGTTAGATATTTGTGTATTTTGATGTCTAATAGTAGAAAATGCAAGTTTGATGTTAGATAAACAATATTTACTAGGTGATTTTTGATGAAAATGTCAAAAAGGACCTATTTGTAAAAGCTACAAAAATGCAGAGTAAAAGTGTGATTAAATGAGAAATATGGGCTGGTATGAGTGTGAAAATGGTTCGTCTAGGCTTGGGTTTTGCAGAAATTGAATACATTTCATTTTACGAGCCTAGGGACTAAATTGTAAAAATGTGAAACATTAAGGGTAAAAATATAATTTTCCCATAATAAGATTTTTGGACTGGATTGAACAATGTGAATATTAAATGAGTTAAATTTGTCATTATAGGTTAAGAAAAATGAGGTTCAGACCTAGATCGGGGGAAAACAAAGTGTTTGACGATTAGGTCCAATTCTACTATTTTTGTACCGAGGTAAGTTCGTATGTAAATAATGCATTGTTATATTTATGTTTTAAATGTTTTAATATTGTATGAATTGTGATTTAATCTTTGGATGTATTCAACAAAGTTTCTACAAGCGAAAATTTCCGGTTGAGCCTTAGAATAGAATAGGATACGAGTGACATGTCACTAGGAACCCATGTGTTTATGTGATCCGGGTGCTGGTCTTGTATGTCCCACCAGTGGCTGGGTATGCTGACATATGCTGCGGATACTTGACAGGTTGTGTGAGCAACACTGTGTAGCTACATCCTGACTGACAGCTTATGTAAGCAGGCCCGTGAGTAGCTCAAAACATACAAAACCATGACATAAATTTCCGTCCAAATTTAAAACTTTTCATTTGTAAACATATCGTCCCTAAAACAAGCCTACAAGGCTCAAAACATGCATTAAAAGTGGTTCGGGACTAAATCGAGAACTTTGGAAATTTTTCAACACTTAGAAAATTTTTATCAAAATAGGGTCATACGTTAGTGTGGCTCGGGACACACCCGTGTGGGCAGGCCATGTGGTCACACACACCCGTGTCCCTAACCTGTGTAACTCTCTGTTTATGACGTCATGCACCAAAGGAAGTCACACGGAAAAGTAACACACCCGTCTGGTAGGCTTGTGTGGCAAATTTAATTTTTGAAATTTTTCATAAAATAGGTGCAGACTTCACATGCCCTGGACACATGCCCATGTCCCTAGGCCGTGTCCTTCACACGACTAAGAAACATAGCTGTGTCTCTGCACGTGTGGAAAAAAATAATGCTGTTTAGCAAGCCATTTTGCCACCCTTACTTGCACCAACCTACACAACAACAAGCAACACCAATCCAAGCAAATACATACAACAAAATCAACCATAAACAAGATATCAATACATCATTTGCACATACTAACATCTATCATGCATAAACGTCACATACTTTCTTTTCCATTCATGCCAATTTCATCTTCATGATAAGCATCATCACATAAACATATCAATGACCAATAAGATTAATATTAGCCAACTTCCAATGGCCATAGACAAAATGAATCATTAACTATTACATTGCCAACACCTTTGGCTAAACCAATATGACACATAACAAAATGACCCAGTCCCTATACATGCCATACTCAAAATATTGAAACCAAGTATACTCAAAACAATCGTTTGATAGTGTGAATCAAGCTCCGACGTTCCTCGATTCCCGAGCTAGCTTGGTAACACTATAAATAATGGAAAGAAAAGGGGAGTAAGCTTTAAAGCTTAGTAAGTTTGCATGCAAATAATAAGCAACATAAATTATACATTAATCATATAACTACTCAACATAAGTTAACATAAATATCATCATACATCTTAGGCATAATTTAGTTATTAGCATTCTTACCAAGAGTTCATCTCATACTAAAGTCCATACTCATAAGTTTTACATACATACTTGTACCAACTCATAACATAGTTGTGTACTTTGTTAACTTTGATATACTCTTGGGATTACCCGTTGAACACTTGGAATACTATCGGATACACGAAAAGTATTGCACGTAAGTGCCATATACGTAGCCAATGCTACCTCATATCTTATAACACATAGGGCTCGCACACAAGCTAATCACGGGCCTACTCAAACAAGCTGTTAGGTATCCGCAACCCATGTCAGACTACCCAGCCACCAGTAGAACATACATGACCAGCACTCGGATTCACATAAATCACATAAAACATGGTTTCCTGGTTACAAGTCACTTTTATCCTAAACTATTCCTAAGGGTTCAACCGGGATTTTCTCATCGTCGAAACTTCGTTGAATATTTCCATAGAAACAATCATACAATTCATGCAATATTAAACATTAAATACATAATACAACATTGCATTATTTACACACAAACTTACCTCGGTACCAAAATAGTAGGAAATGGACCTAATCGTTAATAACCTTGTTCTTCCCCCAGTCAAGGTCCGAACTTTGATTTTCCTGATCTATAATAGCAAAATTAACTTATTTAATTATCACATTACTTAATGCTATCCAAAAATCAACTTATGGTAAAATTATACTTTTGCCCCTAAACTTTACCATATTTATATTTTAGTCCTTAGGCTCGTAAAATGAGATGTATCCATTTTCTTTGTTACCCAAGCCTAGCTGAACCTAAATCATGCTCATAACAATCCATATTTTTCATCAAATCACATTTCTACTACCCATTTTTTCAACTTTTACAAATAAACCCTTTTTATGCATTTTCACTAAAAATCACTTAGTAAAAGTTGTTTATCACACCTTAAACATACAATATCTTCCATAAAATTTCAAAATACATGCATGTCACACATCGGTAAATTTTTAAACATGAACCCTACTTCAAAATAATGGTAGAAATAGGTAAATCGGGTTACGAGGACTTCAAAAATGTAAAGAGCATTAAAAACGGGGCTAGGATGTACTTACAATCAAGCTTAGCTACCGTTTCCTTGTAAAATTTGGCCAAGGTGAAGAAGATGGAGACCAATTTTGACTTTATTTTCCCTTTTTATTCTTTTATTTACCAAATAACCAAAATTCCCTTAATGCATAACTTTGAAATTTTACTATCCATGTCCATTTTTGACCACTAACTTATCCAATGGTCCAATTACCAACTAAGAACCTCTAATTTAAAATCTCATAGCAATTGGACACCTCTAGCATGTAGAACTCAACTTTTGCACTTTTTACGATGTAGTCCTTTTAACTAAATTGAGTGCCCAAACGTCAAAATTTTGAATGATATTTTCACAGAATAGTTCCATAAAACTACATACCATAAAAATATAATTAAAAATGGATTTTTTCTATGTCAGATTCGTGGTCCTGAAACCACTATTCTGACTAGTCCTAAAATCGGGCTGTTACATTTCGAACATATTTAGATAAGTTTGTGGTTGTGTTCATCGATGATATTCTAATTTATTCTTGAGATGAGTTTGAGCATGCTAGGCATTTAAGAATTGTATTGCAGACCTTGAGAGATAAGAAATTGTTTGCTAAATTCAGTAAAAGTGAGTTTTGGCTCCAAGAAGTCAGATTTTTAGGACATATTGTTTTAGGTGATGGTATTCGGGTTGATCCAAGTAAGATTTCGACAATTGTTGATTGGAAACCGCCAAGGAATGTATTTGAAGTTAGAATCTTTTTGGGCTTAACCGGTTATTACCGATGTTTTGTCAAGGGATTTTCGATGATTACTACTCTTATGACCAAGTTGTTGCAAAAAGATGTTAAATTTGAATGGTCCAAAAAATGTCAGCAAAGTTTTGGGAAATTGAAAGTGTTATTGACTGAGGCACCAGTTTTTGTACAACCTGAATCTGGAAAAGAATTTGTAATTTATAGTGACACGTCATTGAATGGTTTGGGTTGTGTGTTGATGCAAGAGGGCAAAGTGGTAGCTTATGGCTCAAGACAGTTGAAACAGCACAAGAAAAATTATCTAACACACGATTTGGAATTGGCCGCCATCATTTTTGTCTTGAAAATTTGGCGTCATCATTTGTACGGTGATAAATGCCATATCTTTACTGATCATAAGAGTTCAAAATACTTGATGACACAGAAAGATCTGAACTTACGACAACGAAGATGGCTTGAGTTACTAAAGGATTATGAACTAGTGATTGATTATCATCTGGGAAAGGCGAATATAGTCGTAGATGCTTTGAGCAAAAAATCCTTGTTTGCATTGAGAGCTATGAATACGAGATTAACCTTGTCTAATAATGGTTCAATTTTGGTTGAGTTGAGAGCTAGACCAGTATTTATTTAGCAAATTTGTGAAGCTTAGAAAAATGATAGTGAATTGCAAGCTAAAAGAGCTCAGTGTGAATCGGGTAGTGATACCGACTTTTGGATCGGTTCAGATGATTGTTTGATGTTTCGGGATAGAGTATGTGTACCGAAAATGATGAACTTATTCAGAAAATTTTACATGAGGCACACAGTGGTTGTTTATCAGTTCATCCAGGTAGTACGAAAATGTATAATGATTTGAAGAAATTGTATTGGTGGTCAGGTATGAAAAGAGATATTTCTGATTTCGTATCGAGATGTTTGATATGTCAACAAGTAAAAGCTGAACACCAAGTGCCTTCAAGTTTACTTCAGCCAGTGATGGTGCTCGAGTGGAAATAGGATAGGATTACGATAGACTTCGTCACGAGTTTGCCTTTGACTCCGAAAAAGAAAGATGCCATCTGGGTTGTTGTTGATAGATTGACAAAATTGACTCATTTTATTTTGGTACGTACGGACTACTCACTTGATAAGTTAGTTGAATTGTACATTTTTGAGATCGTGAGATCGCACAGAGTGCCTATTTCTATTATTTTGGATAGAGATCCAAGCTTTACTTCAAAAATTTGGAAGAAATTACAAGAGGCTTTTGGTACAAAGTTAAATTTTAGTATCGCTTTTCATCCACAAACTGACGGTCAATCTGAAAGAGTAATTTAGATTCTTGAAGATATGCTCTGATATCGTGTTCTAGAATTCGAAGGTAGTTGAGAGAAATATCTACCATTGGTCGAATTTGCTTATAATAATAGTTTTCAGCCGAGTATAAAGATGGCACCGTATGAGGCACTGTATGGCCGCAAGTGGTGAACTCCATTATGTTGGATAGAGCTTAGTGAGAAACAGATTCATGGAGTTGACTTGATTAGAGAAACCGAAGAAAAAGTGAATGTAATCTGTGATTGCCTGAAAGCTGCTTCAAATCGACAAAAGTCATATGCAAATTTGAAAAGAAAAGAGATAGAATTCTAGATAAGTGATACAGTATTTCTGAAAGTATTTCCATGGAAGAAGATTCTGAGATTTGGCTATAAAGGCAAGTTAAGTCTGCGTTTCATTGGGCCGTATGAGATTACTGAAAGAATAGGGCCAGTGGCATATCAGTTAGCTTTACGGATAGAGTTGGAAAGGATTCATAATTTGTTTCATGTGTCGATGTTACGACCATATCGTTCTGATCCTTCATATGTGATTTCTCCAACAAAGATTGAGATTCGACCGGATATGACATATGGTGAAGAACCGATCAAGATCTTAGCTTAGGAAGTTGAACAATTGAGAAATAAAAGTATAGCCCTAGTGAAAGTTTTATGGCAATGACATGGGGTTGAAGAAGCTACATCGGAACTCGAGGAACCTATGAGAAAACAATAGTCAAACGTATTTTCTGGTAAGATTTTCAAGGACAAAAATCCCTATAGGGGGAGAGTTGTAACAACTCGATTTTGGGTCTAGTCAGAACAGTGGTTTTGGGAGAACAAATCCGACGCAGAAAATATTATTTTTCTTATATTTTTATGGTCTACAATTTTAAGGAATGATTCTGTGAAAATTTCATTCGAAAATTTTGACGTTTGAGCACTCAATTTAGCAAAAATGACTAAATTGCAAAAAGTGCAAAACTTGAGTTCTAGAAGCTAAAGGTGTCAAAATGCTATGAGATTTTAAATTAGAGGTCCTTAGATGGTAATTAGACCATTTGTTAAGTTAGTAGACAAAAATGGACATGAAGTAGGAGAAATTTTATGTTTTAAGTTAGGGGCATTTTGGTCATTTGGTAATTAAATGAATTAAAAAGCAAAAATCAAGCAAAAATCTTGTCCAGCTTCATTTCCCATGGCCGAATAATCTTAAGGAAGACATAACTAGGGTTTGTTCATCTTCCAAGCTCGATTGTAAGTCTGTTCTAGCCCCGTTTTTAATGATTTTCATGTTTTTGATATCCTTGCAACCTAATCTAGCTTATTCAAGGACTAATTTGAAAGAAAGATGAAGTTTAAAATTTTACCCATATTAGATATTTGTGTATTTTGATGGCTAATAGTAGAAAATGCATGTTTGGTGTTAGATAAACAACATTTACTAGGTGATTTTTTATGAAAATGTCAAAAAGGACCTATTTGTAAAAGTTACAAAAATGAGTAGTAAAAGTGAGATTAAATGAAAAATATGGGCTGGTATGAGTGTGAAAATGGTTCGTCTAGGCTTGGGTTTTGAAGAAATTGAATACAATTCATTTTACGAGCCTAGGGACTAAATTATAAAAATATGAAACATTAGGGAAAAAGGTAATTTTGCCATAATATGATTTTTGGACTGAATTGAACAATGTGAATATTAATTGAATTAAATTTGTCATTATAGATCAAGAAAAATGAGGTTCAGACCTAGATCGGGGGAAAAACAAAGTGTTTGACGATTAGGTCCAATTCTACTATTTTTGAACCAAGGTAAGTTCGTATGTAAATAATGCATTTTTATATTTAGGTTTTAAATGTTTTAATATTGTATGAATTGTGATTGACTCTTTGGACATATTCAACAAAGTTTCTACAAGCGAAAATTCCTGGTTGAGCCTTAGAATAGAATAGGATATGAGTGCATGTCACTAGGAACCCATGTGTTTAAGTGATCCGGGTGCTGGTCTTGTACGTTCTACCTGTAATAGCCCAATTTAGACCCTAATCGGAATGGTAGTTTTGGGTCCACGAATTCGAGTCAGAAAAATATTTAAAAATTATATTCTGTGTTTATTTTGTGTGAATTTATATTTGTGAAATTTTCGTGATTTAATTTTGTCGTTTAGGTATCCGATTAAGAAAAAGGACTTAATCGCGTCAATTGAAAATTTGGTAGTTAAAAGCATAAAGGGTCGAATTGTTATTGGCTTATTTAATGGAAGTCCTTAAGTTGTGAATAGCCCATTGACATAATAAGTGGGCGATAAAAGACATATATTATATAGTTTTGTTATTATTTCATTAAGGTTATTTAAGTAATTTAGTTAATAAACATATATTAGTTAATAATAAAGTTATCAAAAATTATTTAGTTTTATTTGTTCTTCATTGCGGAAAGTTAAAACAAGAAAAAAAAAGAAACCAAGCTAGGTTCGATTGGTTCTAAGCTCAATCAAGGTAAGTGTTCAGCTCGGTTTTTGATAATTTTTACGTTTTTGAGATTGCTGCTTCGAGTACTACAAAACCCATGCTTGAATTTTTTATTTTGATTAGTATTTTGTGTTATGCCATTGATGAGAGCTTATTATTTTTGTTGTTTGATGATGAAAAATGAAAGATATGTTTTAGATTATGTTTTGTATTGGAGTTTTTGATGATTTTGAGTAATTAGGACTAAATTGCAAAAATAATAATTTGAGGGACTAAAATGTGAAATAAATGAAATATATGGACTTGTATAAGCATGGGTAAAATTCGGCTCAACATGAGTATAGGGAAATTTTGTGTATTTTGTGTTTTGTGCAATAGGGACTAAATTGTAAAAATTGTAAATGACAGGGGTAAAATGGTAATTTTCCATTTATGTGTTTTTGGACTAAATTGAATGAAAATATGTTTGAATGAGCTTAATTTGAATATTTTTAGATCAAGAACCAAAGAAATCGGATTTGGATCGGGGGAAACAAAAGTCGTCGACTAGCTGCCTTGTTCCGTTTATAACGTCCGAGGTAAGTTTATAAGCAAATAGACGTACTTAATTTTAATCTAATGTAAAGAATATATGTTGATATGAAATATATGAATTAATATGTGCTAATGCTGAATGTGTAAGCATGGTAACTATGTTCATGAAATCGTTTCAACCGAGTTACGACGTTCGAAAGCCCCGTATGAACCTTAGGAATAGTTAGGATACATATGTCATGACATAGGATTCCGATATATGTGTGTGAGTAAGTCCATGGCATCGATATGTGATTCCTATATGTGTGTATATGTAAGACCCTGTCTGGGACAATGGCATCGATATGGCTATATGTAAGACCATGTCTGGGACATTGGCATTGTACGATTTATATGATTATCTGAGTGTCCTATCCGATTCTGAATGGTTCATCTGGCAAAGATAAGCTATGATTGAATGTGTAAAATAAGCTATATGCCAAGTATGGATTAACTTGTTACCTACTCAAGGTAAGGTAAGTAAGTATTTAATGTCTGATACAAATAACTTATGAGGTAAATATGAAACGTGTAATTATAAAAGTGTAATCGATCTTGATAAGATATATATATTGCCATTGTCTTCAAAATGATATGAGATATGTTTATTGATGTAACCATGTGTATTCATCCTTTTAGGTAATGTGTACATGATGATATATTAAGATGCTTGGGTTGGTGTTTATGAGTATAAGTATATTTGATTGTCTAATGATATATTGGCTTTGTAAGTGAAATGTGAATTACTCATATTGGTTATATAAGCATTCGACCAAAGTGGGAATTTTGTATAAAAATGAAAATATCATGTATGAAATTAGTGGGTTGAGACTAAGCATACTTGTACTAGTATAATTCGGTTAAGTTTAAAATGAGTTGGTTATATCACTAGATTGTTTATTTGCTTATGGCTTACTAAGCTATGATAGCTTACTCTGTGTGTTATGTTAATATGTTTTATAGATTTTGGAGTCAAGCTACGAGCTCGGGGATTGTCAGCCAAGTTCATCACACTATCTACTGTTTTGGAACCTTATAAGCTAAACTTAAATTATGGCATGTATAGACTGGCTTTGGGGATTAATTATTTTGAAAATGGTTGTATATTAGCCATGCAAAAATGGCTTAACTATCTTTCTTGATTTTGGCTTCGGGTTAGTTATGGTTTAAATCTATTTTGGGTCAAGATGTCGTATGCTAAGAACATTTATAAATGGTGCTATGTGATTGTATATTAAGGTTGGTTTATGACTTAGTAAGTGACATGGTAGAATCGATCATAAGCATGTTAAATTAGTTTGGATGTGATTAAGTTTAGATGAAGTATACATATGTGTATTTGCTTTATATGCTTTGGCTTAGGCTCGTATGTGCATAGATATAATACTTAGTGAGCTTAGATTTAAGTATTACCATTCGGTGATGAAAGGTAACAAGTATTAAATACATTTTAAAATTGTTTTGGTTAATTATTTGACATGTACGCATAAGTTAAGTGTGGCCTTCAAATTTTGGATAAATAAGCATTAGTTACAAATATATATATATATATATGTATTGATAGTAGGTACGGCCATGTTATATAGCACCAATGATGCATATGTGATTTTTATTTAAATTATGTACTATGAATTCTTTTAGTTTACATAGAAGTGTATGCAAAGGTTGTTATTGTGATTTGATGGCAGCTTGATAATATAATGAATTTTGCATGATGTGATATTAAATTATCTTTAGGGTTCTTTAATGGGTTTATGCTAAATGGTAAAATGAGTTTGAGCTCTATAACATATGTTACGTCTCTTATGTGATGGTGATTTATTAAATTGAAATTATAACTTGCCTTATAGTTTTATTCGGTTATGTTTAGTTATACCTACTTACATGTTTATTTATATTTAATGGGTGTATTAGATAGCCTTAATGTATGACCTATGAACAACATAATAATTAATAAAGTAATGCCACATGAATAAATAAAAAGGAAGGTAATGACATTTGTTTTAATTGATGTAAAATTTGTGCATACGTGCGACATTTATAAAACAAGTCTAATATTCAATAATGAAGTTATGGATGTGTTCCATGTTCTCTATATGTATAAAATGTTTAACTTATATATATACATTTTGGGTCATACATTATTTATGCTGCGTTGTGCATGTTAATTTTTTTTAAGATTTGATATTGGATTGAGTTATAAGCATATATGTGATCTGAATCTCGAAATGCAATTTATAATGAACATTTGTATGAATAATAGTATGATTGGTAATACCTCATAAACCTCATCCGACGACGGATACGGGCTAGGGGTGTTACACTACTAGTGGCTACGTATACCAGCATATGTTGTGGATACCTGACAACTTGTGTGAGTAGGCCCGTGAGTAGCTAAAAAACAAGCCTATATGTTTAATGAGATATGAGGTAGCTTTGGCTACATATATGCAACTTATGTGCAAAGATTTCCAAGTATCCGTTAATATTCTGAATGTTCAACGGGAACATCAAAGTTGTTAAAGACTATGGTTATGTTGCAAGTTGGTACAGGTATGTACGTAAAAATCATACGTAATGAGCTCGATATGTGATGAACCCTTCGTAAGGTTTTGATTGAGTAAGTTATGACTATAAGATTTTAATAACATTCGTGCCAATTTTCATCATGTTAATTGCATGTTAAATGTGTAGTTATGATGCTTATTATTTGCATAGGGACTTACTAAGCTTTATAGCTTACTCCCCTTCCTTTCCCTTATCAATAGTGTCACCAAGCTAGTTCAGGGATCAGAGATCATCGGAGATCCACTCACACTATCAACAATTATTTTGGTATCAATGATTTCAACATTTTGAGTTATAGCATGTATAGGGGACTTGGTTATTTTGTTATGAGTCAAAATTGATTTGGCCAAATGTGTTGGCTTATATTGGTTGAAAGTTCATTTTGTATAAGGCATTTGAAATTGGCTACTATTGGTATAAGTAATTTATATGATAATTCCTTTCATGGAAGTGGAAATTTATATGATTTGGGTTGATGAGTATGTGATGTTTGTGTATGAAAGATGGTAGCATGTGAATGATGAGTTAATGTCTTGGTTGTGGCTGATTTGGTTGTATATATGTGCTTGGATTGGTGCTATGTTATGTTGTGTAAGTGTGTGCATTAAAGGGTGGCAAAATGACTTGGTAAATAGCCTTTTTTTTTGTCCATACGGGCAAACATACGGGCGTGTGCCTAGGCCGTGTGTGACACATGGCTTGTGACAGCCTTAAAACGACCCTAGTCGGAATGTGGTTTCGGGACCACAAAACCGAGGCACAAAAATAATTTAATATTCATTTTGATGCCTATGATATGTGTTAATTCGTGTGTGACATTTTTGATGATTTGATTTAGGGTTATAAATGTGAATTTCACTAAAAAGGACCTAGTAGTAAACTTTGAAAGTAGGATAGGGAAATGTGTGATGACTAATTAAAGCATGCATGCAAAACAATGGTCTTGCATGTCAAATACCCCTCTTTTTATAAGTGGTGGCCGGCCATGACAAGGGAGGATGGGCAAAACATGTCATAGACATGTTTTGTTGGTGCAATATGGGAGAAAAAATTAAACTAAGGTGAGGAATAAAGAAATGAAAAAAAAGAGAGAAGGTGTGTGATCCCCCCCTATTGCCGTGAGTTGAAGGAAAAGAAAGAAAAAAAATTGTTCATCCTTTCTTTGAGCCAAAACTAGGAAGAAAATACAAAGAGAAAAGAAAAGCTTCATCCTTTGGTTCTTCTTGGCCGGTTTGAAAGGAGAAAAGTTGAAGATATTCGGCCATATTTGCATCTAAGTTAAGGTAAGTTTGATGTTGTGCCATGAGATTCAAGCATGTTTTAGTAGTTAGCTTGAGTTCTAACTAGCCCATGGTTCAAATCTTCACTATGTCATGGAGATAATGTTCGGCTAAGGTGGATTTGTGGATGTCATTTGCATGCTAAAAGTAAAGCTTGTAATGATGCATGGTATGGTGTTGTATGGCATTCAGCCATGGTAGGAAATAAAAGAAAACTATGGTCGTTGTTCATGTTATTTGAATGAGAAGTGCTAGTAAGGTGAAGTACAAATGTTAGTGTTTGATTTACTAGTGTATATGTGCGTATTAGCCTAGTTTTGAACTTGAAACAAAATGGTGTTTAGTTGATACAAGCGACCATACTTGTAGAATGTATCAAGTGTTGAAATCGGCCTCAACATAGATGTGTATGTTCGGCCACATGAATGAATACATATGTTAATGTGTATATTCGGCCTTAGGTAGCCTATTGATGGCTTTAGCTTGACTTAGAAATTCGGCTAAGGGGGAAATATTAGCTAGTATGTTGAATTTGATTCGTGATTTCGTACACATGTGACTCTAATGTCTAATGGATATATGGGCTAAGTACCTTGAGCTTCTCTTTGATGTTTGAATGAATTGTATTGAATTGCTTGAGGTAATTAAAAATGTGCATGACCATTGTGTATTCGAGCTAAAGGGTGGCCATATGACCATTTAAACTCCTTGTCATATTCGGCCATAAGCTAGCATAATGAGGTTTTAATAAGTTAAATTTGTGTGAATTAGCTCAAGAGCTTAGAGGACCACCGTTAGATAAGGGGAAGGAAAAAGTGATCGAATAGCCGTCGAAATCGTTCGGCCACGTCCGAGGTAAGTCTTCGAGTAATGACCCTACTTGAATTATATTGAAATGATTTGTCATATTATGGCGGACAGCCGAATGTGCGTAGGGACTAAGTTATAAAGTCAATTGAAATCATGCTCTTTGTGTGTGGCTATCGGGCGAAATTGGAAAGGTTTGATAAATGTTTTGTGTTTGAGCCTTAGTAACGAGAATGAAATATGGATGTGTCGTGATTATTGATATATGTGTACATGAGTATTTGAATGATACCGGGCTAAGTCCGAAGGCATTTATGCTAGTGATTATATCCGGCTAAGTCCCGAAGGCATTTATGCTAGTGATTATATCCGGCTAAGACCAAGGCATTCGTATGAGTTGTTATATCTGGCTAAGACCAAGGCATTTGTGCAAGTTACCAAATCCGGGTTAAGACCAAGGCAATTGTGCTTGTGGTTATATCCGGCTAAATTCCGAAGAAGCTCGGTTGAAGGTGAGCGTTTTGGTGCTGTAATAAATTCAATTAATACGCTCGAAAAACCCATACGATAAGGTATGTTTACATGTGCATCGGAAAAGTCGATTCATTTGAAATAGTGTTCGTTCGATCGACTAACGAACTTTCGGCTCTTAGATAGGTTGATACCTTGTGTGTGTATATGTTGATGAAGTGTGAAGTAAGTATGATTATGAGAATGTGTATTACTAAAGTGATCCATTTAGCTATGTGAATGTAATACTTTAGTCAAAGCTGATTTCATTACTTGAGACTTACTAAGCATTAAAATGCTTACCCGTTGCTTTGGCTCTTTGTTTTATAGATTTTGCTCGTTAGCTATCGGATTCGGGATCATCAAGTCGAAGTCATCCACACTATCAAAGCCGCCTTTTGGTACAAATTTTGGTTGAACTTTGAAATGGCATGTATAGGACTACTCTTTCGTTTGTTGGTCATAGACCACTTTGATTTTGTATAAATTTGGATAGCCATGCGAAAATGGCTTATATACACTTTGGCATGGTATCATAATCATTTTGTATGTTGTTCATTAAGAGGTATGGAAATGTTTGGAAACGATTAGCCATTGGAATGGTTAATCATGATCATTCCTTGTGCCATGTATGCTAAAAGGGCTAGTTGAATCAAAGAAATTATGAAGTAGGTAAAGGTTACCTTGAAAACAGATGCTGACAGCAGCAGTGACATGGATGTAAAAAATCACTAAAAATAGTAGGAATGGAATTAAATAGTGAATAAATTTTGTAAATGAACCTTGATGAATCTACTTTCATATGGAAGAAACGAAACGGTCATATGAGTTATATGTTAAGAGATATTAAAGTTCTCGTGAAACAGGGCCGGAACGGTTTCTGTATCCCCTGTTCCGACTTTGGAAATTCATTGTAAATTAACCAGAGATAATTAGGAGTCATACCATATATTTATAGATTCCTCTTTGATTCTAGTTTCTATAGAAACAAACGACATCAGTATTGAAGCCCTGTACAGGGAGATATCCAAGTCGTAATGCGCGAAGGTCAGTGTAGTCGATCCCTGTAACAGGGGAGACTTTAACTAATAAACTGTACTAATTGGCCCGACCAAAAATTTTAGAAAAAAATTTGTGGATGGACATATGACTCTAATTTCAGGGAAAAATTACAAAACTGATTTTCGAGCTTTGAAACTCAAGATATGATTTTTAAGGCGATAGTGATGCAGTAACCAGCTTGTCTGGAAAATTTTAAATGGACTGTGAAAATGATTAAGTCAAGTTTGTGTGCACCTTGTGTTCGACTCCGGTAACGGACTCGGGTACGGGGTGTTACATGGCTTGCCCCATGAGCATGTGTCTAGGCCGTGTGTCCCCTGCACCTTAATTTTGAGAAATAGAATGCTCAGAATTGAGTACACGGGTAGAGACACAGACCTGTGTCTTTTCCATGTGGAGACACGACCTCAGGCACAAGCGTGTGTCTTGAGCGTGTGAAGTCTGCACCTATTTAATGAAAAATCATAAATTTTAAATCGACCACACGGCCTAGCACACGGGCATGTGACTTGGCTATGTGTCTTCAATTTTTTCTTGGGTGACAAACAGACACGGGGTCGAGACACGGGCGTGTGTGACCACACGGCCTGCCCACACAGGCGTGTCCCATATCCACATGGGCATGTGACCCCTGTTTAGGGAAAAAATTTTCTAAAGTTCTCGGTGTAGTCCCGAACCACTTCTAATGCATGTTTTAGGCCTCGTAGGCTCATATTAGGGACTTTATGATTAAATACAAAAAGTTTTAATTTGAATGAAAATTCATGACTTGAAAATGTATGTTTGCTTGTGTTTAAGTCCGGTAATGCCTCGTACCCTATTCTGGCGTCGAATACGGGTAAGGGGTGCTACATCAGTGGACGTCTCGGAAGATCATTCTAGGGCATTGACTAGGTGATTGAACAAGAAAGCCCGAGATGATAGTTGATTATGATTATCGAAGCAAGCTAAACACCTATGCCTAGATTTAAAACATATTTCCTTTTTTGATTTGTTGCGATTATTTAATTTCCTCTTATATTCTTAGTATAGTTTATTAAAAATTTTCTTTTGGTCTTTTGTACTATAATTTAATTAAAGTATTAATTAGATCTCTTTATGTTTAAATTAGAATTAATTTAGTGCTCGCCTCCCTTGGGTTATAGAGCATTACCGAAGTTTACAGAACAAATACAGATAATTCATATCATTTAAAATTAGAAAAAGTATCGATACTCAATTTAAAATCGATACTTGTAACACCCTAACCCATAACCGTCGCCAAAACAGGGTTATAGAGCATTACCAAAGTTTACAGAACAAATACAGATAATCCATATAATTTACTATTCATATCCAAAAATAATTATCTTGTCCCTTGAATGGACCTTCGAGGCCGAATTTAAACATTAGAATCAAGTTGGAACTAAATTAGAATCTAAAAGAATTTTTTGCGAAATTTAAAATTTTTCTTTAATACAGGGGTCACACGGCCAAGTGGCATGCCCATGTCTCAGGTCGTGCAAGCATTCGATGTGAGGCACACGGCTGTATCCTAGCCCGTGTCCTTACCCGTGTAACTTTTTGACTTGTTCCAGTCGACCTGCCACAAGCCCGTGTGCTTGGCCGTATGGTCAATTTAATTTTCACAAATTAGGTGCAAGTTTCACATCGCCAAGACACACGCCTGTGTTCTAGGCCGTGTATCACACACAGTTGAGGCACACGCCCGTGTCTCTACCTGTGTGCCCAATTCTGAGCATTCTATTCTCAATTTTAAGATGCAGGGGACACACGACCAAATCACATGCCCATGTGCCAGGCTGTGTCACACACGGTAAAGACACACACCCGTGTGTCTACCTATGTGGACAAAATAAGGCCATTTCTTAGACTTATTTCTCACCCAAATTTAACCTTCAACCTACAATAACATTTGCATACATTTGCCAACCAATTCAAGTCATATATATCAAGCAAACATCATTAACATAGTATGAAATAGTATCACATATTCAAATGATCAAATTTACCTTCTTGTAATGGTTTATATTTTACCCTAATTCAATTTAACCAAACTACATACATATAAGTTAAACATGATATATATAACCTTATAATAACATACCAAAACAATCCATTTTTAGCCATTCTAATAGCTAAGTTACAAACAACTATTTAAATGCCAACATAGACCAAGTTAACCTATACATGCCCTTATATCAAAATAAGATTACTTTTTATACCAAAACAAGCTGAAGGATAGAGTGATGATACTCTGACCGATCTCTAACCTTTACAAGCTTTTGAGCACTATAAAACAAAGAAAAGAAAACCTAGTAAGCATTTAATGCTTAGTAAGTTCGTATAACAATAATTTAGCTTACCATATATTTACATTTAAGATAAGCATACAATAATACATCCAAGCAATTTGGTTTATAGCCTAAAAACACGACTTCACCAATCATGTTAGTCAAGTAATTCACATAATACCAAGAACATGGATAAGCTCATCATTTAATTTCTTTCATATACATATGCTTTCCATAACATTTTTCCATATTACATGTACACTTTAATGACAAATCATTTCAAATTAAATTTAGCCATGTCAGAACTTTACCAGTTGAATTTATTTGAAATATCAATGGATATACTCATATAGTACACTTTAGTGTACACTACTATAATTCGTCAATTCATTTCCAGAGGTACTCAATTTAAGGCACATAATCGGGAAGCACACTCTCGAGCCAAATAACAGGAAGCTCACACAGAGCCCTTTCGGGAAGTTTATAAAAAGCCTATCAGGAAGCTTATCCGGGCTATATAACGGGAAGCTCATAAGAGCCATAATCGGGAAGTTCACAAAAAACTATATCAGGAAGCTCTAGATAGCCAATATCTGGAAGTTCAAGTGAGCATTATCGGGAAGCTCATAAAGAGCCAATTTAATTAGAAGTTCACAAAGAATCTTTAATCGAGATACTCATAAAGCTAAGGTTTGTCGAGAACAAATGTAGGATCACAACCTATCAGGACGCTCCGAAGAGCTATTATTGGGAAGCTTGCAAGAAACTTATACGAGAAGCTCGAGAGGGCTTATAACGGGACGCTCATAAGAGTTGTAGTGTGTCTGCAACATATGCTGGACCACAATCAATACGGGAAATCCTGTATCCATCGACTTTCATTTATTCAAACTAGACTTGAAATTTATCAAGCATTATCAGATATTCAATCAATTTCACATACATGACATTTATATAATTCACATATAGAACATTTAATTCAAACATATAAATGTACATAATTTAGTCACACAAACTTACCTCGATACTTGTTCGTACACGAATTCTACTAATTTGACACTTTCTCTTTCCCTTGATCTAGCTTCAAATATGAGTTATCCGTGTAACGCCCTAAATCCTGAAAACCTTGTTAAAATTATTTTTGTGTGTTGTGGCATGGATGTATGTCTGACTTAGTGGTTTAGTGCTCTGGGAGTGTCTAGGAAGTCTTGGGTTCAAGCCTTGGCTTGAGCAAATTTTTGCTCCTACTTGAATAAAACCTCGTTTTCTAATAGTAGGCTTCTTAAATTAATGTGGGTATGTTACACAAAAACTTTTTGGTCTAAGGGTTAATGGCGTGTTTCTATTGCCAAGGGACTTGAGTTTAAGTCTTACTGCACGCAAAAGGGTGTTTTATTTTTCTTATTACCATGTAAGAATTTGTGTGTCAGTGGAACTCTGTAGCTTGGACGATTGAGGAGTTTGAGAGGTGTAAGGGAGTGTATAGCCGAAAATTAGGAGAAGAAGGGGGAATTTGAATGGTAGTCGGTTTGAGGATGTGGGGAGATATTGTAGGAGGAAATCAAGGAGATGTGGTGAAGAGGGGGTGCTAGTGTCATTGGTGGACTCTAGGTACTCAAGAGAATTCAGCTTGGAGTTTAGGGAGCTTCTCTTACTATTCATTTCAGTTCTTGGCAACTTTTGCTTCTTTTCACCTTTGTTTCTAAAATCGTACACTACTTGGATTTTGGTTTGGGGTACCTTTCGGTTCTTTGGGTTATTGGATTCTACTCTTCTCTTTAGCCTCTAGTTCACCGATTTTTGTCCATCACTTCCATTTTTCTCAATTGGTATCCTTCTCTTTAGCCAAATATCACTAGTCCTTCATCTCATAATCCCTTTTCGGTTTTTAGCCTTACCTGGGGATCGATTCTTTCTTTCCTCTTCCTTGCTCCCAATTGACTTGTATTGAGCGATTACTCCTCCTCCTCCTCTCTCTCTCTTTTATTCTTTCTTTGGCCGAACTTTGTCAAGGCCTAAATATCTTCCTCCTCTTCTCCTCTTTTCTATGCTTTGATCGTTTCTTGCTGTGAGACTGCCAAAATCCCCTTCTTTTATTAGTAAGTGTTATACAGTTTGTGCTCCCTAGTCGAACCTTATTAGGCTTTCCTCTCAAAGGTTCATCTTATGTATCTCTTAGGCCGTACGGTTGCTTTTTCACTTTTTACCATGGAGAGATATCCTTTTAACACTTCTCTTTTTGTACAAATGTTGCTAGGGGCATAATTTCTTTAAACAATGTATGGGGCTGATTGCTTTTCCTTTACAAGTGATAAGTCCTTTATTGGTAAGTGTTTATGTGCTAGTTGTATTTGTCTGGGATTATAGATTCTTATGGATCGGATAACTGTTCTTATGAAGGGTAAAGTATTGGGAAGAATACGTGGTTTTGAACAAGGAGGGGCTACGATTGTTAATTGGTAAGTAGCGATTGTTTGGTCAAAACACTTTTCAATATTATTATGTTTTTGGATTAACAGGGGTTTTAGACTAATGAGATGTTGTGGTTGACCATAGGTTCTCGATCTCAGAGGCATTTCTGCTACAACTCCATAACATCACTGCCATTAGAAGTGAAACCAGCAAAAGCAGAATAGCCAAAAGGTGAACAAACGACAACACTCGGGCGAGTGACCTCCCGTGTGGCAGGCTGTGTGACAAAACATGGCCGTATGGTCGATGAGATGGCCATGAGCACTTTCATCGACTAAAACAATATTGGGCCATTTTGGGTAGAACTGGGCTGTGTAGGCCCAATGGGCCTGTGGGCCCCACACAAGAAAATTGCACAAAAGTGTGGTAGTTAGTAAGCTAGGCTGTGTAAACCACATGGCTAAGGCCAAGTTTGGGCTATGTGGGCCACACAGGCGTGTAGGCCCATATGGGTCCACAATATGGGTTGTGGGCCCATTATCACTGATTGAGTGTTAAGGTTGCACGGGTCGCCCAAGATGACTGTGGACCTTGTGTTGGGCCGGTAAGTATACCTAGGCCCTTATTTTGGTAAAATGATTATTTTACCCCTATGTGGTGTATGACTGTTTGAACATGCCATTTGTTTTACTGTATGTATATTTATATTATGTTGCATTGCATGGGGTGGGATATATGATTTTGGAGGAAGTGTTCTGAAAGGTTATAAGCCTATTACTAGCAGCTTTGCTGTAAATACTGTTTTAGTGCTGCAACCGACACGACTTGGTGTGTAGGGTTGGATGGGTCGATTTTATCCCCACATGGTGTGTAGGGCTGGTACAAAGATGGTGTGTAGTGGACGGATTGGGTAGGATTCTTTGTGTCCATACTGTACTGAAATAGGCTAAGGCCCAGACTTCCGCTGTTACTGAAATGGGTTCAGGCCTAGATTGCTGCTACTATTGAAAGAGGGGCTAAGGCCCCTAACTAAAATTGAAAGGGCTTAGGCCCAAATTGTGTTTACTCTGATTGTATGCTTTTATGGGATTTCACACGCTGAGTTCACGTAAACTCGCCTATTTGTTATCTGTGCAGGAAATCCCCAAGCCTAGATGGATTAAGGCATCGGAGGACTTAGAGGTGGCCACTCGACAAAGTTTCTTTTAATATTATAATTAAGATTTTATTTTGGGTTTTCATTATGTAATAAGGCCCCTTTAATTTTAATTTTAATTTTATTTTAATTTGGGGACTTAGTTACTTGAATTTTAATCTGATAGTAGTAGGTCTCGGATTTTCAAGAAAATAGACACAAATGTTTTTCTGAAAACACCATGTTTACGCAACACATTTTAAAAGCTTTCGCAATGATCACTGTTTTAAAATTTAATAACAAACCATGTAATTAATATTTTTCTAAGATAACTTGAATTTTCACAATGCACTGGACATCCTAAACTTTTGTTAAGAACCTTAAAGAAGTTTTATGTAGAACGTGTAACACCCCGTACCCGAGACCGTTTCCGGAGTCGAACACGAGGTGTTAACGGACTTAATTCATTAATTAAACAGCTCATACAATTCATTTTAAAATTTCCAGACAAGCTGGCTAACTGCATCACAGTCGCTTTAAAAATCATATCTCGAGTTACAAAACTCGACATCCAATTTCGTAAATTTTTCCTAAAACTAGACTCATATATATATCTACTAATTTTTTTCTAGAATTTTTGGTTGGGCCAATTAGTACAGTTTATTAGTTAAAGTCTCCCCTGTTTCAGGGTTCAACTACTCTGACCTCTGCGTATTACGAATCAGATATCTCCCTGTACAGAGCTTCAATGACTATGCCGTTTGTCTCTAATAAAACTAGACTCAATAAGGAATCTGTACATATAAAGCATGACTTCTAATTATCTTTGTAAAATTTATGGTGAATTTCCAAAGTCAGAACAGGGGATCCAGAAATCGCTCTGGCCCTGTTTCACAAAAATTTAAACATCTCATAAAATATAGCTCATATACCTGTTTTGCTTATTCCATATGAAAATAGACTCATCAAGCTTCGATTCCATAACTTATTCATTATTTAATTCCATTTCTACTATTTTTAGTGATTTTTCAAACTCACGTCACTGCTGCTGTCTGAATCTATTTTATGGTAAATTTTACCTATTTCATGGTTTCCATGGATTAGCTAGCAATTTGACATACATAATACCAAATATGATCATGATTAGCCATTCCAATGGCTAATCATTACTAAGCATTTCTATTTCCATACCACTCAATAACCATATCATAAGACCATACATATAAAATGATTATAATGCTATACATGCCATACTCAAAATATACAAGCCATTATGCCAAGATGGTATACGGATAGTGTGGCGTGCCTCCGACCGTTTCCGATTTCGAGCTGGCTTGTCAACACTACAAGGAATGAAAAGGAGGAGTAAGCATAAATGCTTAGTAAGCTCACATGCAAATAGCAAGTAACATAACCATATAAGCAAACATAAAACATCATTTGCATAATCATCACCAAGACATTCATATCACCTTTTCATTTATCATCTTACCATATTGTTGTTATATCGAGTTTTCAACCCGAGGGTTAAGTACATACCTGTTCAAATTATCCATTTCACAACACTTACCAATCGTCCCTTTCATCTTGAGTATTCCTCCATTTGAGTAGAACTTTACCCGTTGAACACATCGGAATATAATTCGGATACATGGAAAGTTTGCACATAAGTGCCACATATGTAGCCAAGCTACCATGTAACCCGCCCATAAGTGAACTCAGACTCAACTCAACGAGCTCAGGCGTTCGCATCCATAAGTGAACTCGGACTCAACTCAACGAGTTCGGATGCCTAGTTACATCTCACGAACTCGGACTCAACTCAACGAGTTGGACGCTCGCATCCATAAGTGAACTCGGACTCAACTCAACGAGTTCGGATGCTCAACCATCCTAATGACATGTCACTTGTATCCTCATCTATTCCTAAGGTTCAAACGGGCTTTTCCTCGAACACTTATCCTTGCCGTCTTAGTAGAATGCCGAAATCAATACTCGGTAACAATTATATTTAACAAGTAGTTCGCATAATTTGCATATTATTTGAAATTAACCACAAGCATACATTTCATAATAAAATTTAGCATAACATATAATTAACATCAATAACTTAAAAATAACCATTATGCTACATTATTTACACATGAACTTACCTCGTATGCGAAAATGGCTATTTTTACCATTTCGTCCACCACTTGGTATTTTCCCCATTTTAGCCCGAATTTCAGTTTTCCTTGCTAATCGAGCTTGGAAGCTTGAAAAACCCTAGCCATGGTTTCTCCTTGCTATATTCGGCCATGGGGTTGAAGATGAGCAAAATTGGCTTTTAATTTTGTATTTTAATTCATTTTACCCCTAAATGACCAAAATGTCCTTACTACTAAACTTTCCAAAAATTCCATCCATGTCCAATTTTTGTCCATAAACTTAGAAATTAGTAAAATTACTCTTTAAGGACCTCTAATTAATAATCTAATTCAATTTTATGCAAAATACTTCTAGAACACAAGTTTTGTAATTTATTCAATTTAGTCCCAAATTTCAAATTAAGCACTTTATGCATAAAATTTCTTCACGAAATTTTCACACAATCATGCAATCATATCATAGACCTTAAAATAATCATAAAATAATTATTTATATCTCGGATTTTGTGGTCACGAAACCACTATTCGACTAGGCTCAAAATCGGGATATTACAACTCTCCCCTTCGAGGATTTTCGTCCCCGAAAATCTTACCAGAAAAGTGGTCTTCACTTTTAATCTCATATTTGGTGCCGAAGAACTTGCACTTAGACTGTACCTCCAATACATCTCTTCAATTTCTCATATGATCTAAAAGCTTACAGTCTCAACTCTCAATTGTTCTTAAATTTTCAACCCTTCTCAATTTCCCATGATATCATGACATAAAACCTGGATCTCAACTTGATTTAATGGAGACCGGAATTCCAAGAAATCCGACAATCAAAGAGACCTAAAATTCCATGAATCTTATGAGTAGGAATTCATTCAATACAGATGTGATTTATAGATCTCGCCAAACATTTAACAATAGGATACATCACATTTTCCTCTTTCCGCCATAGAAATAATTCTGATATGGCCTCAAGAATAATCCTTCTCATTTCCATCCCAATATCAACATTGACAAGGATAATTTTGATAGATCCCAATGCTCGGCTTTAACCCTTTAACAACTCCGATTTTATGTAACATCGGATGCTCTAAACTATCACATTACCTCACCGTCTTGAAACACATCACAATTCATACAACAATACATTCTTGAAAGTCGAAGTCTTTACTCAATGTAGACTAGTCTAGTTCGGACGCTTGGTTACCAATATTCTCATCTATCCGAACTCTGTCAACATGTAATAAACTTTTAGCTTTCACAAGATGGAAACCTTATCATTCAGTAGTGACTTAAACTAATATTCAACTCTTTCTAATAAATATAGACTTCTCGTTCAAACTATTTACTCTTTGATCTGTACAAAATGAAATTCTATTATCAAACTTGGGAAAAATAATCCTGACATAATTGTCACATGAAATCTTTCAAATAAATAATTTACCATACCGACTGAAACTCGCGCTTTTATCACCTATGCCTTTCTTGATGTCAAATCCTTACACAGAAATTAGAAAAATCCCAATACTAAAATCACCACATTACCAAGATCAAATTAGAAGTATAGTCATATTTGACATGATTATCACGAGCTGAAGAACGTACTTCGAACATGAGTCATAATTGACAAATTATGGAACAAAGATAACAAGAAAACCGAATAAAGAAATCCAAGATAGAGAAACCCAGAATAAAGAAATCCAGAATAAAGAGATCCAGGATAAAGAAACCCAAGATACGATACTATGGGAGAATCGAAAACCAAATTCATAGAGAAAATACAGAATACCCTGATAATTCTTCAAAGAAAGAAAGTCCAAAAGAAAACATTATTTAATCCCACTGAAATCAAATATAACAAGATCAATATATCTTCCCATACATATATATCAAATGAAGCATCAAGTAGAAGAAACCAGAATCATAATATCATATGAATTCTCTCATCAATTCTTATCGACGAAATGAAATAGAATACCCGATGAAATAGAGCAATATAAATTATAAACCGTCGGACTACCAATGCTTTCATCCAACACCAAATTAGAATACATTCCCAGATAACAAGAATTTCTTCGAAGATCAATAGCCATAGAAAATTTACGAGAACGGGTGAACACATAGAACATCTCAAAAGAGATCGCTAAATGTCCGGTCATAAGCTGTCACACTCAGATAATTCACATTTGAAATATCATTTCCCCAACTAGTTCTGCGTCACAAATTTCATATTAAATCATTCACTAAAGAATGTCGATTCGAATAAATATTGATTTACCAAAGAGAATTCCTTCTCTAATCGGGACGATGCATAATTCCAATAATCTTTATATCAATCGATACTTTTCGGCTCGACTTTACTTATCAGCTCATTTTCAATCTCGGATCATACTTATAATTATTCTATCTTTGAACTCTTTGGGTTTTCAACAGAAACTTATTCAATACAAATCTCATGAAATTCCATTATAAGTACCACTTTGGTAAGGGGAGGGTTGTAGGACCTCGACTCGACTTTCTTATACATACACATATGACACAACTTCCATCATCATAGTAACATCATCAAAATCATGTCATTCATTCATGTTGGCTTACACCAATTTTCCTATTGTCCCATTTAGACAATATACTTATACATACATTCTATGTTTTCTAGACACTTTACTTATCCATTCATTTAATTAAATTAATTCATGCTCATGACATTATATAAGGCCAAACAAACATAAATATTTTCATCACAATCACAACTTTCATTTCGTGCATCATCATGTACATATCATTACAATCATACAATTCGGTCCAACAATTTAACATAGATAAGTTCATTTCATTATAATACTTTACCTCATAAAAAATTGTATATCATTAACATTCATCAACATTCAACGTCCAATCAAGACAAGGACATTTTCATTCAGTATTATGATATTATGACCTTTATTCATACCTCTACTACTTTTTATTTATTCCGTTCATCTTATCAAGTAAGCCACATACACTACATCATATGAGCATTAAGCAAATATGAATATTTATCACAACATGAACTTTCATCTCACATATTATCACATATGTATCATAAACCTTTATTCATACTTTTCTGAACCGAGACTTATCATAATCATAATTTTACTCAAATACCTTTACTTAACATTGAACATGGTTGGCGCAGCTCGGTTGGAGAGTACCCTGTCTAAATAAGACGGTACTTATACGCGTCGGAAGACATCACACTATCACGGATCGCTGGCATGTATAGCTAAACTTTTACACATGCTAGGTTAGTCCGAGAACCGACTAAACCTGCTCGATACCACTAAATGTAACACCCGTGCACCGAGACCGTTTCCGGAGTCGAACACGAGGTGTTAACGGACTTAATTCATTAATTAAACAGCTCATACAATTCATTTTAAAATTTCCAGACAAGCTGGCTAACTGCATCACAGTCGCTTTAAAAATCATATCTCGAGTTACGAAACTCGAAATCCAATTTCGTAAATTTTTTCTAAAACTAGACTCATATATATATCTACTAATTTTTTTCTAGAATTTTTGGTTGGGCCAATTAGTACAGTTTATTAGTTAAAGTCTCCCCTGTTTCAGGGTTCAACTACTCTGACCTCTGTGTATTACGAATCAGATATCTCCCTGTACAGAGCTTCAATGACTATTCCGTTTGTCTTTAATAAAACTAGACTCAATAAGGAATCTGTACATATAAAGCATGACTTCTAATTATCTTTGTAAAATTTATGGTGAATTTCCAAAGTCAGAACAGGGGATCCAGAAATCGCTCTGGCCCTGTTTCACAAAAATTTAAACATCTCATAAAATATAGCTCATATACCTGTTTTGCTTATTCCATATGAAAATAGACTCATCAAGATTCGATTCCATAACTTATTCATTATTTAATTCCATTTCTACTATTTTTAGTGATTTTTCAAACTCACGTCACTGCTGCTGTCTGAATCTATTTTATGGTAAATTTTACCTATTTCATGGTTTCCATGGATTAGCTAGCAATTTGACATACATAATACCAAATATGATCATGATTAGCCATTCCAATGGCTAATCATTACCAAGCATTTCTATTTCCATACCACTCAATAACCATATCATAAGACCATACATATAAAATGATTATAATGCTATACATGCCATACTCAAAATATACAAGCCATTATGCCAAGATGGTATACGGATAGTGTGGCGTGCCTCCGACCGCTTCCGATTTCGAGCTGGCTTGTCAACACTACAAGGAATGAAAAGGAGGAGTAAGCATAAATGCTTAGTAAGCTCACATGCAAATAGCAAGTAACATAACCATATAAGCAAACATAAAACATCATTTGCATAATCATCACCAAGACATTCATATCACCTTTTCATTTATCATCTTACCATATTGTTGTTATATCGAGTTTTCAACCCGAGGGTTAAGTACATACCTGTTCAAATTATCCATTTCACAACACTTACCAATACGCCCTTTCATCTTGAGTATTCCTCCATTTGAGTAGAACTTTACCGTTGAACACATCGAATATAATTCGGATACATGGAAAATTTGCACATAAGTGCCACATATGTAGCCAAGCTACCATGTAACCCGCCCATAAGTGAACTCAGACTCAACTCAACGAGCTCGGGCGTTCGCATCCATAAGTGAACTCGGACTCAACTCAACGAGTTCGGATTCCTAGTTACATCTCACGAACTCGGACTCAACTCAACGAGTTCGGACGCTCGCATCCATAAGTGAACTCGGACTCAACTCAACGAGTTCGGATGCTCAACCATCCTAATGACATGTCACTTGTATCCTCATCTATTCCTAAGGTTCAAACGGGCTTTTCCTCGAACACTTATCCTTGCCGTCTTAGTAGAATGCCGAAATCAATACTGGTAACAATTATATTTAACAAGTAGTTCGCATAATTTGCATATTATTTGAAATTAACCACAAGCATACATTTCATAATAAAATTCAGCATAACATATAATTAACATCAATAACTTAAAATAACCATTATGCTACATTATTTACACATGAACTTACCTCGTATGCGAAAATGGCTATTTTACCATTTAAATCCACCACTTGGTATTTTCCCCATTTTAGCCCGAATTTCAGTTTTCCTTGCTAATCGAGCTTGGAAGCTTGAAAACCCTAGCCATGGTTTCTCCTTGCTATATTCGCCATGGGGTTGAAGATGAGCAAAATTGGCTTTTAATTTTGTATTTTAATTCATTTTACCCCTAAATGACCAAAATGTCCTTACTACTAAACTTTCCAAAAATTCCATCCATGTACAATTTTTGTCCATAAACTTAGAAATTGGTAAAATTACTCTTTAAGGACCTCTAATTAATAATCTAATTCAATTTTATGCAAAATACTTCTAGAACACAAGTTTTGCAATTTATTCAATTTAGTCCCAAATTTCAAATTAAGCACTTTATGCATAAAATTTCTTCACGAAATTTTCACACAATCATGCAATCATATCATAGACCTTAAAATAATCATAAAATAATTATTTATATCTCGGATTTTGTGGTCACGAAACCACTATTCTGACTAGGCCCAAAATCAGGATATTACAGAACGAATTTTCACGCAATTTGTGTTTTGGAAAAACACTCCAATGTGACATCACAGATTCAGCCATAATGTCTAAGCCAGGTTTGGGATGTTACATTTAGTGGTATCAGAGTCAGGTTGCAAAATGCGGCTGTGGATTTGGGTTTTTCAAAAAAAGTGGAAATTTCAACAACATTGTTTTAAAATGGTTTAAAAATGATTATTTGAGAATGTTCTACTAAAGGAGTGGTACACCGAGTCTCCGATCCGATCCTGTAAGTTTTCTGATTGTTTATTTTGAAAGGATAATATTGAAATGTTATTACTGAGACTACTTTAGATAGTCAAATTGTATTGAACCTCTTTAGTTAGAGTAAACTATGAACTGTAGTAAGAATACGAACTGCAAAAACAAAACTCTGAGATAATATTGTTCATAAGATATAGGTAATAAACACTAGAATAATAAATTGATTGGCATAAAACTTTTAATATAGATAACAACGTGATTGGATAATGAGCACTAGAGGTACTCGTGGTAGAGGCCGAGAAGGTGCTCGGGCTTGGTCTTCATCTTCTGGACACCAGCCTAATGAGGAAGTTAGAGAGGCACCAGATTCACCTATGGCAGAGACAGGGTCTCAAAATTGAGCAGCTGGGGATGACGCACTGTCCCAAGCAATGTTGAAGATTCTAGAAAGGGTCGTTGGGCCTAGTACTGGTACTGTGGGTCGTGGGTCAGTTATGGAACGACTCAGGTCTAATAGGGCAGAGATATTTAGGGGTATTTCTAAAGTTTCCCCTAATGTAGCTGAATATTGGATTGAGGCCACAGAAAGGATCATGGATGACCTTAACTGTACCCCTGATTAGAAGTTAAAAGGTGCAGTATCTCTACTGAGAGACAGGCTTACCAGTGGTGGCTTACTATAAAAGAGGGCACTCAAGCCGATCATTTAACCTGAGAGTTTTTTAAGACTACTTTCCAGGCTAGATATGTGGGTGCCAGCTATGTGGATGCCCGTATGAGGGAATTTCTGAATTTAACTCAGGGAGATAAGACATTGGCTGAATATGAGGCCGAATTTTTACAATTGAGCCGCTATGCACGTGGGATGGTGGCAATATAATATGAGCGGTGTGTTCGATTCGAGGATAGCCTCAGAGATGGTTTAATGGTTCTGATAGCTCCTCAGAGGGAGCGGGATTTCGCAGCACTGGTTGACAAGGCAAAAATCGACGAGGATGTGACGTGCGCTAAGCGCCAGAACAGAGAGAAAGGTAGAGGTATGAGGGATGCTGAGCCCTCAAATTCTTTTTAGAGATTTAAGAAAAAGCCAAGAGCTAAAGGGCCAACCAAATTTAGGACCCCTACTGTTGCTACTACTGGACCACAATTTTGTGCTGATTGCGGGAAATCCCATCAGGGCGAATATTGGAAAAAGATGGGTGCATGTTTGAGATGTGAATCATTGGAGCACCATGTCAAGGATTGTCCATGGAGGCCCGAGAAAATGCAAGCTACTGGTTTTGGTAATGTTCATCGGGGTGGTCAGCAGCCACCGAGAGGCCATGGTGTAACATCCCGAAATAGAGCCTAGTCAGAATAGTGGTTTTGGGACCACAAATCTGACATTAAAATATTTGTTTTATAAGTATTATGAGGTCTAGAATATGAGAATATGCGTGTGTTGAAGTTTCATGAAGAAATTCTTTGAGTAAAGTGTCCAATTGGAAATTAGGGACTAAATTGAATAAATTGCAAAACTTGGATTCTAGAAGAAATTTGTATAAAATTGCTTTATATTATTAATTAGAGGTCCTTAGAGAGTAATTTACCATATTTTTAAGTTTTTGGACAAAAATGGGCTTGTATGGTTGAAATTTTAAAGAAAGGGGGCTTGGGCATTTTGGTCATTTGGCATTTTAATGAAATAAAATGGGAAAAATAAGACAAAAATCAGCTCATTTCTTTCATGTTGCTACCAAAAATTTGGGTTCTCCATAGCTAGGGTTTTCAAGCTTTTCAAGCTCAATAGTAAGTGCTCCCAAGCCCCGTCCTTAATATTCTTCGTATTTTTGAAATCTCAGTAGCTTACTCTCTCTATTTCTACCCATATTTCATGCTAGGGTTCATGTTTAGAAATTTACCCATGTATGAGTTACTTGTATTTTGATGTTTTATGGAGGAATATGAAAGTTGGATGTGTGTTAACATCTTTTCCTAGGTGATTTTCATGGAAAACCCCTAAAAGGACCTTTTTGCAAAAGGTGTAAAGTATGAGGTAGAAATGTGAAATAATGGAAAAAACGTGGGCTGCCATAAGAGGGAAAAGTGTTCAGCTAGGCTTGGGTAAGGTAGAAATAACATGCATTTCATTAGACGAGCCTAGGGACTAAAACGTAAAAATGTGAAAGGTTAAGGGCAAAACAGTCATTTGGACCGAGGTTGACATTTAGACTTGAAAAGGTATAATTTGAGGTGTTAATAATTTAATTTTATTATTATAGACCCCAAGGAACAAATTTCGGAGGTCGATCGAGGAAAATAAAAAGTTTCAGAATAACCGAAACATGATTCCGAGACAAATACCAGGTAAGTTAGGATAACTTAAAGTAAACTCATAGTATGCTTAATTGCATGATTTATGAATGTATGGTAATTGCATTTGATGATGGCATGAAAATCTATGAAATACGTCCTTAATAATGACATGTTGATAAATGTCCCGGTTGAGGCTGAAAAGGGAATCTGATGGATAAACCATGGCTTACATGACTTGAATCCTACATGTGTTGCAGAAAGGATTTAGCCTGGACGGGTAATCCGTTGATCTCAAATATAAAAAGGATCTAGCCCGGATGGGTGTTCCTTGAGTGATCGAGCCTCCCAAAGAATATGTGTGCATTTTGGATTTAGCCCGGATGGGTAATCCGATTAGGGTCTAAATTTAGCCTGGACTGGTATTTCAGATTCGAGCTCATTAAGGGTGTTTGTCGCTATAAGGGATTTAGCATGGACTGGTAATCCCGACATCACCTTATCAGTTTAAACACGGGGGATTTAGCCAGACTGGTAATCCCGCCGTAAGATGTGAGGTTCGCGGGAGTGCGTACATGAGATGATCGCTCTTATGACTTGACGGTAAATAGATAATCCATCGAGATTTCCAAGAAACTCAACGGGATTAACATGAGATATAAAAATGAAAATATTGGATGATGAGCTCAGCTAAGACAAATTACATGGTGTATTATTATTGTGACTAACTTGTTGATTGAGTGCATGTGATAGGGAAACCATTTCATTCTTGTTGGTATATTTGCTAAATATGGTTGTATGCTAATTACTTGGTAAGTTTACTTTCCAGTTATTTAGGCTTACTAAGCATGTAAATGCTTACCCCTCTATTTTCCCTGTCTTATAGAGCTCGAGGACTCGTAAAGATTGGAAGATGGTTGGAGAATCAACACACTATCAATTAGTCCAGCTTTGGTATATAGATAGTCTTATTTTGTTCAATGGCATGTATAGGGCTTTGGTTCATTTTGGGATATGTGTAATTTTAATTGCCCACATGAAAGCTTGTAAAAGTTTACATATCTTCTTGTATTTGGCCATGGAAATTGGCTTATTTTGAAGTAGGCTATGACCTACAAATCTATGCATGTTTATGTTTACATGGAGTGGCTTGCCCATAATTGGCAATGAGTTACAATAATGAGCCAATCTTAAAGGTGTTAATGAGGCATGGAAAATCCTTAATACAAAGGAAATAACCTAGCATGTATAAAACCGATGATATGAGGTTTACATGTAATGAGGTTTATCAAGGATATATGTAAGTTTATAATCTGGCCTTATTATATATTAAGGTAACCTATAAGTGTGATTGGTTGATAGAGGGTGACCAAAGGCTTAGAAATCAGCCTAACAAGGTCCACACGGGTAGACACACAGGCGTGTGTCTAAGTCGTGTGTGACAACGAGATTGCCCCCATAGGCATGTGGTATGGTCGTGCGTCCCTTGGACTTAAAATTTTAAGTTAGTGTCGAGCACGGGCTAGACACACGGGTGGGTGTCTTTGCCGTGTGCCCCTAAATGTATGCTAATGTCATAAACATAGAGTTACACGGGCTGAGGACACGGTCGTGTGCGACCACACGGCATCACCCACACGGGCGTGTGACTCACTAAAAGCAAGGAAATTTAACAAGTTGCCCAAAGGTTATCGAATGTTCTCAGTTTTGTCCCGAACCGCCCCGATGTATGTTTTAGGTCTCGAAGGCCTGTATAAGAAACTGTGTGCATGTGTTTGAAAAGTTTTAATTTTGGGTGAAATTCAGTGACCCGATTTAGTGTGTTTGTGAATGTGTAAGCTGGTAAAGCCTCGAACCCTTTCCCGGTATTGGTGATGTGCAGCATAAGCATGAGGTAACTGAGTTTGTGGTAAAATGCTTGACATGACAACAAGTTAAGGTTGAGCATCGGTTTCCTTATAGCTGGTTGCAACCTATTCAGATTCCTCAGTGGAAGTGAGAACGTGTGACTATGGACTTCGTTAGTGGGTTGGGTTTGACACCTATTGAGAAGGATTCATTCTGGGTGATTGTGGATAAATGGACTAAGTCAACCCATTTTCTACTTGTCCATACGTATTATTCATTGCAGAAGTTAGCAAAGTTGTACATATCTGAGAAAGTGAGACGTCATGGAGTTCTAGTATCTATCATTTTTTATCGAGATCCTCCATTTTCATATTGGTTTTTGAAAAATTACATTAGGCTCTAGGTACTCGGTTGAATTTTAGCACGACTTTTCATCCACAATCTGATGGGTAGTTAGAGCGAGTTATTAAAATTCTCGAGGACATGTGGAGGGGTTGTGTAATTGACTTTTGATGTAGCTAGGAAGAGCATTTGCCACTAGTACAGTTTGTGTGTAGCAAAAATTTTTAGTGGAGCATTCAGAAGGCTCCCTACGAAGCACTGTATAGTCACAAATGTTGAACACCTCTGTGTTGGACAGACTTGGAGGAAAAGAAGGTATTGGTCTTGGATTTAATATAGGAGTTCGAGAACACTGTTAAGCTAATTCAAGGTCATTTCAAAGCATCAACGAATTGACAGAAATCTAATGTTGATTTGAGGAGGAAAGATATAGTGTTTAGTGTTGGGAACCAGGTATTTCTTAAGATATCACCGTGGAAGAAGATACTGAGATTTGATTGTAAGGGTAAGCTAAGCCTGAGATTTGTTGGACTTTTTAGGATCCTTAAAAGGATTGGACCAGTGGCCTATACGTTGGAATTGCCTCTGGAATTAGACTGTATCCACGGCGTTTTCATGTTTCTATGCTGAGGCAATATCGATCAACCCATCTCATGTGGCTCCTATTAAAGAGATTGAGGTAAGTTTAAAGTGTTACAGCAAAAGGAGATTCCACTAGTTAAAGTCTTGTAGTGAAATCATGGAACTAAGGAAACTAATTAGGAACCCAAAGACTCGATGTGATGACAATATCCCCATCTTTTTGGTAAGGTAAATTTTGAGGACGAAATTTCTTTTAAAGAGGGTAGAGTTGTCACACCCCATAATTTATATTTAATTTCTATTATATTTTGAATAGGTAAGTGAAGTAGCCTAGTGGTTAAGAGCTTGATTAGTTTCCTAAGGTCCTATGTTCAATTTCCTACACCCTTATATTTCTTTTTAAAAAAATGGATTTATAAAACCTTGGTCAACTCCCCATATGTCACTATTCCCTATGGTTTCCATATAGGAAGAGATTTTTTTCCTCCTTTTGAGAATAAATCTTCCATCTTTAACCCCCTTTTCACTCCACATGTCCCTCATGATCTAGTTTTGAAGCCTTTGTCCCCCAAAACTTCCATTTCCTCTCAATTTTCTAGCTTGAACCATCCATCCCACCAAAAGTAACCACTATTCACTTTTTTCTTTCATTTTTTTCTCCTCCTCCCTTTTTGGTCATTCCTCCTCCTTGATCCTCCATTTATCATCCTTTTCTTTCATTTTTAGCCTTAAAACACCTCTTTTGCTCCATCTTTTTTCCACTTTTCCACCACCGATAGTTGACTGCACCACTACCACACCACCGCTAGACCTCCGCCGTCATTGCCACCGTTATCACACCACCACCGTCGTTAGTCACCATTCTTATTTGTTTTCCATTTTCTTTTAACTTTCTGGTTATAATCGAATTTCTACTCTTCTTTTCTTATTTTTCTTAAATTGTTATTAAATCCTCAATTCATCCTTTTATTTTTAATGATGATTTTTCCATAGTTTCCACTCCCTCTTTGAATCAAGACTCTGGTGAATCTTCGATCCTTCTAATCTAATCTTATTAACATAAGTATAGGATGATTTGGGTAGATCATCACTTCTTTCCCATTCTTTTTATTAAGGGCTGAGGTAGTATGTTAATGTTTATGACACTTATGTTATGTGATTTAATGACATTATCTGATAAGCATGAAAAATAAATTGTGCCACCGTTTATGTTAATGAAAGATCTAGTCCACATGTTAACTATGCCCATTGTACTGTTTCGTAGTAAAAATCTGATTCGCACATTAAACATGCCCACTGAAATATTTGTTTCTGTATACCACTACACGTGTATGAGGTTGGAGTAATATTTTATGGAGGAAGGTTCTGGTAGTTTAATGATTTGCACATTCTAGTGGTTTAACCATATCTTTTAGCAGTTTATCTGTAATTCTGGTGACTTGTACACATATATCTGTATCTGGCAGCTTGTCTGCATTATCTGGTGGCTTGTCCACATTTTTTTGTGTTATTGGATGGATAAGTTATATGGAACTCTTTTATGTTGTGTAGTGGAGTTGGGTAGGAACGTTTTCTGAAAACTTTGCATTGATTTCTAAAAAGGTTTGCATTGACATCATCATGCATGCTTTCATCTGTGAAATTGTGTTGATATATGATTTCTGCAAATTTTATGAAATGTATTACTTCAATTATTTTTTTACTTTAGTTAGTACTCACATTGGGCTTAAATAGCTCACTCTATAATATTTTTGACATTTAAGATAACCCTCGAGGTGAGGACATGGATGCGACTATTGGAGATGTACTCGGATGAATTCTCAATAAATGTTTTATTCTCTGTTATTTTGGTATTTGGACTGTTTAATTATTACTTTTTGGACTATGGCATGGGACACTAATTTCAGAATTTTGGTTAACTTTGCTTGATGTAAAGTTTAAAACAAGTGTTAAAATGATTTAGAGATTTAATGTGAAAAACTATTTTTTCAACGCCAATATAAATGTAACATAATAACTTGATTATAAATTTAAGAGTACATTTTTTACAAGACTTAAATCTATTTTATTCAAATAAGTGATATTTTAATGGAATATAATAAATAATTATTTTTATCAAATTTACTGTGATATTTTTAAATCAAGATATTTTCTTCAAAATGTTGAAACTTAGTCTTTTCAAAGATATTCAATTTTGATCTTATTGCTCCAAAGAAGTTTAACAAGATTATTATTAGTTTCTTTTCCAAACAAATCACAACACGTATTAATTTTAAAAGAAAGAAATTAAATGTTTTTCGTGCCAACATAATGGCCTATGTAATCTTCAAGATTCGGCCCTAACATTTAGGTTGGGTTTAGGAGGTTTCAGGTTGAATTAGAATTTCCTTATTCATTGGATTCACTAGAATCCCCTAAGTTTGGTGTACCAGTGGTGGTATGGGTTGGGGCACTTCCATCAGTTCCGAGAGCTCATCAACTCTAGAGTACTTCCTATTTAAAGCCACCTGTTCATTTTGCCTCTCTACCCAATCAACATGTTAGTTACAGAAATGCTCGTAAATAATGTCATTTAACTCTCCTTTTGGTGGGAAATTCAATTCTTTGGGATCAATTTCTACATCGACCCTTTTACACATCTTCATAACTAGGTGCAGATATGAGAGTCCTCGTTTGTGCTCTCCGGCACATTTTTGCATGTTGTAGAGAATCTGGTCTCCCACATTTATCTGCCAACCCTACAAAATATCTTACAAGAGTAGGGCTCAATTACCGGTAACTTTCGTGATGTGTTGAGTGGGAAAGAATTTAGAGCTAATAAAGGGCATCCACAATTTGGCTTCTGGATTCATGATTAACTGTTGGAACCTTAGAGGTTCTCTAGTCACTTCTTCCCAAACTTAAGTACCTCTACCTATGGTTAAAAAGTTTATTATTTTATCATAGTCCACTTCACTATCTTGTAATTTTTTGTAAAAGTCTACGGCATAGTGAGGTGTCCCATGAAATGTTTCGGTTGTGGCTGAGGAGGCATCTACAAAAATGCTTCACAAAAAGACTTTGTTGTCTTGTGCCTCAAGGAAATTCGCTTAGAATTCTTATACAATCGATATCACAACCAGTTTTAGATGTTGTCGACAACATTGGTGTAACACCCCGTACCCGAGACCACTGCCGGAGACGGACACGAGGGGTTAACGGGCTTAATCCACTTATTTTCACAGTCCATTTGAAAATTTTCCAGACAAGCTGGTTACTGCGTCACTGTCGCCTTAAAAATCATATCTTGAGTTTCAAAACTTGAAAACTAGTTTTGTAAATTTTTCATGAAACTAGACTCATATGTTCATCTACAATTTGTTTTCTAGAATTTTTGGTCAAGCCAATTAGTACAGTTTATTAGTTAAAGTCTCCCCTGTTTCAGGGTTCGACTACACTGACCTTCATGCATTACGACTTAGATATCTCCCTGTACAGGGTTTCAATACTGATGCTGTTTGTTTCTATAGAAACTAGACTCCAAAAGAAATCTATAAATATATGGAATGATTTCTAATTATCTCTGGTTAATTTATAATGAATTTCCAAAGTCGGAACAGGGAATCCAGAAACCGTTCTGGCCCTGTCTCACGAAAACTTAAACATCTCATAACATACAACTCATATGATCGTTTCGTTTCTTCCATGTGAAAGTAGATTTATCAAGGTTTGATTAAATAATTTATTCACTATTTAATTCCATTCCTACTATTTTTAGTGATTTTTCAAATCTACATCACTGCTGCTGTCAGCATCTGCCTTTAAGGTAGACTTTACCTATTTCATAGTTTCCATGATTAAACTAGCCCTTTGGCATATATAGCCCAAAATATAATCATGATGAACCATTCTAATAGCTAATCATTGCTAAACATTTCCATGCCTCTTAATGAACATATACATTCAAGATGATTATAACATTATGCTCAAAATATATATAAGCCATTTTCGCATGGCTATCCAAATATATACAACACCAAAGGGTCCATGACCAACAACAAAACGGGTAGTCCTATACATGCCATTTCAAAGTTCAACCAAATGTGTACCAAAAGGGCTTTGATAGTGTGGGCGACTTGACTTCAATAATCCCGAGTCCGATAGCTGAAGAACCAAAATCTATAAAAGCAGAGATTCTGAAGCGGAGTAAGCATTTAATGCTTAGTAAGTTTTCGCCATAAAATTTGACACAACTAAAATGTAGCATTCATATGGCTAAATAGATAATTTGACATGCACAAATTCTCAATATCATACTTACTTCACATTACCAACCCTTATATTCATACACAAAAGATCAACATAGCCAAAGGCGGTAGCTCATTTATCGATTGGCGAATACTAATTGTAAGGGCTCAACTAAATCAATGCATATCTGAGACATACATCATTGCTCGGATTTTACGAGCATATTAATTGAAACTATTACAGCAAGGTCGCTCATTCCGAAGCCAAGTACCTTGAGATTTAACCAGATATAGCTACTCGCTCAATGCCTTGGGACATAGCGGATATAGTAACTTCGCACAATTGCCTTGGGACTTAGCCGGATATAGTAACTTCGCACAAATGCCTTGGGACTTAGCCCGAAACTAGTCACTAGCACAAAATGCCTTCGGGACTTAGCCCGGTTATCATCCAAATATTCATGCACATATCAATAAATCATGACACATCTATATTTCATTTTCATAATTAGAGTTCAAACACAAGTCGCGTATTAAGCAAACCCATTTTCGGCTCACTAGCCACATACAAACAGCATGGTTTACTTTGCTTTATGACACTATCTCTATGCACATACATTATGACTTAATCAAATCATAAACTAAGTCTCATTGCTCGAAACTTACCTCGGATGTTGTCGAACGATTTCGATGGCTATTCGACCACTTTTTCCTTCCCTTTATCGGATTTAGATCCTCTTTGCTCTTGAGCTTAATTTAAACAAATAAATTCATTTAATTATTTTTCACTTGGGCAATTCCATTCAATACATGTATGTCATACAATTTAAGTACAATGACCTTGCTCAATACTATTTAAACATCATGCATTACCGAATTTCATCAACACCATCTAACTTCATATAGAAACACATATCGTCCTAGGTCGGTACACAAGTCAAATGCATCATTTACATTGTCAAAGTCCACAATTTAGTCATATTTCTCTATCATAGTTTCTTCACTTAAACCGAATTAGCAAGCCCATATAGTCCTTGGCCGAATGCTATTTAACCCAAGTCATCAAGAATTTCATTATTTAACACCTTAGATATCCATAGCTAAATAGGTTATTTGTACATACATATATATACATAAGTGCATAGATACTATGTTACTAACAATTATTTCCTTGCTTAGCAGCCGAACCAATATACACATTACTTCATATCTACCGTCACGTTTTCTCTACTTAAACCGAATTAACTTGCACATAAGGTCCTTGGCGAACCTCACTAAAAACAAGTCAACCAAAATCTTAGTATTTATCTTGTGTATAACCTTATTTACCTTCCAAAATCACAAAACATCAAACTCTTAATGTTTATGTACAAGGCGAATCTTAACATGATCCAACCTCCAACTCATTCCTTTCAACAACCAAAACCGAATGTTCAAGCCATCACCGAGATTTCGAAATTTTTGCCATGGTTTGTGTAAGAAATTAGCTAATTAACTAGAAACAAGTTTAAAACTTAAGAATTTAACACAACATACTAACCTCCCCTTAAGCTCAAGGTGACCGAAACCTCTCTTCTTCCTCCTTTCAAACCGGCCAAGAAGAACCAAAGGATGAAGCCTTTCCTTTTCTTCTTTTTTTTTTTCTAGTTTCGGCAAAAATGGGGGAACAACCACACACTTTTTTTTTCTTTGTTTTCATCATATTCCCTTTCATTATTTTATTCCCATTCTCCTTATTTTATCATACCTCCCATGAAACACTAACTTAACATGTTTATGACATGTTTTTGCCCATCACACTTGGTCCACCATACTTGTCATGGCCGGCCTGTGACAGCCCAAAATTGACCCTAGTCGGGAAGTGGTTTTGGGACCGCTAAACCGAGTCACCGAAATGTTTGAATGTAATATTTATTTTCTAGAATATGTAATTATGAATGTGTGAAAATTTCAAGTTCCGATTTAGCCGATTGCATGTGAATTCAGTTAGTAGGACTTGTGTGACACTTTTGAAAAGTGAAAGGCTAATCTATAAGGACCTAATAGTGCATGTAGTCAAAGGGGAGGACTTGCATGTCAAATTCCCCCCCCCCCAAGTTGTAGTGGCCGGCCATGACAAGGAATCATGGGCTAAACATGTCATGAAACATGTTTTGTTGGTGCATTAGGGAGAAACAATAAACAAATAAGTATGGGTAATAAAGAAAGAAAAAAAATGTGTGTGTGAGTGAAACCCCCATTGCCGTGCATTGTGGAAGAGAAAAGAAAAAAATTGTTCATCCATCTTTTCATTCTCTCTTGACCGAAAATACTAGAGGAAGGAATGAATTTTGCTTCATGTTTGTTTTGGAAGAGGATTAGGAAGAGGTTGGCTATACTTGCATCAAGATTAAGGTATGTTTGAGGTTGTGCCATGAGATTCATGCATGTTTTTAGTTGCTAGCTTGATGTTCTTGGTAGCCCATGGTTCAAATCTTTGCTATGTCATGGGAATGAAATTCGCCAAAGTAAATGTGGTGTTAATGCCATTGCATGCTAAATATCAAGCTTGATAATGATACATGTGATGGGGATTGAGGACTCTTAGATTTTCTTTTAGCATTTTTGAATGAGATACTAAGTTCTTTGTTTAATCATGACCAAAATTATGGTGTTGTGATGTATTCGCCATGGTACATCCATAAGTGTGATTTATGCTCATTGCATGGAAAGTAAGATTTGTGTATTGAAATTTTGTTCATGTTTAGTTACAATCAACTTGAGATTCGGCTCTAGCATATATATATGTATATATGTTTGCACACGATGTATTGGTATGACATATATGCTATTTCAAGGTGTATATTTGCTTGTGATGATGTCTCGATTATGAAGTAAATGAGAGATGTGTATTGAGCTACGATATGTAATGCGTTAGTAGTAAAATGTATGCTGTTTTTGTGTGGTATTAAGTGTATAATTGGCCTCAACATGGACATGTATATTCGCCACATGAGGGAAATTGGTGTGCATGCATTCGGTTAGAGGCAAGCATATTGATGCCTATTCTTGGCTTAGAAAATTCGCTAAGAGGAATATTAACTAATGTGTTGAGTTCGATTCATGATTTCGTACATATGCGACTTTGATGCCTAATGAGTATATATATTGGCTAAGTATCTTGAATTCCTCTTCGATGCTCAAATGATAAAACCAATTTATTTGTTAAATTAAGCTCAAGAGCAAAGGGAGCTAAATCCGATAAGGGAAGGAAAAAGTCGTCGAATAGCCGTCGAAATCGTTCGACCACGTCCGAGGTAAGTTCTTGAGTAATAGAGCTTAAATTTGAATTGATTAGATCATGTTTAAAGCAAATTAAAATCATGCTCTTTGTGTGTGGCTATTGAGCGAAATTGCAAGTGTAAAAAGTGCCTTGTGTTTGAGTTTTGCTATTGAAAATGAAATACTGAATGTGTCATAATTTATTGATAATTGTGCTCGGTTATTGAATGATGTCGGGCTAAGTCCGAAGGCTTTGTGCTAAGTGACTATATCCGGACTAGGATCCGAAGGCATTAAATGCGAGTTAATAAATCGGGCTAAGCCGAAGGCATTGTGCAAGTTACTAAACCGGGTTAAGTCCGAAGGCATTCGTGCGAGTCGCTATAACCGGGCTTCGTCCGAAGGCATTTGAGCGAGTCGTTATATCCGGTTAAATTCAAGGTGCGTGATTCTAGAATAAGCGATCTTGCTGTAAAATTTCAGTTAATGCGCTTGAAAAAATTCCAGCAATGAGGTATGTTCATATGAGCTTGAATTAGTTGATTCCTTGAATAATATTCGCTCGATCGAGTAATGAGTTTCGGTATTTGACTAAGGTGATCCCTTATGTATGAACATAGGGGTTGGAATGTGAAATGAGTATGATATTGAGAATTTGTGCATATGAAATTATCCGTTAGCTTTATGAATGCTATGCTTTTGTTGTGCTGGAATTTCTTGCTCAAACTTACTAAGCATAAATTGCTTACTCCGTTTTCTCTGTTTCTCTGCTTTTATAGATTTTGCTCGTTAGCTATCGGATTCGAGATCATTGAAGTCGAAGTCATCCACACTATCAAAGCCTCCATTTTGGTATAATTTTGGTTGAACTTTGAAATGGCATGTATAGGACTACCCTTTTGTTGAAGGTCATGTACCTTTCGGTTTTGTGTAAACTTGGATAGCCATGCGAAAATGGCTTATATCGTTTTAGTATAATACTATAATCGTTTGTATGTTGATCATTATGGGGTCTGGAATTGTTTTGAAACGATTAGCCATTGGAATGGTTAATCATGATCACACTTTGTGCTATGTATGCAAAAAGGGCCAATTGAATCATGGAAATCATGAAATAGGTAAAGCCTACCTTAAAGGCAGAAGCTGACTGCAGCAGTGATGTGGATGTGAAAAATCACTAAAAATAGTAGGAATGGTATTAAATAGTGAATAAATTATTTAAATGAACCTTGATGAGTCTATCTTCATATGGGAGAAACAAAACGGTCATAGGAGTTACATGTTAAGAGATATTAAAGTTCTTGTGAAACAGGGCCAGAACGGTTTCTGGATCCCCTGTTCCGACCTTAGAAATTTATTGTAAATTAACCAGAGATAATTAGGAGTCATGCCATATATGTATAGATTCCTCTATGAGTCTAGTTTCTATAGAAACAAACTGAATCAGTATTGAAGCCCTGTACAGGGAGATATCCATTTCGTAACGCACGAAGGTCAGTGTAGTCGATCCCTGCAACAGGGGAGACTTTAACTAATTAACTGTACCAATTGGCTTGACCAAAAATTCTAGAAAAAAATTTGTAGATGGAAATATGAGTCTAGTTTCATGGAAAAATTACAAAACAAATTTTCGAGCTCTGAAACTCAAGATATGATTTTTAAGGCGACAGTGATGCAGTAACCAGCTTGTCTGGAAATTTCTAAATGGACTGTGAAAATAGTTAAGTCTGTGTGCACCTTGTGTTCGATTCCGGTAACGGACTCGGGTACGGGGTGTTACACGGCCACTACTAATTGGGGGGGGAAATTGACATGCAAGTCCCCCCCTTTTTACTTCATGCACTAATAGATCCTTATGTTTTGACCTATCACATTTCATAATTTTCTCACATAAGTCCTATTTACTAAAATTCACCTACAATTAAACAAAATTCAAATATGAAATTTTTCACACATGCATATATACATATAATAAGCATCAAATATGACAGCTAATTATTTTTATGACTCGGTTTTGTGGCCCCGAAACCACTTCCCGACTAGGGTCACATTAGGGCTGTCACAACTCTCCCCCACTTAAGAAATTTTCGTCCCCGAAAATCTTACCGGTAAATAGGTTTGGGTATCGTTCTTTCATGGCATTCTCGGTTTCCCAAGTAGCTTCTTCGATCCCGTGTTTGAGCCATAACACTTTCACTAACGGAACCCTTTTGTTTCGCAACTCTTTCACTTCTCGAGCTAGGATACGAATCGGTTCTTCTTCATAACTCATATCGGCTTGAATTTCGACCTCGGAGGGGTTTATTACGTGCGTAGGATCGGATCTGTAACGTCGAAGCATCGAAACATGAAAAACGTTGTGGATCCTTTCGAGTTCAGGGGGTAAAAGCAACCTATATGCAATTGGGCCAACTCGTTTAGAGATCTCATACGGCCCAATGAATCTCGGACTCAATTTGCCCTTACGGCCAAATCTGAGTATCTTTTTCCAAGGCGATACCTTAAGAAACACTTTGTCTCCCACCTGATACTCAATATCTCTTCGTTTTAAATCCGCATACGATTTCTGACGATCTGTGGCTGCCTTCAGACTTTCACGGATTACTTTTACTTTCTGTTCAGCATCTCTAATCAAATCAACTCCGAAAATTTTACTTTCACCGAGCTCGGTCCAAAACAATGGTGTACGGCATTTTCGACCGTACAAAGCCTCGTAAGGCGCCATCTTAATGCTTGACTGAAAACTATTATTGTAAGCGAACTCAATCAAAGGTAGATACCGTTCCCATGAACCACTGAACTCGAGGATGCAACATCTCAACATATCCTCAAGTATCTGAATTATCCGCTCGTATTGACCATCGGTTTGGGGATGAAAAGCGGTGCTAAAATACAACTTGGTACCCAAAGCTTCTTGCAATTTCTTCCAAAATCGCGAGGTGAATCTCGGATCTCTATCCGACACGATAGAAATAGGTACCCCGTGTAATCTCACGATCTGAGAAACATACAATTCAGCTAGTTTATCCATTGAAAAATCCGTGCATACGGGAATAAAGTGAGCCGACTTAGTCAGTCTATCCACAACAACCCAAATCGCATCCTTCTTACTTGCCGATACTGACAACCTAGATACGAAATCCATCGTGACTCGATCCCATTTCCATTCAGGTATCATGATTGGTTGAAGTAAACCGGTAGACACTTGATGTTCCGCCTTCACTTGCTGACATACTAAGCACTTCGAGACAAAATTGGAAATGTCTCGTTTCATACCATGCCACCAAAACTGACGTCTTAGGTCGTGGTACATTTTCGTACTCCCCGGGTGAATTGACATTCGGCTACAATAAGCTTCGTTCAGAATCATCGAAATGAGTTCTGAATTTCTTGGAACACACAACTGATTTCTGAACCTCAAACAATCATCATCATCAATTTGAAACTCTGATTCCCCATTCGGAACACATTCAGCCCGTTTTGCAACCAATTCATCATCAACTTTCTGAGCTTCACGAATTTGATGAATCAACAATGGTTTGGCCTTTAATTCTGCCACTAACACATTGTCGGATAGAACGGACAAGTGTACATTCATCGCTCGTAAAGCAAACAGTGATTTACGACTTAAGGCATCTGCAACCACATTAGCCTTTCCCGGGTGATAGTCAATGACAAGCTCATAATCTTTCAACAACTCGAGCCAACGTCTTTGTCGCAGATTTAAGTCTCTTTGAGTCATCAAATATTTGAGGCTTTTGTGATCCAAAAATACATGGCACTTCTCACCAAATAAGTAATGTCGCCATATTTTCAAAGCGAATACGATGGTAGCTAATTCGAGATCATGGGTCGGATAATTTTTCTCATGTGGCTTTAATTGTCTCGACGCATAGGCCACAACTCAGCCTTCTTGCATCAATACGCAACCCAACCCAAGTAAGGAGGCATCACTATAAATGACAAACTCTTTGCCTGATTCGGGTTGCACTAGAATTGGAGCTTCAGTCAAATAAGTTTTCAGTTGGTCAAAACTTTTCTGACATTTTTCCATCCATTCGAACTTAACATCTTTTTGAAGTAGCTTCGTCATGGGTGTGGCTATCATCAAGAAACCTTTTACAAACCGTCGGTAGTAACCAGCAAGTCCCAAAAGCTCGAACCTCGTAATATTTCTGAGGCTTCCGGTTAAGTATGGCTGAAATCTTGTTCGGTCAACTCGAATACCGATCACGGATACCACATGGCCCAAGAAGCTAACCTCTCTTAACCGAACTCACACTTCATCGAACTTAGCATATAACTGCTTATCCGTAAAATTTGCAACACTAATCCCAGGTGTTCAGCATGATCGGTTTCATTTCTCGAATAGACCAAAATATCATCGATAAACACAACTACAAACCGATCCAAATACGGTCTAAAGATCCGATTCATCAAATCCATAAATACCGCAGGGGCATTAGTGAGCCCAAACGGCATCACTAAGAATTCGTAGTGACCGTATCTCGTTCTGAAAGCAGTTTTGGGTATATCTGAATCTCGAATTCGCAACTGGTAATAACCCGATCTCAAATCTATCTTTGAAAACACTGAGGCTCCCTTTAGTTGATCAAACAAATCATCAATACGCGGTAACGGATATTTATTCTTTATTGTCACTTTATTCGGTGACGATAGTCGATGCACAACCTCATGGTTCCGTCCTTCTTTTCACAAACAATCTGGTGCACCCCAAGGTGAGAAACTTGGTCGGCGAAACCCCTATCCGTCAACTCGTGCAACTGAGCTTTCAACTCTTTTAACTCGGTTGGTGCCATACGATACGAAGCTATCAAAATTGGCGTAGTCCCAGGTACAAGCTCAATACTAAACTCTACCTCCCGAACGGGTGGTAAACCCGGTAATTCTTCGGGAAAAACATCCGGGTATTCACAAACCACCGACACAGATTCGGGTTTCTTTTCTAATTCCTTGTCATCAAGTACATACGCAAGGTATGCTTCGCACCCCTTTCTTACATATTTCTGAGCCAACATTGATGATATTATAGCTGGCAACCCCTTTAAGTTCGTAGACTGAACTCGGATTATCTCGTTACTTGTGCACCTCAAATCAATAGTCTTGCTTTTGCAATTCACAACGCATCATGCACGGTCAACCAATCCAAACCAAGAATAACATCAAATTCATCAAACGGCAAAAGCATCAAGTCTGTAGGAAAGCAGAACCTCGAATTACTAGGGATATTTCTTACACACTTTGTCGACAAGCACGTAACGACCCAAGGATTTGACACTGAACTACGAACTCGATGAGACTCAATAGGTAAAGTCTTCTTGGATGCTAAGGTTTCACATATATAAGAATGAGTAGAACCAGGTCAATCAAAGCAATCACATTAGTATCAAAGAGAGTAAAAATCTGGTAATAACATCCGGCGAGGAAGCATCCTCGGCGTCTTGCGCGTATAGCGTAAGCTCTAGCAGGAGCACGAGCCTCGGATCTGGTTGTAGCATCTCTAGATCCTCTCTGACCTCCACTAGCATTGCCGTATTCCTAGATGGTCTACCCCGGGCAGTAGTAGCACTAGGTTTCCCACTCTGATTTACGTTCTGTTCAGACAATCTCGGGCAATCTTTGATAAAGTGGTCGGCTGACCCGCACTTGTAACAGGAGCGGTCATGGAATCTACAACTCCCCGAGTGCCATTTACCGTAATACTGACACTCCGTTCTGTCTCGACGATCATTTTCAACATCGGCGATCAAGTGACTCGTGCACTCACAAGGGTCGATCACGGTCTCGTCTAGAAAAACCCAATGTGTCTCTAGATCGCCCAAATCATCTCTAAATTTTTCGATGATGTTGAAAGGGCCTCCCAAGACCTCTTCTGAAACTCCTTTGCTCCCATATCGCTTTTATTTTCTCCATCTTGAGCTCCTCGGCTTTGCAAGCTCGCTCGACAAGTACCACAAATTCTCGGATTTCCAATATGCCAACATACGACTTTATATCATCATTCAATCCATCCTCAAACGTTTACACATTACGACACGAGGAAATGCATTCTCGTGCGTCTGGCTAAGCCTTTCAAACTTTCGTTCATAGTCGAACCGACATGGAACCTTGTTTAAGTTTAAGAAATTCCTTCCGTTTTTGATCCATAAATCTCTGACTGATATACTTTTTCCAAAACTCGGTTTGGAAAAACTCCTAAGTTACTTGCTCTCTAGGCACAACAGAAGTCAACGTATTCCACCAATAGTAGGCAGAATCACGTAGCAAAGAGATAGTACACTTTAGGCACTCATCGGGTGTGCAAGATAGCTCATCGAGTACCCGAATAGTGTTGTCCAACCAAAATTCAGCTTGCTCGGCATCATCACTATCCGTAGCCTTAAATTCAGTAGCCCCGTGTTTTCGAATTCTATCAACCGGGGGCTTATTTGACCTTATTTGATCAGTTACCGGAGGTATGGTAGGTGCGGGGGTGGTATTTGTTGGGAATGGAGGTTGTGGAACAGCCGTATTAGTTCGAATGTATTGGTTGAACCAATCATTCATCATGCTATAGAAAGCTTGTCTAGCTTCATCATTCGGATTACTAGCAATAGGTTGAGAGTCCACCGGAGCTGTCCCTTGTGCGGGAGCAGGCGCTACACTCTCAAGATCATCAGCTACCGCTCGGTCGGGATCGGGATCCATTACTATAATAAACACATTTTCAATTGTCAGAAATCACCACACTATCAAATAATCACATAATGGCATGTATAGTTAGACCCAAACGTATTACAGTAGTCCTAGAATCGACTAAACCGTAGCTCTGATACCAATAAAATTGTAACACCCCGTACCGAGACGGTTTCCGGAGACGGACACGAGGGGTTAACGGGCTTAATCCACTTATTTTCACAGTCCATTCGAAAATTTTCCAGACAAGCTGGTTACTGCATCACTGTCGCCTTAAAAATCATATCTTGAGTTTCAAAACTCGAAAACCAGTTTCGTAAATTTTTCCTGAAACTAGACTCATATCTTCATCTACAATTTGTTTCCTAGAATTTTTGGTCAAGCCAATTAGTACAGTTTATTAGTTAAAGTCTCCCCTATTTCAGGGTTTGACTACACTGACCTTCATGCATTACGACTTGGATATCTCCCTGTACAGGGTTTCAATACTGATGCCGTTTGTTTCTATAGAAACTAGACTCAAAAAGGAATCTATAAATATATGGAATGACTTCTAATTATCTCTGGTTAATTTATAATGAATTTCCAAAGTCGGAACAGGGAATCCAGAAACTGTTCTCGTCCTGTTTCATGAAAACTTAAATATCTCATAACATACAACTCATATGATCATTTCGTTTCTTCCATGTGAAAGTAGATTCATCAAGGTTTGATTACATAATTTATTCACTATTTAATTCCATTCCTACTATTTTTAGTGATTTTTCAAATCTACATCACTGCTGCTGTCAGCATCTGCCTTTAAGGTAGACTTTACCTATTTCATAGTTTCCATGATTAAACTAGCCCTTTGGCATATATAGCCCAAAATATAATCATGATGAACCATTCTAATAGCTAATCATTGCTAAACATTTCCATGCCTCTTAATGAACATATACATTCAAGATGATTATAACATTATGCTCAAAATATATATAAGCCATTTTCGCATGGCTATCCAAATATATACAACACCAAAGGGTCCATGACCAACAACAAAACGGGTAGTCCTATACATGCCATTTCAAAGTTCAACCAAATGTGTACCAAAAGGGGCTTTGATAGTGTGGGCGACTTCGACTTCAATAATCCCGAGTCCGATAGCTGAAGAACCAAAATCTATAAAACAGAGATTTACAGAAGCGGAGTAAGCATTTAATGCTTAGTAAGTTTTGAGCCATAAAATTTGACACAACTAAAATGTAGCATTCATATGGCTAAATAGATAATTTGACATGCACAAATTCTCAATATCATACTTACTTCACATTACCAACCCTTATATTCATACACAAAAGATCAACATAGCCAAAGGCCGGTAGCTCATTTATCGACTGAGCGAATACTAATTGTAAGGGCTCAACTAAATCAATGCATATACGAGACATACCTCATTGCTCGGATTTTACGAGCATATTAATTGAAACTATTACAGCAAGGTCGCTCATTCCCAAGCAAGTACCTTCGGGATTTAACTGGATATAGCTACTCGCTCAATGCCTTGGGACATAGCGGATATAGTAACTTCGCACAATTGCCTTGGGACTTAGCCGGATATAGTAACTCGCACAAATGCCTTGGGACTTAGCTCGGATGTAATAACTTCGCACAAATGCCTTGGGACTTAGCCGAAACTAGTCACTAGCGCAAAGTGCCTTGGGACTTAGCCGGTTATCATCCAAATATTCATGCACATATCAATAAATCATGACACATCTATATTTCATTTTCATAATTAGAGTTCAAACACAAGTCGCGTATTAAGCAAACCCATTTTCGGCTCACTAGCCACATACAAACAGCATGGTTTACTTTGCTTTATGACACTATCTCTATGCACATACATTATGACTTAATCAAATCATAAACTAAGTCTCATTGCTCGAAACTTACCTTGGATGTTGTCGAACGACTTCGATGGCTATTTGACCACTTTTTCCTTCCCTTTATCGGATTTAGATCCTCTTTGCTCTTGAGCTTAATTTAAACAAATAAATTCATTTAATTATTTTTCACTTGGGCAATTCCAGTCAATACATGTATGTCATACAATTTAAGTACAATGACCTTGCTCAATACTATTTAAACATCATGCATTACCGAATTTCATCAACACCATCTAACTTCATATAGAAACACATATCGTCCTAGGTCGGTACACAAGTCAAATGCATCATTTACATTGTCAAAGTCCACAATTTAGTCATATTTCTCTATCATAGTTTCTTCACTTAAACCGAATTAGCAAGCCCATATAGTCCTTGGCCGAATGCTATTTAACCCAAGTCATCAAGAATTTCATTATTTAACACCTTAGATATCCATAGCTAAATAGGTTATTTGTACATACATATATATACATAAGTGCATAGATACTATGTTACTAACAATTATTTCCTTGCTTAGCAGCCGAACCAATATACACATTACTTCATATCTACAATCACGTTTTCTCTACTTAAACCGAATTAACTTGCACATAAGGTCCTTGGCGAACCTCACTAAAAACAAGTCAACCAAAATCTTAGTATTTATCTTGTGTATAACCTTATTTACCTTCCAAAAATCACAAAAACATCAAACTCTTAATGTTTATGTACAAGGCCGAATCTTAACATGATCCAACCTCCAACTCATTCCTTTCAACAACCAAAACCGAATGTTCAAGCCATCACCGAGATTTCGAAATTTTTGCCACGGTTTGTGTAAGAAATTAGCTAATTAACTAGAAACAAGTTTAAAACTTAAGAATTTAACACAACATACTAACCTCCCCTTAAGCTCAAGGTGACCGAAACCTCTTTTCTTCCTCCTTTCAAACCGGCCAAGAAGAACCAAAGGATGAAGCCTTTCCTTTTCTTTTTTTTTTCTAGTTTCGGCAAAAATGGGGGAACAACCACACACTTTTTTTTTCTTTGTTTTCATCATATTCCCTTTCATTATTTTATTCCCATGCTCCTTATTTTATCATACCTCCCATGAAACACTAACTTAACATGTTTATGACATGTTTTTGCCCATCACACTTGGTCCACCATACTTGTCATGGCCGGCCGCTACTAATTGGGGGGGGGGGGGGAAATTGACATGCAAGTCCCCCCCTTTTTATTTCATGCACTAATAGATCCTTATGTTTTGACCTGTCACATTTCATAATTTTCTCACATAAGTCCTATTTACTAAAATTCACCTACAATTAAACAAAATTCAAATATGAAATTTTTCACACATGCATATATACATATAATAAGCATCAAATATGATAGCTAATTATTTTTATGACTCGGTTTTGTGGCCCCGAAACCACTTCCCGACTAGGGTCACATTAGGGCTGTCACAATTGGGACCACCTTAAGCGATCAAACCTGGTTATGATCAGATCATGAAATAATTGGGTGGAAAAATCGAATCCATGATCGGGAATTAATTGTTTGTCCACAAAATTTACGGCTCAAGTTGTGGCATCATCAGAGACAAAATTACTGTCAGGATTATTACGGCCTATTATGATTCCTGAGTAGAAGTGGGAGCGAGTCACGATAGATTTTGTATCTGGTTTGCCTTTAACTTCAAATAAGAAAGATTCAATCTGGTGATTGTTGACAATAGATTGACTAAGTCAGCCCATTTTATTTCAGTCAGAATTGATTACTTACTTGGGAGGCTAGCAGAATTATATGTGTCAGAGATTGTGAGATTGCACAAAGTTTTGACATCTATTATTTCTGATCGTTATATGGGGTTTACATCTAAATTTTGGAGTAAAATCCACAAGGCTTTGGGCATTAAACTTAATTTCAATATAGCGTTTCATCTTCAGACGGATGGGCAGTCAGAATGAGTAATACAGATTCTAGAAGACATGCTATTATGTTGTATACTTGAGTTCGAGGGTAGCTGGGAAAAATATCTACCGTTAGCTGAGTTCGCTTATAATAACAATTATCAATCTAGTATTAAAATGGCATCGTTTGAAGCTTTATACGAAAGAAAATGTAAAATGCAGTTGTATTGGTCCGAGCTGAGCGAGTCCAAAATGGTAGGAATTGATTTGATTCGAGAAATTGAAGAAAAGGTTTGAATTATTCGAGTTTGTTTGAAAGTTGCATCTGATCGTTAGAAGTCATACGCGGATTTGAAAAGAAAAGGTATAAAATTTCCTATTTGCAATCAGGTATCTTTAAAAGTTTCTCCGTGGAAGAAAGTGCTACAATTCGGCAAGAAAGGAAAGTTAGTCTGAGATTTATCGGGCCATACAAGATTACTGAAAGAATTGGTCCTATAGCTTACAAATTAGTTTTACCTCCTGAACTTGAGAAAATTCATAATGTTTTCCACATTTCAATGTTAAGACGGTACAAATCTGATCCTTCACACATGATTCCTTATAGTAAAATTGAATTATAGATAGATTTGACGTATTCTGAAGAACCGGTGAAAATTATGGCACGAGAAGTCAAAGAACTTCAGAATAAACAAGTACCGTTGGTGAAAGTCTTGTGGCATTGGCATGGTACCGAGGAAGCTACCTGGGTAACCAAGGAATTGATGAAATTACAATATTTGGATCTATTCTCAAGTAACAATTTCGAGGATAAAATTTCATAAGGGGGAGAATTGTAACAGCCTATTTTTTAGTGGTGACGGAATAGTGGTTTTGAGACCACAAATTTCTATCATGTCGACTTGTAAATATTATTTATAGAATATATACGGGGTCCTTAGAGTCGTATTAAAATTTGTTTAAGAAATTTTAGCGTTTAGATAACTAATTAAAGAAAAGGACTAAATTTTAAAAGGTGCAAAACTTAGTAATCATTGCATTAGGTGATCAAATAACTTAATTATTAAATAAGGAAGGACCTATGTAGCAATTAACCCTTAGTCATTAGTGTTGAACAATCATTAGAGTGAAAATGAAAAAAATAACATGTGATTTAATGGCAAAATTGTAAAAAAAGCAAAATTAAAACAAAATTAAAGGAAGAAAAACATTTTCTTCATAATTTTTTTCATTTTGGGTGTCGAAATCACCATTGAAAGAGCTTCAAGCTTCGGTTGCATTCTCCTTTTGCATGTGAGCTAAATTCTCATCTATTTCTTATAATTTTTATGTTTTTGAGATCATTTTTGAATTTGCTAAAAATTTTAGAAGTTGTCATTGATGAATCTTGAGTGTTTTTTATGATAACTATGTGTTTGAAACTTTGATTGGGGTATTTGGTTGTTTTGTGAAGTGATTTTTGTTAGATTTTGATTTAAGAATTGAATTGTTAAAATGTTAAAATTTCAAGGTTTGATAGTGAATTTGATGTATAATAGGGACTGTTAAAGGGCCTAGAATATTTGGTTGTAATTTGATTCCTAGAAAATGGTCAATTTGATTATTTTTGGGTTAGGGGACTAAATTACAAAATCTATAAAAGCTTAGGGAAAATGTGTAATTAATTAAAAATTAAGGGTCATATGCATTGAATGGAACGTGAAATGTGTATGAGATTAATATATTGTGTTTTATTATTATATAGATCAAGATTTGAAGAAAAAAGACAATAATCGAGGAAAAGGGAAAATAGCGGAATAGTCCATGCGTGTTGATCAGAGTTAAATCGTAGGTAAGTCCATAGTATTTCAATAGGTCAATAAAGTTCAACTTGTAATCTTATATTATTGTTCTTTAGTTAATATGTTTATAAATAACTATTACTGAATGCACATACGTGCCCATGTTTGTACTTCAATGCCCCTGAATGCACATACGTGGCCCTGTTTGTACTTCGGTACCCCTGAGTGCACATATGTGCCCATTTTTGTACTTTGGTACCCCCGAATGCACATACGTGCCCTATTTATACCTTGGTAACCCTGAATCAAATAGCATATGAACTGTGTCTAATTGTATTTACTGGGAGATGTAAGTTCTGAGACAATCCCACACTCCTTCAAAAGCTCATCAAACTCTAAGCTTAAGTATTCTCCTCCTCGATCTGATCGAAGTGGCTTAATACTTTTGCCTAGTTGGTTTTGTACTTCATTATTAAATTCCTTGAACTTTTCAAGGGCTTCAGATTTACGGCGTATAAGATAAATATACCCATATATACTAAAGTCATCAGTGAAAGTAATGAAGTATTGAAAACCCCCTCTTGCTTGTGTATTCATTGGCCCACACACATCACTATGTATTAAGCCCAATAAATCACTAGCTCCCTCACTTTTGCTATTAAAAGGAGCTTTAGTCATTTTACCTAACAAGCAAAGCTCACATATATCAAATTGTCCGAAAACAAAAGAATCTAAAAATTCATCTTTATAGAGCTTTGATATGCACTTCTCACTTATATGACTCAAACGACAATGCCAAAGATAAGTTTGATTAAAGTCATTTTGTAACAACCCATTTTCAGTGGTGTCAGAAATAGTGGGGCCATAAATTCGGCGAGTAAGTTCGTAAATGTTATTATTTAATATTTACGAGTCAAATATGGTATTAAAATAAATTTTGAATTGGCAATTTATGCTATTTGAATGAATAATTAGGTTCAAGTGGTATGACCCTATAGTTAAGTGGCTTTAGAAAATGATGTATCGGGACCTCGTTTCTATAAACTGTGTTATAAATATTTTATTAAATATTTATGAAATGTTATTAAGGTCGTATTAAATTTTGGTTAAGAAATTTTAATGTTTAGATAGTTAATAAAAGGACTAATTTGTAAAAGATACAAAAGTCAATCGCTATTAGTTAATTGTATTAATTGGCTAAATAACCATAAATTAAGGGTTTTAAAAGATAAATATACCTTGTTTATATTAGTGGACAGTTTCAAGGTGCAAATTTAAACAATTTTAGGTAAGTTATAAAGGTTCTAATGGTTAATTAATAAATAAATTAAAATTAATAAAAAAAGATGATAAATGAGTTATCATCTTCAATGCCTTTATCACCAATTGTGGTTGAATAAAACACCATTTTTGTACTTCTTACATTTCAGCCAAACTTCAATGTATGCATGTAAGTCCATTTTGCATCTATTTTTAATTGTTTTTATGTTTATGTTATCGTATTAACTTAATCTAGTTAACCCGGGTGTCAATTTGTTAAATTGTTAAATGTTTAGAATCTTGCCATGGATGATATTGAAGTGTTCTTGAAATTTTATGATAGATTATTAAGGTTGGTTGTTAAATATAAGTATTTTGTTAAGTAATATTGATGATTTTCAAGTTTAGGGATTGATTTATGCAAATGGTAAAATTTAAGGAAAATATTGTAAATTATGGATAAATATGGGCTATTATAAGATTGGGTAAAAATCGGCTAGCATGATTTATGATTAAAAGTGATGAAATTGCAAGTTTTGGGTTTAGGGACTAAATTGTAAAAAAAGGTATACTATGAGGGTAATTTATAAAATTTTCATTATTATAGGTTATAAGCTAAATTAATTATTTTAAATTTTGTAATGGGATTAATTGAATAAAAATTGCTAATTTGCATGTTTTGTGCTTAGGGACTAAATTGTATAAAAGTAAAATGTTGAGGGTAATTTTGTAAAATGTTAAGAAGGACTTAATTGCATAAAATGAATTGATTTTTCTGTTAGAATTAGTGAATTGAATGAAATTATTATTTTAGATCAAGAATGAGTGGAAAATCGAGAAGAAGAGAAAATTACCATATAACCCCTATACTTAGTCATTATTGCAATTTAGTCAGATAAGTTCGTATGAACTGTAATCATTACAATGTTAATTAAATTAAATGTTTACTATGTTTTTTTTAATGTAAATGAATCAATATATATATGTGAATGTATCCATATTATGACGATTTGACGGATATTGAGTACTGATTGAACCTTAAGAATTCTTAGGATACAAATTGTAACGCCCCGTACCCGAGACCGCTGCCGGAGTCGAACACGAGGTGTTAACGGACTTAATTCATTACTTAAACAGCTCATACAATTTATTTTAAAATTTCCAGACAAGCTGTCTAACTGCATCACAGTCGCTTTAAAAATCATATCTCGAGTTCTGAAATTCAAAATCTAATTCCGTAAATTTTTCCTGAAACTAGACTCATATATCTATCTAGTAATTTTTTTCTAGAATTTTTGGTCAGGCCAATTAGTACAGTTTATTAGTTAAAGTCTCCCCTGTTTCAGGGTTCGACTACTCTGACCTCTGTGTATTACGAATCAGATATCTCCCTGTACAGAGCTTCAATGACTATTCCGTTTGTTTCTAATAAAACTAGACTCAATAAGGAATCTGTACATATAAATCATGACTTCTAATTACCTTTGTACAATTTATGGTGAATTTCCAAAGTCAGAATAGGGGATCCAGAAATCGCTCTAGCCCTGTTTCACAAAAATTTAAACATCTCATAAAATATAACTCATATACCTGTTTTGTTCCATTCATATGAAAATAGACTCATAATTCTTTAATTCCATATTTTATTCATCATCTAATTATATCTCTCCATTCATATGAAAATAGACTCATAATTCTTTAATTCCATATTTTATTCATCATCTAATTATATCTCTACTATTTTTAATGATTTTTCAAACTGACGTCATCTGCTCTGTCTTAATCTATTTTATGATAAATTTTACCTATTTCATGGTTTCCATGAATTAGCTAGTAATTTGACATACATAACACCAAATATGATCATGATTAGCCATTCCAATGGCTAATCATTACCAAGCATTTCCATACCACTCAATAACCATATCATAAGACCATATATACAAAATGATTATAATGCTATACATGCCATACTCAAAATATACAAGCCATTATGCCAAGATGGTATACGGATAGTGTGAGCGAGCCTCCGACCGTTCCCTATTTTTGAGCTGGCTTCTAAAAACTACAAGGAAAGAAAAGGAGGAAGTAAGCATAAATGCTTAATAAGTTCACATGCAAATAGCAAGTAACATAACCATATAAGCAAACATAAAACATCATTTGCATAATCATCACCAAGACATTCATATCACATTTTCATTTATCATCTTACCATATTGTTGTTATATCGATTTTTCAACCCGAGGGTTAAGTACATACCTGTTCAAAGTACCCATTTCACAAAACTTACCAATATGTCCCTTTCATCTTGAGTATTCCTCCATTTCAGTAGAACTTTACCCGTTGAACACATCGGAATATAATTCGGATACATGGAAAGTTTGCACATAAGTGTCACATATGTAGCCAAGCTACCATGTAACCCGCCCATAAGCGAACTCGGACTCAACTCAACGAGCTCGGGCGTTCGCATCCATAAGTGAACTCGGACTCAACTCAACGAGCTCGGATGCCTAGTTACATCTCACGAACTCGGACTCAACTCAACGAGTTCGGACGCTCGCATCCATAAATGAACTCGGACTCAACTCAACGAGTTCGGATGCTCAAATATCCCAGTGACATGTCACTTGTATCCTAATCTATTCCTAAGGTTCAAACGGGCTTTTTTCCTCGATCTCACATCTTTTCCGTCTTCCACGGAATATCGAAATCGATACTTCGGTGATAGTTCATACTCATCAAGTAATTCACATAATTACATATTATTCAACAATAACCACAAAGCATAATATTTCATGATAATAATCGGCATCATATCATATAAACAACATTAAATTGCTTAAAATGACAATTATGTTACTACATTTACACATGAACTTACCTCGTATGCGAAAATGGCTACTTTTACCATTTCGTCCACAACTTGGTATTTTCCCCATTTTAGCCCGAATTTTAGTTTTCCTTGCTCTATCATTTAAAATATAGTCTAATTAGGACTCACATTATTCAAATTGACCCAAAATCATATTTTAGAAAAATTACAATTTTGCCCCTAAACTTTTGCATATTTACACTTTTTCCCCAAAGCTCGTAAATTAAACTTCAGCCTATTTTCTTATGTTTTATGACATGCTGATCATTTTTCCCTTCTATGGCAACATCAAATTCTCACTCTAACATGTACTTATGACTATTAGGTATTTTTACCGATTAAGCCATTTTGCTCGTTTTCACTTAAAACCGAGTAGCACAAGTCTAACATAATTTAAAACCTCATATTCTATCATAAAACACCAAAATACACAAATCTCACCAATGGGTATTTTTCCACATATAAACCCTAGGTTAAATTATTGCTAGTATAAGCTAAATCGAGCTACCGGGACTCTAAAAACGTAAAAATCATTAAAAACGAGGCTAGAACGGACTTACAATCGAGCTTGGAAGCTTGAAAAACCCTAGCCATGGTTTCTCCTTGCTATATTCGGCCATGGGGTTGAAGATGAGCAAAATTGGCTTTTAATTTTGTATTTTAATTCATTTTACCCTAAATGACCAAAATGCCCTTACTACTAAACTTTCCAAAAATTCCATCCATGTCCAATTTTTGTCCAAGACTTAGAAATTGGTAAAATTCTATTTAATACCTCCTAATTAATATTTCAAAACAATTTCATACTAGAAACTTCTAGAATGCAAGTCTTGCAAATTATTCGATTTAGTCCCTAATTTCAATTTAAGCACTTTATGCATAAAATTTCTTCACAAAATTTTCACACAATCATGCAATCATAGCATAGACCTTAAAATAATCATAAAATAATTATTTCTATCTCGTATTTTGTGGTCACGAAACCACTATTCCGACTAGGCCCAAAATCAGGATATTACACAAATGACATGTCATTAGGGATTTCATGTTTTGGTTGCTAGTCTTGAATGTCCTACCGATGACTGAGGTCCTGTATTTGTTGCGAATTCTCCATAGCTCGTGTGAGTAGTATCGTGTAGCTTACGTTTCGACCCACAGCTCGTGTGAGCAGACCCATTTCACAGCTCGTGTGAGCATTGATGTAAAGGAAAGGTTATGGTTATATGTAAAGGCACAATTGAAAAGGGAGTGAAATGGTAAGTTCACAATTGAAATGTAACATGATTTTATAAAACGATTGATGAATTAAATGATGTACTTATATATGGGAAATCTACCTATGTTATGGATGTACTTATTTATATTATAGACAAGTGCACTTATTTATATTATAGACAAGTGCACTAACTTGTGATTTGATGATGTTGTTTAGGCTTATACTAAGCATTTGGAAATAGTAAGTAAGCTAATGGAATGAAACACGATCATATAGTAACGATGATGAATTAAATGTTATGATTATATATATGGTTGATTTCAAATGTACCATGAACAAGTATGCTAACTTGGGAGTTTGATGGTGTTATATAGGCTTTATTAATCTTATGGCATTGGTAAAGGTTTATAATTATTTTATAAAGTTAATTACTGAAATGGTATATTATGTTTAAAGTTTATATGAGCTTACTAAGCATTCATTGCTTATGTAGTTATTTTCCTTTACTTTAAAGATTATTGGAAGCTCAATCGGTTGGAAGTTCGTCGGAGATCTATAACACTATCCAATGGACAATTCGGTGGTTTTTGAGTAAAGTGATTAAGGTTTATAATGGCATGTATAGGGTGCTTTGTGATGGTATTATGGTGTATGTGTGTGTAACATCCCGAATTAGGGCCTAGTCAGAACAGTGGTATCGGGACCACAAATTCGATACAGTAAAATTTGTTTTTATTATATTTTTATGGTCTACAATTTCACGGGATAATTTTGTGAAAATTTCATTCGAAAATTTTGATGTTTGGGCATTCAATTTGGTCAAAAGGACTAAATTGTAAAAAGTGCAAAAGTTGAGTTCTACATGTTAGAGGTGTCTAATTATTATGAAATTTTAAATTGAAGGCCCTTAAATGGTAATTAGACCATTGGATAATTTTTTGGGCAAAAACGGACATGAAATGGGTGACATAGAATATTTTTAAGTTAGGGGCATTTTGGTAATCTAGTAATTAAAATGAATTAAAAACAAAATTAAAACCTAATTTTTGTCCATCTTCTACCCCATGGCCAAAACTTGCATGGAAAAGACATAGCTAGGGTTTTTCAAGCTTCCAAGCTCGATTGTAAGTCTGTTCTAGCCCCATTTTTAATGATTTTTACGTTTTTGAAATCCTCGTAACAAGATCTACTCATTTCTACCCATATTTTGAGCTAGGGTTTGTGTTTAAAAATTTACCCATGGATTAAATGCATGTGTTTTGATGTCTAATGGTAGAAAATGAATGCTTGGTGTGTAATAAACGACTTTTACTAAGTGATTTTCGGTGAAATTATTAAAAAGGATCGTTTTGTAAAAGTTACAAAATTTGTCATAAAAGTGTGATTTAGTGGAAATTAGGGGCTGCTACAGTCATGAAAATGATTTGGCTAGGCTTAAAATGCAAGGAAATTGGATAAAACTCATTTTACTAGCCTTGGGGCAAAAGTGAAAATATGTGAAAGTTTAGGGGTCAAAATGCAAATTTGTAAAAATATGATTTTTGGACCCATATGAATAATGTGACTAATTAGTAAGCTAAATGTGATATTATAGATAAAGGTAAATGAGATTCGGGCATAGATTGGAAATGAATGAGATTATGGACTAAATCGGAATAAATAGTTGTGCTCGCATTCGAGGTAAGTTTGTATGTAAATAATATATCGATTCTTTTTATGTTATTATATTTCTTATTATATGAGATGTGGCTGCCTATAGAATGATCATTTGATGTAAATTACGAATCGAAATAGACTATGAATGAATTTGTTAACTGTTGAAAAGTGAGGAATTTCCCAATTGAACTTTCAAATAAAAATGATACGAATGATCCATTGTGAGAATACATGTGTAGTACTATGTGCAGGCTACTATGTGTTTAAGATAGTTTTAGGTCGCGTGTGTAATACTAAGTGCAGGCTACTACGTGTACCAGATAGTTAGGTCGCATGTGTAGTACTAAGTGCAGGCTACTATGCGTACCCGACAACTTCAATAACGTGTGTAGTACTAAGTGTAGGCTACTACGTGTATCAGATGGTTAGGTCACGTGTGTAGTACTAAGTGCAGGCTACTAAGTGTACCGGATTGTTGGTCACATGTGTAGTACTAAGTGCAGGCTACTATGCGTACCAAATAGCTTCGGTTATAAGGGTGGTAATATGTGCAGGCAACCGTGTATCTGCTATTATTCTGATAAATTCAACGGGAAATCAACTAATTGAAAATACATGTGAACATGACCATGTGATGAATAAGTCTAGGTATATGTTTGTGGAAATTTATGAGCAATGTGCTCGATAGTTGAGCGAACTTTCGGTAAGATGGAATAGAGTAAGTGAAATTATTTAAGAGTGAAATTTGTAATAAAACAGTTTTGGACAGTAGCAATTGTGTAACTTTGAAAATCTACCAGAAATTGTGGAAATTGAATTTAGTTTCACATAGAAGAAACGGTGTAAGCAAAAGAGTTTCATATTATGAGATATTTGAACTTTCGTGAGACAGAGTTAGAGTGATTTCGGGCACCCCTGTCTCAAATTTGAAAAATCACTAAAACTTGTAAAAAAATGATTATGGGCTAGGATTTATATGACTAAATCCTTAATGAGTCTATTTTAAAAAGAAATAGACGGGAACATTAATCAAAACTCGTACTATGAGATAATCAAATTGTAGTAAAGAAAGGTCGGAACTATCAGATAGTGAAATAGGGGTAACTTTAAAGAATAAAATGTACTTATTGGATAGACCAAAAATTTTGAAAATTTTATGGTAAAAAGATATACGAGTCTAGTTTTAGGGAAATCTTATGGATCTTAATTTGGAGTTCTGTAGCTCTAGATATAAATAATTTAGTAACTATGACTCAAGAAAACAACATGACCATAAAATAAGTAAAAGTGTAGTTATGATTATATTTCCATGGAATCATGTTGATAATTTGCTTATTATTTTCATATGGACTTACTAAGCTTTAAGCTTACTCCCTCCTTTTCATTTCTTTAGTGTTGACAGGTTAGCTCAGGGTTGGAGATGGTCGGAGGCAACCTCACACTATCAAGCTACCTCATTTGGAGTATTGATGAAATCTTAATGTTTTCAAGTGATTGGCATGTATAGGGACTTAGTTTTATGATAGATGCTGTTATGATTAGCCATATGTATTGTATATATTGATTCATTGTATATAGCCATGAGGTGTGGCTTGTAATGATTGTGGTTTGTAAGCCTAATTATCCATGATAATTTCTAATGCTTGTGATACGATGATGTGTTTATGCTTGTGGGATATGTATGGTTGGTATTATGACATATATGCATGATGGGTGCTTCTTGACTGATCGAAATGGTCATAGCCACGTGGTAAATGTATAATATAGAAATAAGTTGATAATGTTTGAACATGAATACTTGATGTTGATTGAAGCTACTTGATAAATTGATGGTTATGAAATTTTGGTAAAAATGGTCATCAAATGATAAGGAAAATGAATATAGAATTGTTGTGTCTAGATTTGATATTATATGAGTACGAGTAATAAGTGAATGATAGCATGTTAAAGATAAGAATATACCTTAGTAAAGTATGTTAAATCATTAAAATGATGCAATGATGTATATCTTTGATGTGTGTAAAGATGTGAGGGATTAATGGTAACAAAAGGCTTGGAAAATAGCCTAAGTACTAGTCACACGAGCAGAGACACGACCATGTGTCTCAACTGTTTAGAAGACACGGCCTAGCACACAGGCGTGTGGCCTGGCCGTGTGGTTAAATTTGTTTTGCTGATGTCATAAACAAAGAGTTACACGACCTGAGGACACGGGCGTGTCCCTGTGTCCACACGAGTGTGTGACCCTATTTCAGGAAAATTTTTCTAAGTTTCCCCAAAACTTTCTAAAGTTCTCGATTTAGTTCCAAACCACCTTTAATGCATGTTTAGAGCCTCAGTAGCTCGTGTAAGGGACGTTATGCATGTGATTGAATGTTTAGAGTATAAAAATAAGATAAGGGGAGGGGTGATAAGAACGGATGATATCCTTGGATTGGCGAGATCGAGTATTGGAGATACTTTGGACGACAAGCTGGATTCTAAAGGTAAGCCATTTTTTTTTGAAAAGGAGAACAAATGAATCTTAAAAACGAATGAATCTTAAAAACTTAATAAAATAAAAATAAAACAAAATAAAATAAAAATCTAATTTTTTTAAGTGGCACGGTCATAGCACACGCCCGTGTGGGCCGTGGCTCAGCAGTGTTTGTCGCAAATTAAGATGTCACCACACCGTCTTATTGCACGCCCATGTGTCTAGGCTGTGTCACAACGTGATCGTATCGTACGGCCGTGTCTGGCGTGATTCGCTTCTTCCACGGTCGTGTAGGTTTTCGCATGCCAGTGTTATTTCGATAGTGTTGTCCACGGGTGCTAGACACGGGCGTGAGACAGATTCGACCATGGCCATTTCACACGGCCGTGGCGTTTTATCACAGCCCGTGTTTTGGGGAAATCATGTCTTGCTTCCACACGGCCGTGTCTCTTTCCCTGTTTGGCCACGGCTTTAGGTACGCCCGTGTGCCTGGCCATGTGTGTTGAAAAACTTTGCAATTCAAAGATAAAGTTAATGATTTAAAGTGTTAGAAATTAAAAATAAAGAAATCAAAATATGTTAGTGCTCGGGTTGCCTCCCGAGAAGAGCTTATTTATAGTCTAAGCTCAACTTACCTCTCTAGTGAATGGTCAGGGTGGTTCGAGGAGTTTATACTCCTCATTCCTGCTATCAACCTCATCAAAATAGGGTTTTAATCGGGTGTTGTTTACCTTAAAAGTGCCGAACTTGGAATGGCTCACCTCCACCGTACCGAATGAAAAAATACTGAGTATCGTTAGAGGGATTTCCTCATTCGGTGTGGTAGTGACAATGTGAGGATCTGCATCATCTAGTAAGACTTTATCTCCAACCTTAAGTTGATTTGGAGAGGTATCGGCCTTGTTTTGACGTAGTTTTGGTTTATCATGTGTTCTCGGTTTGTGTGCTCGCCATTCGTCCAGCTCCTCTATCTGTAGCCTTTTTTCTTTATGAGTGTGTCCTCTATCATTTCTGGAACATGGCTCGTGAACTTCTTTGAAGCTCAATTTCTGCAAAGTCATATTGTCAATTTTAGTAGATTGGTGTGGACTATTACCTTCAATGTTCGATGTGATGCCAGAATTACGAGCTTGAGGGGTGATCGTGTCGTCTCCCACACGAAGTGTAAGCTCACCTGTGCCAACATCAATAATTGTTTTAGCAGTTGCTAAAAAGGCCTCCTAAAAATCAAAGGGGTGTTATTATCCTCCTCTATGTCTAGAACAACGAAATCAACGGTAAATATAAACTTATCTACTTTCACTAGTACATCTTCAATAATACCCCTAGAGAAACTTATAGTTTTATCTTCCAATTGAATGCTTATCCTAGTTTGTTTAGGTTTTCCAAGACCTAGTTGCTTAAATATTTTGTAAGGCATGACGTTAATACTAGCCCCTAAATCAGCTAATGCATGATTTATATCTAGACTACCAATTAAGCAGGGAATTGTAAAACTCCCTGGATCTTTCAATTTGTGGGGTAGCTTATTCTGTAGAATAGCTGAGCAGACTGCGTTTTGCTCCACATGCAATGCTTCATCCAACTTCCTCTTATTTACTAAAAGCTCTTTTAAAAATTTCATTGCATTCAGCATCCGCGACAGAACTTCAATAAATGGTAAGTTAATATGTAATTTTTTAAAAAGTTTAAGGAATTTACTGAATTGTTCATTTGAGCGGTCTTTCCTTGTCGCGTTAGGATATGGGATATGAGGTTTATATTCTTCATTCACCGTTTTGTTATGACTTACCTCACTTTTACCTTTGCTCACCACAGTTTCTTGCATCAATTCTGGCTCAGGCGCAATGAATCCTTCGTTATCTTGAGTACTAATTGTGTTGAGGTGTTCCCTTGGGTTAGGTTCAGTATCGCTTGGTAAGCTACCTTGTGGTCGTTCAGAGATTAGTTTGGATAGTTGGACTATCTGAGTTTTGAGCCCTTGGATCGATGCTTGTTAATTCTTAAGTGCTGTCTCGGTATTTTGGAAACGAGTTTCTCATACCGAGATAAATTTAGAGAGCATCTCTTCAAGGTTCGATTTCTTCTCTTGTTGATACGGTGGCTGTTGAAAACCCTGAGGATTTTGTGGCTTTTGATTCCCTTGACCACCCCGGGAGAAATTTGAGTGGTTCCTCCAACCTGCATTATAAGTATTACTGTATGGGTTATTTTGAGATCTAAAGTTATTGTTACCCATATAGTTGACTTGTTCCTCTTTGGTTGTAGGATTGAAGGATTGATATTCTGTATGCACACCTCCTCCACTTGAGTCAAACCTCATTACTAGATGTACCTGCGTAGAACCAAGTAAACCATCAATCTTTTTTGTTGAGAAGTTCTACCTGATTTGACAGTATAGTAACTGAGTCGACGTTATAAACGCTGGCTATTTTTGGTGGCTTAGTCCTCATGACTTGCCACTGATAATTATTCAGTGACATTTCTTCAATGAATTCATAAGCCTCTTCAGGTGTTTTGTTGTTAATGGTTTCTCCAGCAGCTGTGTCAACCATTTACCGAGTCGAGGGATTCAGACCATTGTGGAATGTTTGTACTTGAAGCCAAAGCGGTAACCCATGATGAGGGCAATTTCGCAATAGATCCTTATATCTCTCTCATGCATCGTAAAGTGTTTCTAAGTCCATCCACACAAAAGAAGAAATATCATTACGTAACTTAGCCGTTTTAGCCGGCGGATAATATTTTAGTAGAAATTTTTTGGTCATTTATTCCTAAGTAGTAATTGACCCTCGTGGTAACGAGTTCAACCACTGTTTAGCTTTGTTCCTCAATGAAAAAGGAAATAACTGAAGACGAATGGCATCATCAGAAACGCCATTGGTTTTAAATGTATCGCAAAATTCCAGAAAGTTTGCTAAGTGAGTGTTGGGATGTTCATCCTGCAAACCATCAAACTGAACAAACTGTTGTATCATTTGAATTGTGTTAGGTTTCAGTTCAAAAGTATTTGCAGCTACAGCCGGTCTAACTATGCTAGATTCAGTTACTGTTAGAGAAGGTTTAGCATAATCATACATAGTACGTGGAGCAGGATTTTGATTAGCCGCAATTGCAGGAGGTAGCTGATTGCGTTGGTTTTCAACCATCTCTTCGGTTGGGGGTTGAGTATCATCTTCTTGCTCGTTCTCTGTGTATCTTAAGCTTCGCCTTATTTCTCTTTGGTTTCTACGAACTGTGCAATCAATTTCTTCGTCAAAAAGTAATGGTCCTGACGGGTTTCTTCTAGTCATAAACTAGGAAAACCTACCAAGAGAATGAAAAAGTAAATTAATTAGTAATAATTAAATTGAGAGAAAAAATAAATGGCTAACGTAATAAAAATTGAGTATTCCTAATATTTTAGTTTCCCGGCAACGGTGCCAAAAACTTGATCGCATGATTTGTAACAAGTAATAAATATTTATAATGAAGATCAAACCTAAACTAACTATTATCACGATGAAAAGGCAAGCGCACCTATCGAACAATAGTATAGTAATGGCAAGACCGGGATATTGCACCCAAGGGAACTAAAAGTACTAGTAATGACTGTCTTTTTATTATCTAGCCTAAAAATAAAAGGGGTTTTATTTGTTTTAATTAAGTAATTATCTAAACTAAGAATGTACTGAGAAAAGAATTGGGGAATTGCTTTTGGGAAAATCGATTGACTTAGGACAATACCTAAGGAAAAATCCACCTAGACTTTACTTGTTATTCTAGCTCCGAATCGGATGATTTATTCATTCAACTTTGTTCCGTAGCGATCCCTAAGTTATGTTATTATCCCTATTCATGACTAATAACGTCTAATCCCTAGATTGAATAACTGAGACTTTTCTCTAATTACCACTCTAGGGTTGCATTAACTCGATCTATGGATCCCCTTATTAGGTTTCACCCTAATTTGGCAAAATCTTGTTGCCCTATTTCTAGGCGCGCAATCAACTCCGCTTAATTATGACAAATGTACTTTTAGACAGGGTCTATTCCTTCTCTGAATAAGAGAGTGTCTTGGATCAGTATCCTGGGATATCAAAACAAGAATTAAGAACACATGATTAAGAACAAGTCAAATATTTATCATACGATTCAGAAAATAATAACAAGATTCGTCTTAGGTTTCATTCCCCTTAGGTATTTAGGGGATTTAGTTTATAACTAAATAAGAAAACATCTCCGAAGAATAAAGAATACAAAACATAAAGAAAACCCAAAAATCCTGAAGGGAAATTGAGGAGAGATCTTCAGTCTTGATGATGAATCCGCCTTCCGAGATGGATCAAACGGCTTCCTTGGGGTAATTCCTTACCCCCCTTCTCCGTCTCTCTTTTCTTCCTCCTCTAGGGTGTATTTATAGGCTTGGGAATGCCTAGAAGCCCTCAAAATTAGCCTTTTTCAAATTGGACTCAACTTGGGCTCAGTAGGGACACGCCCGTGGCACACGCCCGTGTTCGTTTACTTCAGGCCGTGCTCGAGCCTGCCAGTTTGACACGGCCATGTGGTCTGCTCGTGTGAGGAGGTCCAGGCCGTGTTGATTTCGTATTTTAGCCCATTTTCTCTATTTTTGACCCGTTTCTCGTTCCTTTTGCACTCCTATGCTCTCCTAAGTATAAAACATGAAATTAAAGCATTAGGAGCATTGAATTCACAATTCTAATGAGAAATTATCCATAAAATGCATTAAACATGGGGTAAAAATATGTATAATTTATGGTTTATCAAATACCCCCACACTTAAGCATTTGCTTGTCCTCAAGCAAAATCCTCAATTCATAAGTAAAATAAATTCTCCTCAACTTATAATTCTTATCGATAATATCTCAAAATAAACCATAAGTAATCATACATTGAGAATTCAATTAAAAGAACATAAAAGTTTCAAACATTCCAAGTTGAGTATTTAATCATGCAAACATAGGTGTCTCTCCGCATCTAAGTAATTACCTTTGATTCAAAATATAACAGAGTTTCACATCCTCCCTAAAGATTCACTCAAATCACTTGAGGTGTTTAAGGACAATAAATGAAGCACTCAATAGTCAGTAATGAAAAGTCATTACCATAGGCTTGCATGAAAATCAAATCTCCACCACTATAATTTAAGATGATACATCAATCAAAAGGTCTTTAGAGGGTTGTAGTGCAGCTTGGTTAGGGGGTGTGGTCACAAGCTGAAAGAAAGGGTTAGAATCGAGATTGAATTGAAAAATTGTCTAACTAGAAAATGAGTTAAACTTCACTTGCGTACAACAGAGCTTCTTCTCAGAATATGGAATTACTAATATATATACATAGTTTTTTTTTTTTTAAGAACAAGTTAAATATTCATAGACTAACTTATTACAAATACGACATAGCTAAGCAATTTCCTCAACTCAAATCTCGAAAAAAATAGGGATTAAATTAGGGGGTTTCAACAATAATGGGTTAAAGGTTAATATTAAGGGTAGTACAAGAAATTACTTATTAGGCTCAAGGGGGTTTACTAGGGGTTAATCGTGGAGGTAGGCTTTTCATCGCATGAGTGGGTTAATCCTAAGTGCCTTAATCATTTTGATATATCAAATCAAATGGTGTGGTCTCGACATGCATAATCAAGCAAGTTCTAGAATAACAGTTCAATACTGACGCACTCAAAGCAATAATAAAAGTGAGCATGAAAGAATTAATAGATGCTCAAAAGGCTCAAAAATCTAACAAAAAATTATGTCTTTTTGATGTTTAGACTCGTGAATTCCAATTCAAAGTAATACCTAGACTTGGGGATGTAACGCCCCGTACCCGAGACCGTTGCCGGAGTCGAACACGAGGTGTTAACGGACTTAATTCATTTACTTACACAGTTCATTTTAAAATTTCCAGACAAGCTGGCTAACTGCATCACAGTTACTTTAAAAATCATATCTCGGGTTCCAAAACTCGAAAATTGATTCTGTAAATTTTTCCTGAAACTAGACTCATATTTCCATCTACACATTTGTTTCTAGAATTTTTGGTCAAGCCAATTAGTACATTTTATTAGTTAAAGTCTCCCCTGTTTTAGGGTTCAACTACTCTGACCTTCATGCATTACGACTTAGATATCTCCCTGTACAGAGCTTCAATACTTATTCTGTTTGTTTCTAAGGAAATTAGACTCAAAAAGGAATCTGTACATATAGAGCATGACTTTTAATTATCTCTGGTTAATTTATAGTGAATTTCCAAAGTCAGGACAGGGGATCCAGAAATTGCTCTGGCCCTGTTTCACGAAAACTTAAACATCTCATAAAATAAGGCTCATATGGTTGTTCCGTTTCTTTCATATGAAAATAGACTCATCAAGATTCGATTACATAATTTATTCACTATTTAATTTCATTCCTACTATTTTTAGTGATTTTTCCAATTTACATCACTGCTGTTGTTAGCATCTATTTTAAGGTAAATTTTACCTATTTCATAATTTTCCATGAATCAAATAGCAAATTGACACACATTATTATCAAGGGTAATCCCGATTAGCCATGACGTACGTAGCACCAATAGGACCATGATTGGCCATTCCAATGGCTAGTCGTTACCAAACATTTCCACACCACTTAATAACCATATCACAAGACCATAATGTTATACTTCGAAATATACGAGCCATTTTTGCATGGCTATACGAATACACATTACCAAAGGGTACTTAATTAACAACAAGGGTCAGCCCTATACATGCCATTTTTAAAATTGAACTAAAAGAGTACCAAAAAGTGGCTTAGATAGTGTAGATGACTTTGACTTTGACACTCCCGAGTCCGATAGCTGACGAACAAAATCTATAAAACAGAGAATCAAAGTAACAGAGTAAGCATTTTAATGCTTAGTAAGTTCAAGTAATGAAATCATTTACGGCTAAAGTACAACGTTCATATGACTAAATGAATAGTTGCATATACACATATTCCAAAATCACACTTACTTCACACCTCAACCAGTATATTCATACACAGGGGATCAAACCTAACTAAAGGCCAGAAGTTGTTAATCAATAGAGCGCATACTATCTAAAAAGGAATTAACTTTTCCGATGCATATCTGAAACATACCTTATCGTTTGGATTTTATGAGCGTATTAATTGAAATTATTACAGCAAGATCGCTCATTTCCAAACCCAAGTACCTTCGGATTTAGCGGATATAGCAACTCGCACAAATGCCTTGGTCTTAGCCGGATATAGTCAATAGCACAAATGCCTTCGGACTTAGCAGGATATAGTCACTAGCACAAATGCCTTCGGACTTAGCCGGATATCATTCGAATAATCATGCACATATATCAATAAATCATGACACATCCATATTTCATCTTCATTATTAAAGCTCAAACACAAGACACTTATCAAACCTTACCAATTTCAGCTCAATAGCCACATACAAAGAGCATGATTTTGATTGGCTTTATAACATGATCTCTATGCACATTCGGTTGCCCGTCATAAGTATAAACTAATCACCTCAATATATAATTCAAGTAGAATCATTATATCACCGTTTATTTGTTATGCTTATATGTCATGACTTAATCAAATCATAAACTAAGTTTCATTACTCGAAGACTACCTCGGATATTTGGTACAGTTGCGGGGTGGCTACTCGGTTACTTTCTCTTTTCCCTTATCTGAAATTGCCCCCCTATGCTCTTGAGCTTTAGTTCAACAAATTTTAACTAGTCATTAATCGACTATTCAAGTATTACTTTCAGAATATAATACATATGGATTCGACTTTCACACATATAGATTATAGTAAGCTTTATAAAAATTAATAAATAATTCATTAGCAAATTTTCATTAATGTTTACAATATACTTACAATTTCCCTATAAGCTGACTTCCTGAGCAACAGCCACTAAGGTTTTTATAACTGGAGATACAAAAATCCAAATCAATTTCCGTAAATTTTTATTGACAGAAGACTCATTTATCTATTATCCATAAAATTTTCAAAATTTTTAGTTTAGCCCAACAATACCAGATTTTTCTTAAAGTTCACCTTGTTTCACTGTTTGACTAAACTGACTACTCTTCACTACGAATCAAATTTCTCATTGTACAGAATTCAAAATATGTTCTCATTTATTTCATTTGAAACTAGACTCATTAGGGAGTCTAATCATATAAATTTTATCTTAGGGCCATTTTTTTACAATTTATACTGATTTTATAAATACAGAACAGGGAATCTAGTAGTCATTTTGACTCAGCCCCACAATACTTCAAATATCTCAAGATCGGTGACTCTTTTGTTTTTATAGTTTCTTTTGTAAGAAACTAGACTCTTCAAGCTTTAATGACATAATTTATTCAGCTTCTAACTCAACTCCTACAAATTATGGCGATTTTCCAAAATCACCCTACTGCTGCTGTCCCCAAGCAGATTATTACCAAATCACTCTCCATTCCATCAATTCAAAACACATACATTACCCAACATCATTTTAAATTTTCTATTTCCTACTCTTCAAATTATCAATTACAAGGTGATTTACATCTATATATTGAACCAAACTTGCTAGCACACAAAATTCCTTGACCGAATGTTATAAACCCAAGCCATACATATTGTTCATTTAGACCCTTCAATGGCCACATTCGGCACCTCCCTATGAACAAAGCAATTTCAACCTTCAAGAAAAGAAAAGAAATATATGTACTAAGAGCTTCAAACTACTTGGCCGAATATCAAACCTCCAAACAACCAAAACTTAATCCATGGAATGAATAGAACTTGTACTAATCACCTTATTTATACATAAATTTTCAAGGATTTCAAAGTACTTACCTCTTCCTAAACATCAACCAAGCTAAACATGAAACAAGAGAATTCTTTTCTTCTCCCACCCTCAAGTCACGATAAAGGAGGAACAAGGATGAAACATCTTTGGTTTCTCCTCCCACTCACCTCATGTTTTATTATTCTAAATTCATTATTTTATTTTGTAAACTAAAAGTGTTAATAGAAAAATACATATTATCATCAATAACCCATACCATGACCGGCCACTACTTATTATAAATGGAAATTTGACATGCAAACCCATCATTTTTATAACATGCATTAATAGATCCTTATAGATTAACCTATCACATTTCAGAAGTGTCACACATAAGTCCTATTAACTAAATTCACATGCAATCGACTAAATCGAAGCTTAAAACTTTCACACATTCATATTCACATATTTTAGACAATAAATATCATATTCAAATACTTCGGTGACTCGATTTAGCGGTCCCGAAACCACTTTCCGACTAGGGTCAATTTAGGGCTGTCACAGGGGAAGCAACCTATAACTTTAAATTCTTAAAAATCAACTTATCATGCTTGATTCTCTAATGTCTTAAAGTTTAAACAATCAATGCATAAATGCCTATATTTTAATTCAAGGTATATTAATCAAAATCATAAATCAATTAAAATTTATCCTAAATATGATATGAGAGTTTTTCATCAGAACAAGGTGATTATTCAGGATTTTTCTAGTAGTGACATGAATACCCCCCACACTTAAGATATACATTGCCCTCAATGTACAAAGAGAGATATTAGAGTATAAAAATAAGATAGGGGGAGGGGAGAAACTTCCTGTATTAAGAACGGATGATATCCTTGGATTGGCGAGATCGAGTATTGGAGATACTTTGGATGGCAAGTTGGATTCTAAAGGTAAGCCATTTTTTTTTTGAAAAGGAGAACAAATGAATCTTAAAAACGAATGAATCTTAAAAACTTAATAAAAGAAAAATAAAATAAAATAAAATAATTATTCCAATTTTTTTAAGTTGCACGGCCGTAGCACACGCCCGTTTGGGCCGTAGCTCGGCCGTGTTTTTCGCGAATAAAGATGTCGCCACACGGTCTTATTGCACGCCCATTTGTCTAGGCTGTGTCGCTGCGTGATCATATCGTATGGCCGTGTCTGGCGTGATTCACTTTTTCCATGGTCGTGTAAGTTTTTGCACGCTCATGTTATTTCGATAGTGTTGTCCACGGGTGCTAGACACGAGCGTGTCTCACGCCCGTGTTAATTCAGCAGATTTGACCATGGCCATGTCGCACGGCCGTGGCGTTTTATTGTAGCCTGTGTTTTGGGGAAATCATGTCCTGCTTCCACACGGCCGTATCGCACGGCCGTGTCTCTTCCCCTGTTTGGCCACGGCTTTAGGTACGCCTGTGTGCATGGCCATGTGTGCTGAAAAACTTTGCAATTCAAAGATAAAGTTAATGATTTAAAGTGTTAGAAATTAAAAATAAAGAAATCAAAATATGTTAGTGCTCGGGTTGCCTCCCGAGAAGCGTTATTTATAGTCTAAGCTCGACTTACCTCTCTAGTGAATGGTCAGGGTGGTTTGAGGAGTTTATACTCCTCATTCCTGCTATCAATCTCATCAAAATAGGGTTTTAATCGGGTGTTATTTCCCTTAAAAGTGCCAAACTTGGAGTGGCTCACCTCTACCGTACCGAATGGAAAAATACTGAGTACCGTAAGAGGGATTTCCTCATTCGGTGTGGTAGTGACAATGTGAGGATCTGTAGCATCTAGTAAGACTTTATCGCCATCCTTAAGTTGATTTGGAGAGGTATCGGCCTTGTTTTGATGTAGTTTTGGTTTATCATGTGTTCTCGGTTTGTGTGCTCGCCATTCATCTAGCTCCACTATCCATAGCCTTCGTTCTTCATGAGTGTGTCCTCTATCATTTCTGGAACATGGCTCGTGAACTTCTTTGAAGCTCAATTTCTGCAAAGTCATATTGTCAGTTTTAGTAGATTGGTGTGGACTATTACCTTCAATGTTCGATGTGATGCCAGAATTACGAGCTTGAAGGGTGATCGTATCGTCTCCCACACGAAGTGTAAGCTCACCTGTACCAACATCAATAATTGTTTTAGCAGTTGCTAAAAAAGGCCTCCCTAAAATCAAAGGGATGTTATTATCCTCCTCTATGTCTAGAACAACGAAATCAACGGGATATATAAACTTATCTACTTTCACTAGTACATCTTCAATAATACCCCTAGGGATTCTTATAGTTTTATCTGCCAATTGAATGCTCATCCTAGTTTGTTTAGGTTTCCCAAGACCTAGTTGCTTAAACATTTTGTAAGGCATGACGTTAATACTAGCCCCTAAATCAGCTAATGCATGATTTATATCTAGACTACCAATTAAGCAGGGAATTGTAAAACTCCCTGGATCTTTCAATTTGTGGGGTAGCTTATTCTGTAGAATACTTGAGCAGACTGCGTTTATCTCCACATGCGATGCTTCGTCCAACTTCTGCTTATTTACTAAAATCTCTTTTAAAAATTTCATTGCATTCGGCATCCGCAACAGAACTTCAATAAATGGTGAGTTAATATGTAATTTTTTTAAAAGTTTAAGGAATTTACCAAATTGTTCGTCTGAGCGGTCTTTCCTTGTCGCGTTAGGATATGGGACATGAGGTTTATATTCTTCATTCACTGTTTTGTTATGACTTACCTCACTTTTACCTTTGCTTACCACAGTTTCTTGCATCAATTCTGGCTCAGGCGCAATGAATCCTTCCTTATATTGAGTACTAATTGTGTTGAGGTGTTCCCTTGGGTTAGGTTCAGTATCGCTTGGTAAGCTACCTTGTGGTTGTTCAGAGATTAGTTTGGATAGCTGGCCTATTTGAGTTTCGAGCCCTTGGATCGATGCTTGTTGATTCTTAAGTGTTGTCTATGTTTTTTGGAAACGATTTCTGATACCGAGATGAATTTAGAGAGCATCTCTTCCAGGTCCGATTTCTTCTCTTATTGATACGGTGGCTATTGAAAACCCTGAGGATTTTGTGGCTTTTGATTCCCTTGACCACCCAGGAGAAATTTGGGTGGTTCCTCCAACCTGCATTATAAGTATTACTGTATGGGTTATTTTGAGATCTAAAGTTATTGTTACCCATATAGTTGACTTGTTCCTCTTCAGTTGTAGGATTGAAGGATTGATGTTCTATATGTACACCTCCTCCATTTGAGTCACACCTCATTACTGGATGTACCTACGTAGAACCAGGTAAACCATCAATCTTTTTGTTGAGAAGTTCTACCTGATTTGACAGCGTAGTAATTGAGTCGATGTTATAAACGCCGGCTATTTTTGTTGGCTTAGTCCTCATGACATGCCACTGATAATTATTCAGTGACATTTCTTCAATGAATTCATAAGCCTCTTCAGGTGTTTTTTTGTTGATAGTTCCTCCAGCAGCTACGTCAACCATTTGCCGAGTCGAGGGATTCAGACCGTTGTGGAATGTTTGTACTTGAAGCCAAAGCGGTAACCCATGGTGAGGGCACCTTCGCAATAGATCCTTGTATCTCTCCCATGCATGGTAGAGTGTTTCTAAGTCCATCTGCACAAAAGAAGAAATATCATTACATAACTTAGCCATTTTAGCCGGCGCAAAATATTTTAGTAGAAATTTTTTGGTCATTTGTTCCCAAGTAGTAATTGACCCTTGTGGTAACGAGTTCAACCACTATTTAGCTTTGCTCCTCAATGAAAAAAGAAATAACCAAAGAAGAATGACATCATCAGAAACGCCATTGATTTTAAATGAATCGCAAAATTCCAGAAAGTTTGCAAAGTGAGCGTTGGGATCTTCATCCTACAAACCATCAAATTGAACAAACTGCTATATCATTTGAACTGTGTTATGTTTCAGTTCAAAAGTATTTGCAGCTACAGCCGGTCAAACTATGATAGATTCAGTTCCTGTTAGAGAAGGTTTAGCGTAATCATACATAGTACGTAGAGCAAGATTTTGATTAGCCGCAATTGCAGGAGGTAGCTGATTGCCTTGGTTTACAGCCATCTCTTCGGTTGGGGGTTGAGTATCGTCTTCTTGCTCGTTCTCTGTGTATCTTAAGCTTCGCCTTATTTCTCTTTGGTTTTTACGAACTGTGCGATCGATTTCTTCGTGAAAAAGTAATGGTCCTGACGGGTTTCTTCTAGTCATAAACTAGGAAAACCTGCCAAGAGAAAGAAAAAGTAAATTTATTAGTAATAATTAAATTACAAGAAAAAATAAATGGCTAAAGTAATAAAAATTGAGTGTTCCTAATATTTTAGTTCCCCAGCAAGGGCGCCAAAAACTTGATCGTGTGATTCGTAACAAGTAATAAATATTTATAAAGAAGGTCAAACCTAAACTAACTATTGTCATGATGAAAAGGCAAGCGCACCTATCGAACAATAGTGTAGTAATGGCAAGACAGGGATATCGTACCCAAGGGAACTAAAAGTACTAGTAATGACTGTCTTTTTATTATCTAGCCTAAAAATAAAAGGAGTTTTATTTGTTTTAATTAACTAATTATCTAAACTAAGAACGCACAGAGAAAATAATTGGGGAGTTGCTTTTGGGAAAATCGATTGACTTGGGACAATACCTAAGGAAAAATTCACCTAGACTTTACTTGTTATTCTAGCTCCGAATCAGATGATTTATTCATTCAACTTTGTTCCATAGAGATCCCTAAGTTATGTTATTATCCCTATTCAAGACTAATAACGTCTAATCCCTAGATTGAATAACCGAGATTTTTCTCTAATTACCACTCTAGGGTTGCATTAACTCGATCTATGGATCCCCTTATTAGGTTTCACCCTAATCTGGCAAAATCTTGTCATCCTATTTCTAGGCCCGGAATCAACTCCGCTTAATTATGACAAATGTACTTTTAGATAGGGTCTATTCCTTCTCTGAATAAGAGCGTGTCTTGGATCAGTATCCTGGGATATCAAAACAAGAATTAAGAACACATAATTAAGAACAAGTCAAATATTTATCATACGATTCAGAAAATAATAACAAGATTCGTCTTAGGTTTCATTCCCCTTAGGTATTTAGGGGATTTAGTTCATAACTAAATAAGAAAACATCCCCGAAGAATAAAGAATACAAAACATAAAGAAAACCCAAAAATCCTGAAGGGAAATTGAGGAGAGATCTTCAGTCTTGATGATGAATTCGCCTTCCGAGATGGATCAAACGGCTTCCTTGGGGTAATTCCTTACCCCCCTTCTCCGTCTCTCTTTTCTTCCTCCTCTAGGGTGTATTTATGGGCTTTGGAATGCCTAGAAGCCCTCAAAATTGGCCTTTTTCAAATTGGACTCAACTTGGGCTCAGCAGGGACACGCCCGTGGCACACGCCCTTGTTCGATTACTTCAGGCCGTGTTCGAGCCTGCAAATTGACACGGCCGTGTGGTCTACCCGTGTGAGGAGGTCCAGGCCATGTTGATTTTGTACTTTGGCCCATTTTCTCCAGTTTTGGCCTGTTTCTCATTCCTTTCGCTCTCCTATGCTCTCCTAAGTATAAAACATGAAATTAAAACATTAGGAGCATTGAATTCTCAATTCTAATGAGAAATCATCCATAAAATGCATTAAACATGGGGTAAAAATATGTATAATTTACGGTTTATCAATGTAATTAAAGTATTGAATGTTAAAATTTTTAAATATTTCCGATTGTACTGTAATGCTCTGTAATCCTAATTTGCGACGGAGATGGGTTAAGGGTGTTACACATTTATTTTTGATCTTTTAGTATTTACATTATGAATGGGCATATCTTGATCTAAAATGTAGAGGCCATTAATTTTGAACCTTAGAGAAAATTATTGAGATAAAATAAAGAACAATTATTCTTAATAATTATCTCAAAACCAATTTTATCTAAACAAGAAATCGAAATAATGTCTTTAGTCATACTGGGCACAAAATAACAATCCTCCAAACATAAATCAAGTCCACTAGGAAAGGATAAAATACGTGTTCTTACAGCTAATGCAACAACTCTTGCTCCATTTCCAACTCACAGGTCCATATCTCCTTTAGCCAAATTCCTACTCCTTTGTAGTCCTTGTACAAAGGTACAAATATGAGAACCACAACCAGTATCTAATGTAACACCCCTTACCCATATCCGTTATTGGAATAAGGTTATGGAGCATTACCGAACAAACTGAACATTATACATACATTTCAAACATTGACATAAACATGATATAAACCATCCATTTACACCTTAATCGAGCCCTCGAGGCCCTAAAAATACTTTAGAAACAATCCGAGACTAAATTGGAATCATTTGGAAAATTTAAGAAAAAAGTTAGAAAATTTGGACTGCAGGGGTCACATGGTCGTGTGGCCAAGTGATGCGATTCACACGGCTGAGACACACGTTCGTGTCTTAGGTCGTATAACATTCAAAATAGGGACACATGGCCATGTCCCAGCCCGTGTCCATACTCCTGTAACTCTCTAAGTTGGGTCACACAGCCAAGCCACACGACTGTGTGCCAAGCTGTGTAACTCTTGAAATAGCCACACATTCTCGTGTGCTATACTGTGTGCTAGGCAGTGTAACAGTCTGACTTGCTTGCATTAAAACCTACAGGGGAAACATGGTCATGTCGCCTAGCCATGTATCACACACGACTGAGTCACATGCCTGTGTCTCAGGCTGTGTGGACATGAATTTACCCAAAAATAAGCCATTTCCATCACCAATACAAGCAACAATCTAAAGGCTTTTAACACACCTAATCAAAGTAGCAAAACCTATCTAAAACACACATGAAATGACCAATTCAATAATCCATAACCATTCAACCAATATGCCATACAAGGCACCTCAAATGCAACATTCAAGCTTACCTAAATATGTACATTTTACCTCAATTCAATCATACACATATAGTTCAATACCATTTCCAAAACATACCTTAACTTGACGATATTGAGATCAATTTATCACATACCACTTTGGCTATTCAAACATGCATCAACACATTACTACATTAACACATACTAGTAAGACATCTATAAGTACCAAAATGATACAAACCAACCAACATCAAATGGTACCAAAAACCCTTATACATGCCAATATCATCAACTAACATTCAATTAGATACCAATACAAGTCCACCAATACATGCCATTATAACCTTGGCCAAAACATCAAAAACTACTGATATAATTGTTGGATAGTGTGATAGATCTTCGACAAGCTTGCAAATCGATCAAGCTTCCAATTATTTATAAAACATAGGAAAGAAAACTATGTAAGCACATAATGCTTAGTAAGTTCGTAAAACATGAACATAACTTACCATTTTAATACATAATATTAAGATTAAGCATAATATAATCCAACCACAATTTTGGCACAAGCCTAAGCACCATCAACAACACATGTTAGTGCATTCAAACATAATTCACTTGAATTAGCATAAGATAAGCCATTATACATGAACATGCTTCATTTGAACTCATGATTTTCATTAACATAAGCGTACTTCCATTGAAGCTTACCATATCAATCCTTTTCATAATTATATGATATAGTTTATTTGAACATTTACCATTCCTTTCCTTTTCATGCCCGTTGCACCATTTAGAATATCATCAGATACTCAGGAAAGCTCACACGAGGTGTGCTAAACATATAACCGTAACCTTTCCTTTACATCATTACTCATACGAGATGTGAATGAGCCTGCGATGCTGTTCACACGAGCATGGAGTATCCGCAAAAAATGCTAGACCTCAGTTGTAACACCCTTAACCCGTATCCGTCGCTGAAATAGGGTTTACGAGGCATTACCAATAAAATCACAACATACAACATACATTTCTCAAACATAAATCTATTATAAGTTAAATAGCAATCAAACATAATTATATTGTCCCTTATAAGGCTCTATGAGACCTTAAAACATGCTTGAAAGAGGTTTGGGACTAAAGTAATAACATTTGAAAACTTTGGGAAACTTATAAAATTTTCATGCATACAAGGATCACACGCCCGTGTGAACAAGCAGTTTGCCTCACACGGCCACCAAACACGCCCATGTCACAAGCCGTGTGAAAATAGGGCATACATACTAACTTGTATCACACGGCTGGAGACATGCCTGTGTGCCTTGGCTGTATGAAATCTAAAAGGTATACTAACTTGGGTTACACGGCCGGCCACACACCCATGTGCCAGCCCGTGTGTCACACACGGCCAGTAGACACGTCTGTGTCTCTAAGCCGTGTAACTCTCTCACTTGTTTAATTAAGTTATAGCAGACATACAGTCAAGTCACACGCCCGTGTGCTCAACCGTGTGGGGTGCAAATAGGCTTGGTTTAATCCACATCTCTCATCCACTTCAAGCATACCTAAACCACAACATTTCATACCATTTCAATACACTTATAGGCAACCAAAACATGCTAATTCATATACAAATCATGTCATTTCATCTTCAACCATTTCACTACTCAAATTATAACCATAAACATACCAAAACAATATGTCATTACTAACCATTTCACCTATCTTCCCTATGTATTTTTCTCATCATTTTATCAACTAATTCATGCCACAAAATATACCAATTCATCATCTCTATATCATACCAAATCAACCATGATATGTTATTGGTAATTAATCAAGACAATTAACCACTTAGCCATCACAACAACCATACCAAACATCTCAAAACACAAGGCCATATATATATCACATATCACTTACCAAATTCATAAATTAGGCCAACCCAAATGGCCAAATACACACCCAAATTTACATTATTTATGAGCCAAATCTCATGACTAATATCATATCTCAAAACACATCATCATATCACTAGTCTATACATGCCATATATCATATTTACAAAGCATCAAAAGTACCAACAAGTTGATCGATAGTGTGACAATGATCCTGATGATCCCCGAGTCCGAGCTAGCTTTGATTATCTATAAAATAGGGAAAAAACACACACAGTAAGCTTTAAAAGCTTAGTAGGCCATAATATACAAATAAAATTACCACATGAATCAAAATCATTTTCATACATTGGAAAACTATGAGTAAACACATATAAGCTCACAAATCTTTCTCAATGTATACATATTCAATACCATAAATGAATTCATCAAATACTTCCCTTTTCAATACTTGTATAGATCTCATACGTACCTGAGTCACTTAAATCATTCACACATTCTTCCTCAACTTGACTTTTGCTCGTTGAACCTTTTGGAATTGTTAAGGATACTCGAAAATCACATATAGCTCGTACAATGCCATATCCCATATATGGTCTTACATGTTATCACATATCGATGCCGATAACCCAGCTATGGTCTTACACGAAATTAATTAACGATGCCAATGTCCCAGACATGGTCTTACACGTAATGACATAATGATGCTAATGTCCCAGACATGGTCTTACACATAATCACATCTCGTTAATCCTAATGTCATGACATTCGTATCCTATACTATTCCTAAGGCATGTACGGGACTTTCTTATATTGTAACCCTGTCGATTCTTACTCATATTTGATCATTCAACATTCATAGCAATTCAATGACAATTAAACATATATAATTTAATTTAAAGACATTTATTTGCATATGAACTTACCTTATATTTGGGATAAACGGACTGGATCGACTATTCGATAACCTTTGATTTTCCCCAATCTAATTCTGATTTCTTTTGTTCTTGATCTATATACATTAAAAATTAACTTATTTATTTATCAAATCATTCAATTCAGTCCACAAACACATATTTGAGCATTTTTATACTTTATCCCCTAAAGTTCCACATTTTTACAATTTAGTCATTATTTCACAAAAATACAAATTCAAGCAATTTAATCCAATTTCACCATAGTCGAATTTCACTAGTGTCCCTATTAGCCCACATATTTCATTTATTTCAAATTTCAACCCCTTAATTTACACATTTCACAATTAAATCCCTAAAATGCATTTTTAGCTAAAATAACTTAACAGAACTTGTGTAACTATCAACAAATATTCATTTTTCATCATCAAACATTCAAAACTCAAGTAGTCATCAATGGCACTTCATGAAATCATGAAAAAATTCAAAAATTAAGGCATGGGCAAGCTAGAATACAAAGCAACGATCTCAAAAATGTAGAAATTATTAAAAACCGAGCTCAAAACACTTACCTATTGAAGCACACAAGTGTCGAACCCTATGTGAAAAATATGGCTTCCTTTCTTCTTCTAATTTCGGCTAAGAAGCTAAATGCCACCAAATTTGCCTTTTGTTTTATTTAATATTAACATTTATAATTAATTTACCTTTTTAACCTTATTAATATACATATAAAATCACTTAATGGTTGTCGAAAATTGTCCACTACCATTTAAAATGGTCTAATTACCATTTAAGGACATCATATTTAAAAGCTAAGGCCAATTGACACCTTTAACTAATAGCATGCAACTTTTGCATTTTACGCAGTTTAGTCCTTTTTATCAAATTAAGCATTCAAACACTAAAATTATTTCACGAGACTTTCACGCATATAAATTCACATGCTATAAACACCAAAAATAATATTAAAATAGTTTTTTGACATCGAATTTGTGGTTCCAAAACCACTGTTTCGATTTAGCTAAAACTAGGCTATTACATCAGCCACTGGTAGGACATTCAAGACCGACACCCAGAACATAAAAACCCTAAAGACATGTCATTTGTATCCTACGAATTCCTAAGGTTCAACAGGGACTCGATAATAGCCAGGGCATTGTTGGATATTCATCATTCGATTACATGATAACTAACAAACTAACATATAAGTGAAAATAGCATTAAAATGATATTTATTCATACGAGCTTACCTCAACTACTAGAGTGTAGGAACGAAATCGACTAATCCGAAGCTTTAGCTTTTCCCCGATCTAAATTTGTACCAGGTCTACCTTGATCTAAATAGACAAATTCAATCCATTTAATACTTATATAATTCAATTCAGTCTGTATTTCATATTTTTTCAAAATTATAATTTTGCCCCTAATACTTTAACTTTTTCACAATTTATTCTTTAAGTTCATAAATTGAAATCTAAGCATTTTCATCCTTTTCTCAAGCTAGCTGATTTCTCTAGGGACCTATATCAATCCATACAAATCATCATTTCACAATTTTACCATTTACTTTTTCTATTTTTACAAATAAGTCCCTAAATGACAATTTCATCAAAAAATACTTTACAAAACTTGTTTATTTATCAACAAGGGCTCATAATCTTCCATAAAACATCAAGAATCGTGTAAGAACATTCATTAAAAACCCTAAATCTTTAACAGTTTTGTAAATTGACCCCCGAGCTAGCTAGATTAAGCTACAACAATCCTGAAAACATAAAAATCATTAAAAACGAGCTCAAGAATCACTTACATGCTAAGAAAAAGCTTGACCGAATGAAGAACCCTAAAAATGGTCTCTTCTCCCTTCAATTTAGGTGGAAAAAGATGAATGAAAATGGGAAAATGTTTTGTTTTCTTTAATTTACCTTTATTTAGTCAATTACCTTTTTAACCTTTAAAAACATTCAAAATTTCAATGAAACATTGCAATGAATGTCCATTAACTATATAAATGATCTAATTACCATATAAGTCCGCTTACTTTAAAGTTCCATAGCCATTTGGCCCTTTTTACTAATAGAACTCCACTTTTGCACCTTTTACGATTTAGTTCTTTTCACTTAATGAAGCATGCAAATGTCAAAATTTCTTAACAAAATTTTAATACTACCATACTAAAATTCCATAAACATTAAAATAATAATAATTTGCTTGCCGAATTTGTGGTCCCGAAACCACTATTCTGATTTCACTGAAAGCGGGTTGTTACATCTAGTACCCAAAAAGTAGAAGTTGATAAATTAATATCAATGACGTAAATACCTGAAGTGGATGATCCGCCTCCTTTTTCCTTCTTGACCTCTTCAAGATAGATAGGGCAGTTCCTCTTCCAATGACTGGTCTCACTGCAATGAAAACATTTTCCTTCCTTAGCAACTCCTCCTTTAGGTTTCAATGCAGCCTTTCCTTTGTTGGGTTTGGCCTTGCCATTGTGCTTAGGCTTTGCCTTAGGCTTAGGCTTTCCTTTGCCCTTATTCTTGTAAACCATTAAAATGAGCTTAAGTCTAGCCTATTTCATATTACATTCAATAGCTCGCAACATGCTGAGTAATTGTGGCAAAGTCTTATTAATCTTATTCATTTTGAAATTAAGGACAAATTGGCTAAAACTATCCGGCAACAATTGCAAAATAACATTGGTTGTTAATTCCTCACTTAGAGAGAATCCAATTTTTTCAAGGCTTTTTATATAGCCTATCATTTTGAGAATGTGAGTTCCCAAAGGAGTTACTTTCACCATTTTGCATCAAAATAGAGCCTTAGAGGTCTCATACCTCTTTTGACGTGCTTGCCCCTCATATAATTCCTTAAGGTGCTGGATTATATCATAAGCAACCATATCATCATGTTGCTTTTGAAGCCCAAGAGCCATAGTAGCGAGCATTAGACATCCTATGTCTACCATGTCATCAAGGTGCTTATTATAAGCATCCTTTTCAGCTCTAAAGGCATTAGTTGTTGGTTCATTAGGAGTGCATTTTTTAATGACATACAATTTACGTTCTTGCCTGAGGATAATCCTCAAGTTACGGAACCAGTCAAGAAAGTTTAAGCCATTCAACTTGTCCTTCTTAAGGACTGATTGTAGTGATAATGAGGTTTTTTTTTTGTTTGCCATAATAAATCTACAATAGTGAAATATGTGCATGAGTAAATTTACCAAGTTTATTATAACCATTAAAAGGACTTTATTAAATGATGCTCCCACTATTTTATTCAAAACAATTTATAATAAATCTACAAGAGTGAAATATGTGCATGAGTAAATTTACCAAGTTTATTATAACCATATCCTCATGTATTAATTTTGGAAAATCCTTTATCTAGAGTTCTTCTAGTGGGCTCTCAAGATTATGGTTATTTAAGTAAGCAACACTTGCTAATTACATCATATGTAACTCCTTATGTAACATTCTGAATTAGGGCCTAGTCGGAATAGTGGTTTCGAGACCACAAATTTGAAGATAGAAATAATCATTTTATGATTCTTATGAGGTTTATGTTATGAAAGCATGCTTGTGTGAAAGTTTTATGAAGAAATTCTATGCATAAAATGTCTAATTGCATTTTAGGGACAAAATTAAATAAAGTCCAAAACTTGCATTCTAGAAGCTTTAAGCATGAAATTGCATTAGATATTGAATTAGAGGGTCCTAATTAGCAATTTGACCAATTTCTATAATTTTGGACAAAATGGACATGCATAGGAAAAGTGTGGAAGAGAAACCCTAAAGGCATTTTGGTCATTTGGTAATTAAAAGAATAAAAAGGGAAAAATTAGTCAAAATTGGTGTCCATCTACTTCCTTCATTGCCAAAAATTGCAAGACACCATAGCTAGGGTTTGTTCAACATTTTCAAGCTTGATTGTAAGCGCATCCTAGCCCCATTTTTAATGTTCTTTGCATTTTTAAAGTCTTTGAAGCATGATCTACCCATTTCTAGCTATATTTTAAGCTAGGGTTCATGTATAAAATTTGACCCATGTGTGAAATGTATGTATTTTGATGATTAATGGAGGAATATGAAAGTTTGAGGCATGATAAACATCTTTTACTAGGTGATTTTTAGTGAAAACACCTAAACAAGGGACTTGTTTGTAAAAGTGTAAAAGAGAATAGTAATAATATGAAATAAAAGAAAATATGAGCTGATATAAGCATAGTAAAGGTTCGGCGAGGCTTGGGTAACCAAGAAAACGCATGCATTTCATTTTACGATCCTAGGGACGAAATCATAAATATGTGAAAGTTTAGGGGTCAAAATGTAAATTTGCAAAAGTATGAATTATGGATCCATTTGAACAATGTGAATAATAAATAAGTTAAATTTGGCATTATAGATCAAGAAAAATATGAACTGGGACTTGATCGAGGAAAGAATAAAGTCCACGGCGATTAAGCTTGATTATCATCATTTTGTATCGAAGTAAGTACATATGCAAATAATGTGGTGTTGTAGTATGTTATAATGTTTTAATATATACTGTAATAAATTTTTTATTGTAATAATGAACTTTATGCTTGCTGATTGTTATGGAAGTATGAATGTTATTATGGTCGTTATATACGACGTTATGAGCAAGTACGATGGCGATGCTATGTGCAATGAGAAAAACCCCATTTGAGCCTTAGGAATAGTGTAGAATACAACTGACATGTCACTACGAACTAAAACATCTGAGCTCGTCGAGTGGTCCGGGTTCGTGAGATATATGGCATCCAAGCTCGTTGAGAAGTCCGAGTTCATTATGGATGTGTTACATGTTATGTGGTAGCTTTGGCTACGTTGTATATGTGGCACTTATGTGCAAGGTTTTTGCGTATCCAATAGTATTCTGAGAGTTCAATAGGTAATGTAATGAATGTAATGAGAGTTCTGAGAAGGATATATGAAAGAGGTATGGTTATGGATACTTTAGGATGAGTACAGGTATGTATGCTAAACTTATGAGTAATGCCTTAATAAAGATCGATTTACAATGAGCATGTATATATATATATGTCCTTATGATGAGTAAGCAAGAAGGTTTGAATGATGAATAATCTTTATCTATATGTTTCTATGTTTTTACATGTTAATTCCTTACTACCATTTCATATTATTTGTATATAGACTTACTAAACTTTAATGCTTACTCCCCTCTCTTTCCATCCTTTGTAGTTCTGCCAAGCTAGCTAGGGGATCGAAAGCTGTCAGAGTAGTAGATCACACTATCAAAAGACTATTGGGTATAGTGAAATTATTGTTTTGAGTATGACATGTTTAGGAAACTTGGTCATTTTGTGGTATGTCTCATGCTGTTTGGCCAAATTGTGAAGGCTAATGATAAAGATGATTCATTTTGTAATGGCCATGTGATATGACTCATATTTGATCATTGGGTTGTAATCTAATTACCCATGCATGCATGTGCTAGTGTCTTGATGGTAGGATATGTTATTGCTTAGTGAGTGCAGGATAATGATGTAATATGTTGTTGATCGATGAATGTATGATAAAGCATGAATTGGGTGCTAAAGGATAAGGGATGACCTAATGGCTTAAAATGACTATAAGTATGAATGCATAATTTGAAGTCATGTTAATAAGTTTAATAATGCATGAAATTGGTGTGGAATGCCTCTAAATAGTGTAACAAATGAATGTGCAATAGGATGACTTTATGAAGATGTGAGAGTGCCATGGTGTGGAATATTTGAGTGCTTGAATATGTCATGTTGTAAGTTATAAAGTATGTTTAAATTTATGAGTGACTATGGGTGACTATTGCCTTGGAAAATAGCCTTTAAATGGTCCACACAGGTAGACACACGGGTGTGTGTCTAGACCGTGTGTGACACATGGTCTGTCCTATGGGCATGTTGAATGACCATGTGTCCCTTGCACCTAAAATTCCTAAGTTAGTATGCGTGGTAGTAAACACACGGGTAGAGACACGACCGTGTGTCTCAACTGTGTGGAGGACACGGCCTAGCGCACGGGCGTGTGCCATGGCCGTGTGCCCTAAATGAGTGATGACGTCATAAACAGAATGTCCAGGTTTTTGGACACGGGAGATGACACGAGCTTGTCCAGGCCATTAAGGGACACTGGCCAGGGACACGGGTGTGTGCTTGATCGTGTGAAAACCCCTGTAGGTTAAAAATGAAAAATAAATTTTAGTAATTCCACACGGGTATGGGACACGAGCATGTGCATTGCCTCTATACGGGCGTGTGAGGTTTAAACCTAGAAAATTTCTTAGAATTTTCTTAAGTTCTCGATTTAGTTCTGAATATCTTTTGATATATGTTTTGGATCTCGTAGGTCCATAATAAGGATAATATGATCTTTTTTTATCATTTTTAATTTTGAATGAAATTTTATGACCCGTATTTTTCAGAAATGCCCTGTTTATGTACGGTAATGCCTCGTACCTTGTCTCGATCTTGGGCCTGGGTAAGGGGTGTTATATTTAGTGGTATCAGAGCTATGTTTTAGTCAATTCTTGGACTAACCTAGTGTATTTGAGTCTAGCTATACACGCCATACATATATATAAGTAATGATAGTGTGATGACTCTTGACAATATTAAAATGTGTTTTCATATAGCAAATGGATCCCGACAGAGCAGTGGCAGATGACATAGAAAGTAATGCGCCTGCTCTAGTTGAAGGAGCAGTGCCATCTATAAAGTAGACTCGAAACTGTCAATAGAGGAGAATGAGGTAGAGAGGCCTTTCTTCACATGATGAATGCATGGTATATAGAGTTCGTTCGAACGAACCCAAATGCTCAACCTCCCCCACCTCCCCCAAATCCACAACCCGCACCTGTGATGCCTCAACATATAGATTTCATGAGATTTACTAGAACACCTATTGATAGAATTCAGAAACAAGTTGCCGAAGAATTTAGGGCATTTGCCAATGATGACCCTGAAAGAGTTGAGTTCTGGTTAGAGAACTCGATATGGGTATTTGAGGAATTATCATGTACACCCAAAGAATGCTTGAAATGTGCCATATCCCTGTTGAGAGATGCGACGTATCACTGGTGGAGAACACTAATCTCTGTAGTACCACCAGAGAGGGTTACTTAGGAGTTCTTCTAAGAGGTATTTTGAAAGAAATACATTAGTGAAAGATTCATCGAACAGAAGTGTAAGGAATTCCTGGAATTGAAACAGGGTCGTATGATAGTTAGTGAATATGAGAGAGAATTCGTTAGACTCAGCAAATATGCTCGAGAATGCATACCCTCTGAGGCTATGATGTGCAGAAGATTTGAAGATGATCTCAATGAGGATATTAAGACATTAGTGGGTATTCTTGAGTTGAAAGAATTTGTGGTACTTGTTGAACGGGCTTGTAAAGCAAAGACTTGGTTAAAGAAAGGAAGAATGCCGAGTCTGATGCAAGAGATACAAGAAAGAGGTACATGAGTAAGTCATTGCCATCTCAATCTAAGAAATCTAGAGAGATGTATTCTCGTTCACATGTGTCAGTTGGACATTCATACGAGAATCGTAGAAAGTAGAATTTGAGTTTTAGATCTCAGGCTACGTCTGTAGCAAGCGTGGGTAACACTAAACCTTCCAAGGCTGAATGTCCGTAATATGGTAGACATCATTCTAGAAACTGTAGAGTGAGTGAAGGATATTATTTTAAATGTGGTTCTCTACACCACTTTATTAAGGACTATCCTGAGATGATGGAAAAAAAAGATTTCAGAGTCCAAGACCGAGTGGCGCAGCTTCTAGGGGAAGACCCTTGAGAAATGCTGGGAATGGGTCCGGTAGTAAGAATGTGATACGAGACACAGCAGTAAGGTCTGAAGCTAGGGCTCCGGCTATAGCCTATGACATACGTGCACGCGAAGACGCAACTTCTCCTGATGTCATCACTGATAAATTTTCTCTCTATGATACTAATGTTATTGCTTTGATAGACCCTGGCTCCATCATTCGTATGTGTGTATGAAATTGGCATCTAGTTTGAATATTCCTGTCCAGTCTACAGAATTTGTAATTAAGGAGTCTAACCTGTTAGAAAAGCATGTGATAGTTAATAAAGTATGTAAGAAATGTCCATTAATGGTTAAAGGTCATTATTTTCTGGTCAACTTGATGTTGTTGCCGTTTGACGAATTTGATGTCATACTAGGTATGGATTGGTTCACACTACATGAGGCTATAGTGAATTGTAGACAGAAAGTTACAGAATTGAAATGTGAAAACGGTGAAATTCTTCGGGTTGAATCAGATGATGCAGAGAAGTCGTCAATGATGGTTTCTTCAATGGTTGCTCAGAGATATATGAGAAAAGGGTATGAAGCTTATTTGGCATATATATTGAATACAAAGGAATCTGAATGGAAAATCGAATTAGTGCCGATTGTGTGCGAGTATGTGGACGTATTTCTAGAGGAATTACCGGGTTTACCCCCAGTTAGAGAAGTTGAATTCAGTATTGAGCTAATGCCAGGGACGGCACCCATCTCTATTGCCCCATATAGAATGGCCCCAACTGAACTGAAAGAATTGAAGTCACAGTTGCAAGAGCTAACCGACAAAGGTTTCGCGAGACCAAGTTTTTCACCGTGGGGTGCTCCTGTACTGTTCGTGAAAAAAGAAGGACGGCTCTATGAGATTATGCATTGATTATCGGCAACTCAATAAGGTGAAAATAAAAAATAAGTATCCTCTTCCAAGGATTGATGACTTGTTTGATCAGCTGAAGGGAGCGACGTGGTTCTCTAAGATAGACTTGAGGCCTGGATACTACCAGTTACGAGTGAAAGAGTCTGATGTGCCTAAGACTGCCTTTAAAACGAGGTATGGCCATTATGAGTTTCTTTTTATGCCATTTGGTCTAACGAATGCTCCTGCCGTGTTTATGGATTTAATGAACTAGATTTTTCGGCCATATTTAGATAAGTTTGTTGTGGTGTTTATCGATGGTATTCTGATTTTTTCTAGAGATGAGCAGAGCATGCCGAGCATTTGAGAACTATTTTACAGAATCTGAGGGACAAGCAGTTATATGCCAAGTTTAGTAAAAGCGAGTTTTGGCTTTGAAAGGTTGGATTTTTGGGACACATTGTTTCAGGAGATGGTGTACGAGTTGATCCCAGTAACATTTTTGCTATTGTCGAATGGAAGCCGCAAGGAATGTAACCAAAGTTAGGAGCTTTTTGGGTTTAGCCAGTTATTATAGACAGTTTGTGAAAGGATTTTTGATGATAGCCACCCTAATGACGAGGTTGTTGCAAAAAGATGTTAAGTTCGAATGGACAGAGAAGTGCCAACAGAGTTTTGAGAAACTAAAAGCGTTGTTAACCGATGCACTAGTGTTAGTACAACCGGAATCAGGGAAAGAATTCATGATTTATAGTGATGCATCATTAATGGACTAGTTTGTGTCCTTATGCAAGAAGGTAAGGTAATAGCTTATGCTTCGAGGCAACTGAAGCACCATGAGAAGAACTATCTTACGCATGATTTAGAATTACTCGCTATTGTATTTGCTTTGAAGATTTGGTGACATTACCTATTCAGGGAGAAATGCTGTGACAGCCCTAAAGTGACCCTAGTCGGAAAGCGGTTTCGGGACCGCTAAACCAAGTCACCAAACTATTTGAATATGATATTTATTGTCTAAAATATGTGATTATGAATGTGTGAAAGTTTTAAGCTTCGATTTAGTAAATTGCATGTGAAATTAGTCAATAGGACTTATGTGTGACACTTTTGAAATGTGATAGGTTAATCTATAAGGATCTATTAGTGCATGTAATCAAAGGGGTGGACTTGCATGTCAATTTCCCCCATTTAATTACTAGTGGCCGGCCATGACAAAGGGTGATGGGCAAAACATGTCATAAAACATGTTGTGATAATGGTTTATGTTAGAAAAAAATAAAATAAGGAGTATGGGCAATAAAATAATAATGGGAAGTTCAATGATGACAAAAAAAAATGTGTGTGGTTGCCCCCCCCATTGCCGTGAATTGAAAAAAAAAAAGAAAGAAGTTCTTATGTTGTTCTTGGCCGAATGGGAGAAAGAGAAGAAGGGGGAAGAGCTCTGAGAAAATCGGCTACGGTGGGTTGCTAGACTAAGGTAGGTTTGATGTTGTCCATGAGATTCATGCATGTTTTTAGTTGTTAGTTTGAGTTCTACCTAGCCCATGGTTTAAATCTTTGCTATGAGATGGAGATGATATTCGGCCATGAGTGTTGTCTTCTTGGTTGATGTTTGATGTTGTGATGATGAGGCATGAAGATGAGTCAAGTTTCGGCTAAGGTGGATTTGTGTTGATGTCATTTGCATGCTAAGTGTGAAGCTTTGTAATGATACATGTGATGGTGATTGATGACTCTTGGATTTTCTTTTTGGCATTTTTGAGTTAGACATTAAGTTCCTTGTGTAACCCATGACCAAAATTGAATGGTATGGTGTCTTGCTGTATTCGGCCATGGTAGAAAGTATATGTGAAATGGTAGTAAGGTGAAGTGCAAAATGTTAGTATTTGATTACTAGTGTATATATGCGTATTAGCCGAGTTTTGAACTTGAAACAAAATGATATATAATCAATTCAAGTAACTATACTTGTAGGAAGTATTAAGCATATAATCGGCCTCAACATAGGCATGCATATTCGGCCATAGGAAGAAGATTGGTGTTGCATGTATTCGGTTAGAGGCAAGCATATTGATGCTTTTATCTTGGCTTAGACAATCGGCTAAAAGAGAGTGTGGGCTAATATGTTGAATTGATTTATGATTTCATATGTATGTGACTTTAATGTCTAATGTATATATATATGGGCTAAGTACCTTGAGTTCCTCTTTTGATGCTCAAATGATTAAATCAATTTATTTGTTAATTAAGCTCAAGAGCAAAGGGGAACTAAATCCGATAAAGGGAAGGAAAAAGTGGTCGAATAGCCATCGAAATCGCTCGACAACATCCGAGGTAAGTTTTCGAGCAATGAGACTTAGTTTATGATTTGATTAAGTCATGATGTATAAGCATAACAAATATACGGTGATATGATGATTCTACTTGAATTATATGATGAGTTAATTAGTCTATAAGTATGACGGGTAGCTGTATGTGCATAGAGATCGTGTCATAAAGCAAACTAAACCATGCTGTTTGTATGTGGCTAGTGAGCTGAAAATAGGAGTGCTTAATACGTGACTTGTGTTTGAACTCTAATTATGAAAATGAGATATAAATGTGTCATGATTTATTGATATGTGCATGAATATTCGGATGATAATCGGGCTAAGTCCCGAAGGCATTTGTGCGAGTTATTACATCTGGGCTAAGTCCCGAAGGCATTTGTGCGAGTTATTACATCCGGGCTAAGTCCCGAGGGCATTTGTGCGAGCTACTATATCCGGGCTAAGTCCCGAAGGCATTGGTGCGAGTTACTATATCCGGGCTATGTCCCGAAGGCATTGAGCGAGTAGCTATATCCGGTTAAATCCCGAAGGTACTTGGCTTGGGAATGAGCGACCTTGCTGTAATAGTTTCAATTAATATGCTCGTAAAATCCCAGCAATGAGGTATGTCTCGTACATGCATTGATTTAGTTGATCCCTTACAGTTAGTATTCGCTCAGTCGATAAATGAGCTACCGGCCTTTGGCTAAGTTGATCTTTTGTGTATGAATATAAGGGTTGGTAATGTGAAGTAAGTGTGATATTGAGAATTTGTGCATATGAAATTATCCGTTTAGCCATATGAATGCTACGCTTTAGTTGTGTCTAATTTCATGGCTCAAAACTTACTAAGCATTTAATGCTTACTTCGTTTCTTTGAATCTCTGTTTTATAGATTTTGGTTCGTCAGCTATCGGACTCGGGATTATTGAAGTCGAAGTCGCCCACACTATCAAAGCCCCTTTTGGTACACTTTTGGTTGAACTTTGAAATGGCATGTATAGGACTACCCTTTTTGTTGTTGGTCATGGACCCTTTGGTTTTGTATAAATTTGGATAGCCATGCGAAAATGGCATATATACACTTTGAGCTTAATATTATAATCGTCTTGTATGATGTTCATTAAGAGGTATGGAAATTTTTGCGAACGATTAGCCATTGGAATGGTTAATCATGATCATATTTTGTGCTATATATGAAAAAGGGCTAGTTGAATCATGGAAACTATGTAATAGGTAAAGTCTACCTTAAAAATAGATGCTGATAGCAGCAGTGACATGAATGTGAAAAATCACTAAAAATAGTAGGAATGCAATTAAATGGTGAGTAAATTATGTAATCGAACCTTGATGAATCTATTTTCATAGGAAAGTAACGAAACGATCATATGAACAGTATGTTAAGAGATATTTAAGTTTTCGTGAGACAGGGCCAGAACGGTTTTTGGATTCCCTGTTCCGACTTTGGAAATTCATTATAAATTAACCAGAGATAATTATAAGTCATTCCATATATTTATAGATTCCTTTTTGAGTCTAGTTTCTATAGAAACAAACGGAATCAGTATTGAAGCCCTGTACAGGGAGATATCTAAGTCGTAATGCGCAAAGGTCAGTGTAGTCGAACCCTGAAACAGGGGAGACTTTAGCTAATAAACTGTACTAATTTGCTCAACCAAAAATTCTAGAAAAAAATTTTCAGATGAACATATGAGTCTAGTTTCAGGAAAAATTTACGGAACTGGTTTTTGAGTTTTGGAACTCGAGATATGATTTTTAAGGTGACAGTGACGTAGTTAGCCAGCTCGTCTGGAAATTTAAAATGGACTGTGCAAATAAGTGATTTAAGTCTGCGAACCCCTTGTGTCTGACTCCAGCAACGGTCTCGGGTACGGGGTATTGCAATTTTATTGGTATCAGAGCTACGGTTTAGTCGATTCTAGGACTATCGTAATACGTGTGGGTCTAGCTATACATGCCATTTTGTGATTATTTGATAGTGTGGTGATTTCTGACATTTGCAAATGTGTTTATTTATAGTAATGGATCCCGATCCCGACCGAGCGGTAGCTGATGATCTTGAGAGTGTAGCGCCTGCTCCCGCACAAGGGATAGCGCTGGCGGACTTTCAACCTATTGCTAGCAATCCGAATGATGAGGCTAGGCAAGCTTTTTATAGCGTGATGAATGATTGGTTCAACCAATACATTCGAACTAATACGGCTGTTCCACAACCTCCATTCCCGACTAATGCCACCCCCGCACCTACAATACCTCCGGCAACTGACCAAATAAGGTCAAATAAGCCCCCAGTTGACAGAATCCGAAAACACGGGGCTACTGAATTTAAGGCTACGGATAGCGATGATGCCGAGCAAGCTGAATTTTGGTTGGACAACACTATTCGGGTACTCGATGAGCTATCTTGCACACCCGATGAGTGCCTAAAGTGTACTATCTCCTTGCTACGTGATTCTGCCTACTATTGGTGGAATACATTGACTTCTGTTGTGCCCAGAGAGCAAGTAACTTGGGAGTTTTTCCAAACCGAGTTTCGGAAAAAGTATAAAGCTGTGTGTTGGCATTTTAGAAATCCGAGAATTTGTGGTACTCGTCGAGCGAGCTTGCAAAGCCGAGGAGCTCAGTATGGAGAAAAGAAAAGCTGATATGGGAGCAAATGTGACAGCCCAAAATTGACCCTAGTCGGGAAGTGGTTTCGGGACCGCTAAACCGAGACACCGAAATGTTTGAATGTAATATTTATTGTCTAGAATATGTATTTATGAATGTGTGAAAATTTCAAGCTTCGATTTAGTCGATTGCATGTGAATTCAGTTATTAGGACTTGTGTGACACTTTTGAAATGTGATAGGCTAATCTATAAGGAACTAATAGTGCATGTAATCAAAAGGAGGACTTGCATGTCAAATTTCCCCCTAATAGCTAGTGGCCGCCATGACAAGGATTATGGGCAAAACATGTCATGAAACATGTTGTGACAATGGGGTATGTAAGAAAAAATAAAATAATGAGCATGGGATTTGAATAATGAAAGGAAGAAAAAAAAAGAAAGAATGTGTGTGTTACCCCCCCATTGCCGTGAGTTGAAGAAAAGAGAAAAAAAATTGTTGTTCATCCTTTTTTTTCATTTCTTTGAGCTGAAAATTCTAAGGAAGAAGGAAGGGGTTTTTGCTTCATGTTTGGTTTGGAAGAGGATTAGGAAGAGTTTTGGCTATACTTGTATCAAGATTAGGGTATGTTTGATGTTGTGCCATGAGATTCATGCATGTTTTTAGTTGCTAGCTTGATGTTCTTATTAGCCATGGTTCAAATCCTTGCTATGTCATGGGAATGGTATTCGGCCAAGGTGGATTTTGTGTTAATGCCATTGCATGCTAAATATGAAGCTTGTTAATGATATATGTGATGGTGGGTTGATGACTCTTGGATTCTCTTTTTAGCATTTTTAGTGAGACATTAAGATCTTTGTTTAACCATGACCAAAATTGAAACGGTATGGTGTTGTGGTGTATTCAGCCATGGTATATCCATAAGGATGATTTATGCATATTGCATGGTAGGTAAGATTTGAGCTTTGGATATATGTTTATATTTGGATATAAGCAACTTGAGATTCGGCCCTTGCACCTATATGTATATATGTTTGACATGATGTATTGGTATGACATATATACTATCTCAAGGTATATATTTGCTTATGATGATATTTCGGTTATGAAGTAAATGATAGATGTGTATTGAACTACAATATGTAATGCATTAGTTAGTAAAATGTATGCCGTTCATGTGTGGTATTAAACATGTAATTGGCCTCAACATCAACATGCATAATCGGCCACATGAATGAGTACATAGGTTGATGTGTTGTTCGGCCATAAGTAAGCATGTTGAAGGCTTTATCTCGACCTAGAAAATTCGGCTAAGGAGAGTACTAACTAATGTGTTGGGTTTGATGCATGACTTCACATGTATGTGACTTTAATGTCTAATGTATAAGTGTGGGCTAAGTGCCTTGTGTTCCTCTTTTCGATGCTCAAATGATTAAATCGATTTATTTATTTAATTAAGCTCAAGAGCAAAGGGGATCTAAATCCGATAAAGGGAAGGAAAAGGCGGTCGAATAGCCATCGAAATCGTTCTACAACATCCGAGGTAAGTTCTTGAGTAATAGAGCTTAAATTATGATTTGATTAGATCATGTTTTAAGCAAATCGAAATCATGCTCTTTGTGTGTGGCTCTTGAGCGAAATTGTAAATATGATAAGTGTCTTGTGTTTGAGCTTTGGTAATGAGAATGTAATAAGAATGTGTTATGATTTGTTGATATATGTGCTTGGTTATTCGAATGGTATCCGGGCTAAGTCCCGAAGGCTTTTGTGCTAAGTGACTAAATCCGGGTCAATTCTCGAAGGCATTTGTGCGAGTTACTAAATTCGGACTAAGATCCGAAGGCATTGGTGCGAGTTCCCAAATCCGGGTTAAGTCCCGAAGGCATTTGTGCGAGCTATTATAACCGGGCTATGTCCGAAGGCTTTTGAGCGAGTCGCTATATCCGGATAAAATTGAAGGTACGTGATTAGGAAAGAGCAATCTTGCTGTAAAAATTTCATTAATACGCTTGCAAAAATTCCAGCAATGAGGTATGTTCGTATGTGCTTTGAATTAGTTGAGCCCTTACAAATAAGTATTCGCTCGGTTGATAAACGAGCTACTGGCCTATGGCTAAGTTGATCTTTGTGTATGAACATAAGGGTTGGTAATGTGAAGTAAGTATGATATTGAGAATGTGTGCATGTGAAATTATTCGTTTAGCTATATGAATGCTATGCTTTTGTTGTCTTGGAATCCCTTGCTCAAAACTTACTAAGCATAAATTGCTTACTCCGTTTCTTTGCTCTGTTTTATAGATTTTGGCTCGTCACCATCGGACTCGGGATTTTTGGAAGTTGAAGTCTCCCACACTATCAAAGCCCCCTTTTGGTACAAATTTTGGTTGAACTTTGAAATGGCATGTATAGGACTACTCTTTCGTTTGTTGGTCATAGACCCCTTTGATTTTGTATAAATTTGGATAGCCATGCGAAAATGGCTTATATAAACTTTGGCATGCTATCATAATCATTTTGTATGTTGTTCATTAAGAGGTATGGAAATGTTTGGAAACGATTAGCCATTGGAATGGTTAATCATGATCATTCTTTGTGCCATGTATGCAAAAAGGGCTAATTGAATCATGGAAATTATGAAATAGGTAAAGTCTACCTCAAAGGCAGCAGCAGTGATATGGATGTGAAAAATCACTAAAAATAGTAGGGATAGAATTAAATAGTGAATAAATTATGTAAATGAACCTTGATGAATCTACTTTCATATGGAAGAAACGAAACGGTCATATGAGTTATATGTTAAGAGATATTTAGGTTTTCGTGGAACAGGACCAGAACGGTTTCTAGAATCCCTGTTCCAACTTTGGAAATTCATTTTAAATTAACCAGAGATAATTAGGAGTTATGTCATATATGTATAGATTCCTCTTTGAGTCTAGTTTCTATAGAAACAAACGGCATCAGTATTGAAGCCCTGTACAGGGAGATATCCAAGTCGTAATACGCGAAGGTCAGTGTAGTCGATCCCTGTAACAGGGGAGACTTTAACTAATAAACTGTACTAATTGGACCGACCAAAAATTCTAGAAAAAATATGTAGATGGAAATATGAGTCTAGTTTCAGGGAAAATTTACGAAACTGATTTTCGAGCTTTGAAACTCAAGATATGATTTTTAAAGGCGACAGTGACGATAACCAGCTTGTCTGGAAATTTCTAAATGGATTTGTGAAAATAATTAAGTTAAGTCTGTGTGCACCTTGTGTTCGATTCGATAACGGACTCGAGTGCACGGGTGTTACAGACAAAGGATTTTCGTAAGAGGTCTTGGGAGGCCCTTTCAACAATCATCGAAAAAGTTTAGAGATGATTTGGGCGATCTAGAGACACCGGGTTTTCTAGACGAGACCGTGATCGACCCCTGTGAGTGCACGAGTCACTTGATCGCCGATGTTGGAAATGACCGTCGAGACGAGCGGAGTGTGATGATTGTGGTAAATGGCACTCGGGAGTTGTAGATTCCATGACCGCTCTGTTACAAGTCTTGGTCGGTGACCACTTTATTAGAGATTGCAGAGATTGTGCGAACACAACGTAAATCGAGTGGGAAGCACGGTGCTACTCTTGCTTGGGGTAGACCATCTAGGAATACGGGAAATGCTAGTGGCGGTCAGAGAGGATCTAGAGATGCTACAACCAGATCTGAGGCTCGCGCTCTTGCTAGAGCTTATGCTATACGCGTACGCGAGGATGCTTCCTCGCCAAATGTTATTACCGGTACTTTTACTCTCTTTGATACTAATGTGATTGCTTTGATTGACCCTGGTTCTACTCATTCTTATATATGTGAAACCTTAGCATCCAGTAAGACTCTACCTGTTGAGTCTACTGAGTTTGTAATTCGAGTGTCAAATCCTTTGGGTCGTTACGTGCTTGTCGACAAAGTGTGCAAGAAATGTCCCCTAGTAATCCGAGGTTCCTGTTTTCCGGTGGACTTGATGCTTTTGCCATTTGATGAATTTGATGTTATCCTCGGTTTAGATTGGTTGACCGTGCATGATGCGGTTGTGAATTGCAAAAGCAAGACTATTGATTTGAGGTGCGCAAATAACGAGATAATCCGAGTTGAGTCTACGGACTTAAAGGGGTTGCCAGTTGTAATATCATCAATGTTGGCCTAGAAATATGTAAGAAAGGGGTGCGAAGCATACCTTGCGTATGTACTTGATGACAAAGAGTTAGAAAAGAAACCCGAATCTGTCTGGTGGTTTGTGAATACTCGGATGTTTTTCGAGGAATTACGGGTTTACCACTGTTCGGGAGGTAGAGTTTGGTATTGAGCTTGTACAGGACTACGCCGATTTCGATAGCTCCGTATCGTATGGCACCAACCGAGTTAAAAGAGTTGAAAGCTCAGTTGCAAGAATTGACGGATAGAGGTTTCGCTCGACCAAGTTTCTCACCTTGGGGTGCACCAGTATTGTTTGTGAAAAAGAAAGACGGAACCATGAGGTTGTGCATCGACTATCGTCAGCTGAATAAGGTGACAATAAAGAATAAATATCCAATGCCACGTATTGACGATTTGTTTGATCAACTAAAGGGAGCCTCAGTGTTTTCAAAGATAGATTTGAGATCGGGTTATTACCAGCTGCGAGTTCGAGATTCGGATATACCCAAAACTGCTTTCAGAACGAGATACGATCACTATGAGTTCTTAGTGATGCCGTTTGGGCTCACTAATGCCCCTGCGGTATTTATGGATTTGATGAATCGGATCTTCAGACCGTATTTGGATCAGTTTGTAGTCGTGTTTATCGATGATATTTTAGTTTATTCGAGAAATGAAACCGACCATGCTGAACACCTAGGATTAGTGTTGCAAATTTTGCGGGATAAGCAGTTATATGCTAAGTTCAGTAAGTGTGAGTTCTGGTTAAGAGAGGTTAGCTTCTTGGGTCATGTGGTATCCGCATCGGGTATTCGAGTTGACCCGAGTAAAATTTCAGCCATACTTAACTGGGAGCCTCCGAGAAATATTACTGAGGTTCGGAGCTTTTTGGGACTTGCCGGTTACTACCGACGGTTTGTGAAAGGTTTTTCAATGATAGCCACACCAATGACGAAACTACTTCAGAAGGATGTTAAGTTTGAATTGAAAACTCACTTGACGGAAGCTCCAGTACTAGTGCAGCCTGAATCAGGCAAGGAGTTCGTCATTTATAGTGATGCATCCCTACTTGGGTTGGGTTGCGTATTGATGCAAGAAGGTCGAGTTGTGGCCGATGCGTCGAGACAATTAAAGCCACATGAGAAAAATTATCCGACCCATGATCTCGAACTAGCTGCCATCGTATTTGCTTTGAAAATATGGCGACATTATTTATTTGGCGAGAAGTGCCATGTGTATTCGGATCACAAAAGTCTCAAATATTTGATGTCTCAAAAAGACTTAAATCTGCGACAAAGACGTTGGCTCGAGTTGTTGAAAGATTATGAGCTTGTCATTGACTATCATCCGGAAAGGCTAATGTGGTTGCGGATGCCTTAAGTCGTAAATCACTTGCTTTTGTTTCTGACGATGAATGTACACTTATGCATTCTATCCAACAATGTGTTAGTGGCGGAATTAAAGGCCAAACCATTGTTGATTCATCAAATTCGTGAAGCTCGAGAAAGTCGATGATGAATTGGTTGCAAAGCGGGCTGAATGTGTTCGAATATGGAATCGAGTTTCAAATTGATGATGACGATTGTTTGAGGTTCAGAAGTCGGTTGTGTGTTCCAAGAAATTCAAAACTCATTTCGATGATTCTGAACGAAGCTCATTGTAGCCGAATGTCAATTCACCCGGGGAGTACGAAAATGTACAACGATCTGAGACGTCAGTTTTGGTGGCATGGTATGAAACAAGACATTTCAGATTTTGTCTCGAAGTGCTTAGTATGTCAGCAAGTGAAGGCGGAACATCAAGTGCCTACTGGTTTACTTCAGCCGATCATGATACCTGAATGGAAATGGGATCGAGTCACGATGGATTTTGTGTCTGGGTTGCCATTGTCGACAAGTAAGAAAGATGCAATTTGGGTTGTTGTCGATAGACTGACTAAGTCGGCTCATTTTATCCCCGTACGTACAGATTTTTCATTGGATAAACTAGCTGAATTGTATGTTTCTCAGATTGTGAGATTACACGGGGTACCGATTTCTATTGTGTCGGATAGAGATCCGAGATTCACCTCGCGATTTTGGAAGAAATTGCAAGAAGCTTTGGGTACCAAGCTGCATTTTAGCACCGCTTTTCATCCACAAACCGATGGTCAATCCGAGCGGATAATTCAAATACTTGAGGATATGTTGAGATGTTGCATCCTCGAGTTTAGTGGTTCATGGGAGCGGTATTTACCTTTGATTGAATTCGCCACAACAATAGTTTTCAATCAAGTATTAAGATGGCACCTTACGAGGCTTTATGCGGCGAAAATGCCGTACACCATTGTTTTGGACCGAGCTCGGTGAAAGTAAAATTTTCGGAGTTGATTTGATTAAAGATGCTGAACAGAAAGTAAAAGTAATCCGTGAAAGTCTGAAGGCAACCACAGATCATCAGAAGTCGTACGCGAATTTGAAACGAAAAGACATTGAGTATCAGGTGGGAGACAAAGTGTTTCTTAAAGTTTCACCTTGGAAAAAGATACTCAGATTTGGCCGTAAGGGCAAATTGAGTCCGAGATTCATTGGGCCATATGAAATCTCTGAACGAGTTGGTCTAGTTGCGTATAGATTGATTTTGCCCCCTGAACTTGAAAAGATTCACGACGTCTTTCATGTTTCGATGCTTGACGTTATAGATCGATCCGTCACGTAATTAATCCATCGAGGTTGAAATTCAATCCGACATGAGTTATGAAGAAGAGCCGATTCGTATCCTAGCTCGTGAAGTGAAAGAGTTACGAAACAAAAAGGTTCCTTTAGTAAAAGTGTTATGGCTCAAACACGGGATAGAAGAAGCTACTTGGGAACCCGAGAACTCTATGAAAGAGCGATACCCAAACCTATTTACTGAGTAAGATTTTGGGGACGAAAATTTCTTAAGTGGGGAGAGTTGTGACAGCCCTAAACCGACCCTAGTCGGAAAGCGATTTGGGACCGCTAAACCGAGTCACCAAACTATTTGAATATGATATTTATTGTCTAAAATATGTGATTATGAATGTGTGAAAGTTTTAAGCTTCGATTTAGTAAATTGCATGTGAAATTAGTCAATAGGACTTATGTGTGACACTTTTGAAATGTGATAGGTTAATCTATAAGGATCTATTAGTGCATGTAATCAAAGGGTGGACTTGCATGTCAATTTCCCCATTTAATTACTAGTGGCCGCCATGACAAAGGGTGATGGGCAAAACATGTCATAAAACATGTTGTGATAATGGTTTATGTTAGAAAAAATAAAATAAGGAGTATGGGCAATAAAATAATAATGGGAAGGTAAATGATGACAAAAAAAATGTGTGGTTGCCCCCCATTGCCGTGAATTGAAAAAAAAAAAGAAGTTCTCATGTTGTTCTTGGCGAATGGGAGAAAGAGAAGAAGGGGAAGAGCTTTGAGAAAACGGCTATGGTGGGTTGCTAGACTAAGGTATGTTTGATGTTGTCCATGAGATTCATGCATGTTTTTAGTTGTTAGTTTGAGTTCTACCTAGCCCATGGTTTAAATCTTTGCTATGAGATGGAGATGATATTCAGCCATGGGTGTTGTCTTCTTGGTTGATGCTTGATGTTGTGGTGATGAGGCATGAAGATGAGTCAAGTTTCGGCTAAGGTGGATTTGTGTTGATGTCATTTGCATGCTAAGTGTGAAGCTTTGTAATGATACATGTGATGGTGATTGATGACTCTTGGATTTTCTTTTGGCATTTTGAGTTAGACATTAAGTTCCTTGTGTAACCCATGACCAAAATTGAATGGTATGGTGTCTTGATGCATTCGGCCATGGTAGAAAGTAGATGTGAAATGGTAGTAAGGTGAAGTGCAAAATGTTAGTATTTGATTACTAGTGTATATATGCGTATTAGCCGAGTTTTGAACTTGAAACAAAATGATATATAATCAATACAAGTAACTATACTTGTAGGAAGTATTAAGCATATAATCAGCCTCAACATAGGCATGCATATTCGGCCATAGGAAGAAGATTGGTGTTGCATGTATTCGGTTAGAGGCAAGCATATTGATGCTTTTATCTTGGCTTAGACAATCGGCTAAAAGAGAGTGTGGGCTAATATGTTGAATTGATTTATGATTTCATATGTATGTGACTTTAATGTCTAATGTATATATATATGGGCTAAGTACCTTGAGTTCCTCTTTTGATGCTCAAATGATTAAATCAATTTATTTGTTAATTAAGCTCAAGAGCAAAGGGGAACTAAATCCGATAAAGGGAAGGAAAAAGTGGTCGAATAGCCATCGAAATCGCTCAACAACATCTGAGGTAAGTTTTCGAGCAATGAGACTTAGTTTATGATTTGATTAAGTCATGATGTATTAACAAATATACGGTGATATGATGATTCTACTTGAATTATATGATGAGTTAATTAGTCTATACGTATGACGGGTAGCCGTATGTGCATAGAGATCGTGTCATAAAGCAAACTAAACCATGCTGTTTGTATGTGGCTAGTGAGCAGAAAATGGGAGTGCTTAATACGTGACTTGTGTTTGAACTCTAATTATGAAAATGAGATATAAATGTGTCATAATTTATTGATATGTGCATGAATATTCAGATGATAACCGGGCTAAGTCCCGAAGGCATTTGTGCGAGTTATTACATCCGGGCTAAGTCCCGAGGGCATTTGTGCGAGCTACTATATCCAGGCTAAGTCCCGAAGGCATTGGTGCGAGTTACTATATCCGGGCTATGTCCCAAAGGCATTGAGCGAGTAGCTATATCCGGTTAAATCCCGAAGGTACTTGGCTTGGGAATGAGCGACCTTGCTGTAATAGTTTCAATTAATATGCTCGTAAAATCCCAGCAATGAGGTATGTCTCGTACATGCATTGATTTAGTTGATCCCTTACAGTTAGTATTCGCTCAGTCGATAAATGAGCTACCGGCCTTTGGCTAAGTTGATCTTTTGTGTATGAATATAAGGGTTGGTAATGTGAAGTAAGTGTGATATTGAGAATTTGTGCATATGAAATTATCCGTTTAGCCATATGAATGCTACGCTTTAGTTGTGTCTAATTTCATGGCTCAAAACTTACTAAGCATTTAATGCTTACTTCGTTTCTTTGAATCTCTGTTTTATAGATTTTGGCTCGTCAGCTATCGGACTCGGGATTATTGAAGTCGAAGTCCCCCACACTATCAAAGCCCCTTTTGGTACACTTTTGGTTGAACTTTGAAATGGCATGTATAGGACTACCCTTTTTGTTGTTGGTCATGGACCCTTTGGTTTTGTATAAATTTGGATAACCATGCGAAAATGGCATATATACACTTTGAGCTTAATATTATAATCGTCTTGTATGATGTTCATTAAGAGGTATGGAAATGTTTGGGGACGATTAGCATTGGAATGGTTAATCATGATCATATTTTGTGCTATATATGAAAAAGGGCTAGTTGAATCATGGAAACTATGTAATAGGTAAAGTCTACCTTAAAAATAGATGCTGATAGCAGCAGTGACATGAATGTGAAAAATCACTAAAAATTGTAGGAATGCAATTAAATGGTGAGTAAATTATGTAATCTAACCTTGATGAATCTATTTTCATAGGAAAGTAACGAAACGATCATATGAACAGTATTTAAGAGATATTTAAGTTTTCGTGAGACAGGGCCAGAACGGTTTCTGGATTCCCTATTCCGACTTTGGAAATTCATTATAAATTAACCAGAGATAATTATAATTCATGCCATATATTTATAGATTCCTTTTCGAGTCTAGTTTCTATAGAAATAAACGGCATCAGTATTGAAGCCCTGTACAGGGAGATATCCAAGTCGTAATACGCAAAGGTCAGTGTAGTCGAACCCTGAAACAGGGGAGGCTTTAGCTAATAAAATGTACTAATTTGCTTGACCAAAAATTCTAGAAAACAATTTGTAGATGAACATATGAGTCTAGTTTCAGGAAAAATTTACGGAACTGGTTTTCGAGTTTTGGAACTCGAGATATGATTTTTAAGGTGACAGTGACGCAGTTAGCCAACTCTTCTGGAAATTTAAAATGGACTGTGCAAATAAGTGATTTAAGACTGCGAACCCCTCGTGTCTGACTCTGGCAACGGTCTCGGGTACGGGGTATTACAAATGCCATGTCTATTCAGACCATAAAAGCCTATGATTCAAAAGGACTTGAACTTGAGGCAACGAAGGTGGTTTGAATTGTTAAAATATTATGAGCTTGTGATAGATTATCACCTCAGTAAGGCAAATGTGGTTGCCGATGCCTTGAGCAGCAAGTCACTATTTACTTTGAGAGCTATGAACGCAAGACCAGCCCTATCCCATGATGGCGCTATTTTAACAGAGTTAAAAGCTAGACTGACTTTTCTTCAACAAATTTGTGATGCTCAAGAAGCTGATAAGGAGTTACAAGCTAAGAAAGCTCAGTGTGAGTCAAATAGTGAATCAGATTTCCAGAGAGGTCCTGATGGCTGTCTGAGGTTCTGTGGAAGGCTTTGTGTCTCGAAGAATGCTGAGTTGGTTCAGGATATTTTGCATGAGGCTTATAACAGAGGTATGTCAGTTCACCCAGGTAGCACAAAGATGTACAATGATTTAAAGAAAATTTATTGGTGGAATGGCATGAAAAGAGATATATCCAAATTTGTATCAAGATGCTTGATTTGCCAACAAGTAAAGGCCAAACACCAGGTACCTTCTGGTTTACTTCAGCCTATCTTAGTTCCCAAATGGAAATAGGTCAGCATTAGTATGGACTTTGTGACAGGCTTGCCGTTGACACCAAGAAAGAAAGATGTCGTATAAGTAGTGGTTGACAGATTAACTAAGTCAGCTTATTTTATACCGATACACATTGATTATTCACTTCATAAGTTAGCCGAGCTATACATTTCTGAGATTGTGAGACTTCATGGAGTACCTTTATCGATTATTTCGAATAGGGATCCGAGGTTCACTTCGCTATTTTGGAAGAAGTTACAAGAAGCTTTGGGTACAAAGCTGAATTTTAGTACCACTTTTCATCCATAGACTGATGGACAATCTGAGAGAATAATTCAGACACTTGAGGATATGCTTAGGTATTGTGTTCTTGAATTTCAAGGTAGTTGGGAAAAGTACGTACCTTTGGTTGAATTTGCCTATAACAATAGCTATTAGACGAGTTTGAAGATGGCACCTTATGAAGAATTGCATGGACTTAAATGTCTACATCGTTGTATTGGACAAAGCTTAAGGAGAATAAGATTCATGGGATAGATTTGATTAAGGAAACCAAGGAAAACTGAAAGTAATTTGTGATTATTTGAAAGCGGCGTCGAATAGACAAAAGTCGTATGCAGATTTGAAAAGGAAAGAAATTGAGTATCAAGTTGGTGATAAGGTATTCTTGAAAGTATCCCCATGAAAGAAGGTTTTGAGATTCGGTAGAAAAGGCAAGTTGAGTCTTCGTTTTATAGGACCGTATGAGGTTACCAAAAGGATAGGGCCCGTTGCTTATCGATTGGCTTTACCGACTGAATTAGAAAAGATTCACGATGTGTTTCATGTGTCCATGTTGCACCGATATAGATCCAACCCTTCACATGTGATTATATCGACAGAGGTTGAAATTAGACCAGATATGACTTATGGTGAGGAACCTATTAAGATCTTGGATCAGGAAGTCAAGCAATTGAGAAACAAAAGTGTTACTCTTGTGAAAGTTTTATGGAAAAGACATGGGGTTGAAGAGGCTACATGGGAGCCCAAGGAGGCCATGAGGAAACAATATCTAAACCTTTTAATCGGTAAGATTTTCGAGGACGAAAATCCCTAAAGGGGGAAGAGTTGTAACATCCTGAATTAGGGCCTAGTCGAAACAGTAGTTTCGAGACCACAAATTTGAAGATAGAAATAATCATTTTGTGATTCTTATGAGGTTTATGTTATGAATGCATGCTTGTTTGAAAGTTTCATGAAGAAATTCTATGTATAAAATGTCTAATTGCATTTTAGGGACCAAATTGAATAAAGTGCAAAACTTGTATTCTAGATGCTTTAAGCATGAAATTGCATTAATTAGAGGGTCCTAATTAGAAATTTGACCAATTTATATAATTTTGGACAAAAATGGACATGCATAGGAAAAATGTGAAAGAGAAACCCCAAGGGCATTTTGGTCATTTGGTAATTAAAAGAATAAAAAGGGAAAAATAAGTCAAAATTGGTGTCCATCTTCTTCTTTCATTGTCAAAAATGGCAAGACACCATAGCTAGGGTTTGTTCAACATTTTCAAGCTTGTTTTTAATGTTCTTTGCATTTTTTAAGTTCTTGAAGCATGATCTACCCATTTCTAGCTATATTTTAAGCTAGGGTTCATGTATAAAATTTGACCCATGTGTGACATACATGTATTTTGATGATTAATGGAGGAATATGAAAGTTTGAGGCATGATAAACATCTTTTACTAGGTGATTTTTAGTGAAAACACCTAAACAGGGGACTTGTTTGTAAAAGTGTAAAAGAGAATAGTAATAATGTGAAATAAAAGAAAATATGAGCTGATATGAGCATAGTAAAGGTCTGGTTAGCTTGGGTAACCAAGAAAATGCATGCATTTCATTTTTCGAGCCTAGGGACTAAATCATAAATATGTGAAAGTTCAGGGGTCAAATTATAAATTTTGCAAAAGTATGAATTATGGACCCATTTGAACAATGTGAATAATAAAAAAGTTAAATTTGACATTATAGACCAAGAAAAATGTGAACCAGGACTTGATCGAGGAAAGAATAAAGTACACGACAATTAAGCTCGATTATCATCATTTTGTACCAAGGTAAGTACATATGCAAATAATGTGGTGTTGTAGTATGTTATAATGTTTTAATATATACTGTAATAAATGTTTATTGTAATGATGAACTATATGCTTGCTGATTGTTATGAAAGTATGAATGTTATTATAGTCGTTATCCACGACCAAGCAAGTGCGATGGAGATGCTATGTGCAATGAGAAAAACCCCGTTTGAACCTTAGGAATAGTTTAGGCTACGAGTGACATGTCACTAGGAACTAAGACGTCCTAGCTCGTTGTGGTCTGGGTTCGTGAGATATGTGACATCCGAGCTCGTTGAGAGGTTCGAGTTCATTATGGATGCGAGCATCTGAGCTCGTTTAGAGGTCCGGGTTCATTATGGATGCGAGCATCTGAGCTCATTGAGAGGTCTGAGTTCATAATGGATGCGATTCATGTGTTGAGAAGTCCGAGTTCATTATGGATGTGTTACATGTTATGTGGTAGCTTCGGCTACGCTATATATGTGGCACTTATGTGCAAGGTTTCCGTGTATCCAATAGTATTCCGAGAGTTCAACGGGTAATGTAATGAATGTAATGAGAGTCCCGAAGAGGATATATGAAATAGGTATGGTTATGGATAGTTTACGATGAGTACAAGTATTTATGCTAAACTTATGAGTAATGTCTTAATAAAGATCGATTTACGATGAGCACGTATATATATATATATGTATGTATGATAAGTAAGCAAGAAGGTTTGAATGATGAATAATCTTTATGTATATGTTGCTATGTTTCTGCATGTTGATTCCTTCCTACCATTTCATATTATTAGTATGTGGACTTACTAAGCTTTAATGCTTACTCCCCTCTCTTTCCATCCTTTGTAATTCCGCCAAGCTAGCTCGGGGATTGAAAGCTATCAGAGTATTCTATCACACAATCAAAAGACTATTGGGTATAGTGAATTTATTATTTTGACTATGGCATGTATAAGAAACTTGGTCATTTTGTGGTATGTCTCATGCTATTTGGCCAAATTGTGAAGGCCTATGATAATGATGATTCATTTTGTAATGGCCATGTGATATGGCTCATATTTGATCATTTGGGTTGTAATCTAATTACCCATGCATGCATGTGCTAGTGTCTTGATGGTAGGATATGTTATTGCTTGGTGAGTGCAGGATAATGATGTGATATGTTGTTGATCGATGAATGTATGGTAAAGTATGAATTGGGTACTAAAGGATAAGGGATGACCTAATGGCTTAAAATGACTATAAGTATGAATGCACAATTTAAATTCATGATAATTAGTTTAATAATGCATGAAATTGGTGTGGAATGCCTCTAAATAGTGTAACAAATGAATGTGCAATAGGATGACTTTATGAAAATGTGAGAGTGCCATGGTGTGGAATATTTGAGTGCTTGAATATGTCATGTTGTAAGTTATAAAGTATGTCTGAATGTATGAGTGACTATGAGTGACTATCACCTTGGAAAATAGCCTTTAAATGGTCCACACGGGTAGACACACGGGAGTGTGTCTAGACCGTGTGTGACACACGATCTGTCTCATAGGTGTGTTGAATGACCGTCTGTCCCCTGCACCTAAAATACCTAAGTCAGTATGCATGGTAGTAAACACACAGGCAGAGACACGGCCGTGTGTCTCAACCGTGTGGAGGACAAGGCCTAGTGCATGGATGTGTGCCCCTAAATGAGTGATGACATCATAAACAGAATGTCCAGGTTTTTGGACACAGGCGATGACACGGGCATGTCCAGGCCATGTGAGAGACACGGGCCAGGGACACGAGCGTGTGCTCGGCCATGTGAAAACCCCTGTAGGTTCGAAATGAAAAATAAATTTTAGTAATTCCACACGGGTATGGGACACGGGTGTGTCCCAATGTAGACAATGCACACGGGCGTGTGAGGCTTAAACCCGGAAACTTTCTTAGAATTTTCTTAAGTTCTCGGTTTAGTTTCGGATTTCTTTTAATGTATGTTTTGGACCTCATAGGTCCATAATAAGGGTAATATGATCTTGTTTGATCGGTTTTAATTTGGAATGAAATTTTATGACCCGTATTTTTCAGAAATGCCCTGTTTATGTATGGTAATGCCTCGTACCTTGTCCCGGTCTCGGGTATGGGTAAGGGGTGTTACACCTTACTATTTGGTAGATAACTTTTGTTCCAATCATCTCATGATTATCCAAATCTCGTGCCTTTATGTTGCTAATCCTATTAAAGTAACCTAGTTAAGTTATTAACCAATACTATAACCGACGAATATCACTTACTTATTATTTGTGTTTGACCAAGATAGATACAAGTACTTCACTTTAGCATAACCCGCATTGTATCGATCGAGGATAAATATTGGAAGGCTATCTTAACTTAATATTTTATTGAGAGTTTTAAATAATAATTATCTCACCATTAATAGTCAATTTGGCTTATTAATATTTTAATTGATCTCAATAATTTTAATAACATACATGCTAATATATGATCCATTGCATCACATAAATGAAAAATATAGAGCAGTAAATAAAATGCAATGATTATAGCCCATAAAAATAATGTAGTTCCTCCCAAGCCAATGTGAGAACCAAAAGGAATCCTAAGGCTGCAATTTGCTTCTCAAGCTTCTTTTCTGCATTAGGCAGCTCTACCTTCAATTCTTTTAGTTCGCAGTAGCTCGAACAAATTTACAAATTATAGAAATTCATTTTACATATGAGAGAGTAAGATGAGAAAAGAAATACAATAGAAAGTATAGAAAGGCATGACACACAGGCCGTATTTATAAATTTATAACCTTTGCAAATAATAAAATAAATGGGTTATCAGGCTATAACCATGCACTCCCAAACATCGTGCAAATCAATCATAATATACAACATACTTGTAAAATAAAAATATTGTAACACCCCAAAATAGGGCCTAGGAGTTTTAAGGGTATTTTAGAAATTTTAGTATTTGAGTGTTCAGAATTTTGCAACATGGTTTATCGATAATTTTTTTACTATGGTTTTTAGAAAATTAAATCATTTCTGAAAATGAGTTTAAAATACCTTTAATTTTGAAAATATATTGATTTATAAAAGAGTTAAAACTATGAGTTTTAAAGAAGCAATTAGACCAAAATTTAGAAACCAACCTATTTCTTATTTCTCACATTCAGTTTTTCACGTCAACTTTTCCCCAAAATTTGGGTTTCTCATCCTTTGATTCTCTCTTGCTATTTCAATCAATTTTGAACTCCAATTCTTAATCATTTTTTATTTCTATTACCCTTGAACCTTAAACCTCTATAAAAACCAAGAAAATCACCAAAAAATTTCATCATCTACATCATCTTCTCTAAACGTGGGTTTTTCCGGATTTGCATCAAAGCTCATTTTTCTTCCACCGAAGGTAACCATTCAAATTTATATGAGTTTTAAATGATATCTAGTCCCTTAAACTGAATTTTTAGCCATAGAAACGCATGTTTTAAATAAAAGCCAAAATTTGGGTCTTTAATGGTGAATTTCAGGTTTATAGATAAAAATATGGTTTCAAAGTGTTTTTCAACTTTTTTTCACATGATTAGAAGGTTTCTAAACTTACTTTGAAGTTTTGTTAAAGATTTCTTGATTTTTAATGAATTTTCAGAAAATAGCCATAAAACATGTCGAAAAAGTCGATACTATGAATTGAGTATTTTATTGTATTTTAAAGGTTGGGAATTAGTCATAGGTGAATTATAAGATGAACGAAATTGGTTTTAGGAGAAAAGATTGAGTATAGACCGAGATATTTAAGTTTTAAATTAGCTGTATAGACCGAGATATTTGAGTTTTAAATTAGCTGTATAGACCGAGACATTTGAGTTTTAAATTAGCTATGTTAAAGGTTTCGGTTATATGAGAACTTAGTGTAGGCTTATGTTTTGTATGCTTGTAATGTGTCATTGATTGATTTTTGGATGTATTGCTGTGTGAATTTTTTTTGTTGAAGTTTCAAATTTAATAAAACCTTCTACGAGTAGAGATAAAGGTAAGGAAAAACTAGTTTGAGCTTTTGGCTTTTCAGCAAAAGCGTAATTGGTGAGTGTTTTGTTAAATATGCAAATATGCAGTGATTTTGCGTGAATAATCGGTAAGTGATATGTGTTGACTTCGGATATTTTGGCCTTGTGATCTTGAAACCATTGGATATAGTTGGCATACCATAGGATTGTGAGTATTCACCTAAATGTATAGTGATTTTGGGCATTGAGGCCGTGGGACAAGTTGGAGGGATAAGGGAATGTGAGCTAAGCTCCATTCAATGGGACATGTGAAGGGAAATAAGGAGAGTGTTAGCTTTATGCTTCACTTTTGGGACATGTTTGACTCTATGAGCCTATGTTTGGTGTGTTGGAGATTCGTATATCCGATGAGTGATGATAGAGCTCATTTTTATGTTTCATAGCTCAAGTACCAATTTATTTAAACTTCTGAACATGTGTGTCTTGTGATGTGTGCTTATATGACATGTGACCATTATGCAATTTATCTATAAAGATGCTTTAGAGTATTGTGGTATATACTTGAATGTTATATGATTTCATGAGTATCATGACATATGCTTAAACATCATGAGATTATATGTGTATAGTGATATATGCTTGTATGTTAGGTGATTATAAGTGAAATATGCTATATGCTTGAAAGTGAATATGTTCACCATGTAAAAAAACTAATAATAATGCACGAGTAAGTATATTATGATACTAAAGCTAGTACTATTAAGGTTATGTTATATTGTTGTTTCATTAATGCTTGATGAACTATTTGCATGGTAGTTGTTCTAGGCATTCATTGAGCTTGTTAAGCTCACCCACTCCCTTCTTTAACCATTGCAAATAACTACTGTTGGTGTGAGCGATGTGGCCTTCAAGGGAGTGATCCAAGCCGATTATTTAGCTTTTATTAGTAGGTGTTATATGTTTATTTATGTTTGGGGAATAAAGGCAATGTGATAGGACAATGTGGTAGACTTGTTTATAGTGATGTTAACTTCAAGACATTTTACTGGGTTTTTTTTCAGTTTATCAGGATTACTTGTTATTATTATGCTTGGGTTCATGAACATGAGAATGGATTGATGTTACTTGCTCGAACACGATTTTGTGATATTAACTTGTTAATTACGTTGTTGAATGATTATTTTTCAAAGTAATTGATTCATGATGTTTAGGAACTAAATTGGAATGGGTTAATTACTTATATATGCTGCAATTTTAGGTCTGGAACAAAGGTTTCGATAATTCAGTTTTAAAATCGATACCTTTGTGTTTTGAAACGTGTAGGAAGTTAGAATAGAGATTTGGTATTGATACCTTTGCTCGAGTGTAGATACTCGGGATAAATTTATCGAAATTTCACGATAGGTTCCGATAATTTTTAAGACTATGGAATTTAGTCGAGAAACAGAAGGGAAGTTTGGTATTATTTTTCCAGGTGGTATCGATATCACACAGAGAAAATATCGATACCCTAGTGTCAATATCGATACCTACGTACATATTCTGAGAAGTTTGCTCAACAACCCTTATGCATGATTCTAATTGTATGTAAAATCGATTAATGAATGATTTGCATGTAATAATGTTACTTTACTAATTAGATGGCTTAAAACTTATACGATTTTCTTGGATCTAGTTCCTATTTATGTGCATGTGACGAGACGGTGGTGTGGCATCTCGTATTTAGGCTTCGCGACTAGGCTAGATATAAGGTGTTACAAATATTTTATGTTTTATTCTTTAGTAGATTGTTAAAATTAGAACAGTGGTAAATCTGGGGACCTGTATGTACTTGGAAGGCCCAAGGGACCTTGTCGCACAAGTAAAATTTCGAATATGATTGTTTTTCTTTCATGACCTTTCTTACTAGAACAACCATTTTTCCCTTTCAAAAATACCAATAAGTTAACTGTTAACTTTAATTAAAACCCCACTGCTTCTGAACATATTCATTAACCCTTAACAAACAGTGTATTAACCAACCACATTTTGTTAAACAGATTACATGCATCAAATATACATATAACATTTTGAACAAATCAAAACGAATAGCATGCATATCATACAATTGCATCAAACATTGAATTTAATTCTGAATCCATATCATACAAGTGGCTCTGATACCATTGTTGGGTATCGAGACACCCCGTGACGCAGCAGAAAAATTACCTAGTGATCCGAACTAGGAATCCATGCACGAGGAATGAATTGAGAATGAAAGGTTTGAAAATATACCTCTTGAAATCTAAAAATATGAAAGAACCACTGTTGGTTTAATCCCATTCACACGTTGCCAATCCAAAGCCATAACAGAATCGTCTCGACCTCTATGTAGTCCACCTAGTTGTGAATGAACAAACAAAAACTCTCTTTGAATGTTTTAGAGAGCTTTTTCGAAAAAAAATACAGCTGTTAGACCTAGGTTTCTTTTCCTTTTCATGGTTAATGTTGGTAACAATCTCTCACCTTAGGGTTTTTATGATTCCCTTTTATTTTAATATCCATATTAAAACTGGAATCACCCATTTTTGGTGGCAAAAAATATATGAAAAATATCATAATGTACTATCCTTTCCGTAAAGATATTAATTTCCATATATTTTATGTTTGACCAAAATTATTATAAGACTTTATTTTAATAATTTTGGTAAACAATATATAATTAATATTTTATATGAATCAAATTCATACATTTATTTTCACTATGTTCTCTATTCTTGTAAAATGAATTTGTACATATCTTGTGTTTATTATTTAACTGTCAAATTAAATTAATTCATTAATTAATATAATTCTTGTGATAGTTAAATTTAATACCAACTGTGTTTAGATTATGTTCGTTTCAACCACAGGCTGTGTAGGCTCTTGTAACATTGGTAGTAATTCTAGAACACTTCTAATGTTACAAGCAATATATGGCATCTAACAATGCATCATCTGTGACATCCCTAAATTGACCCTAGTTGGAAAGTGGTTTCGGGACCACAAAATCGAGTCATAAAAATAATTAACCGTTATTTTCTATGCTTATTGTGCATGAACATGCATGTGTGAAAATTTCAATCTTTAATTTGTTCATTTGAATGTGAATTTATTTAATAGGACTTATGTGAGACAATTGTGAAATGTGATAGGTAATTTTAAAAGTGGTCCATTAATGCATATATTCAAAAAAATGTGGACTTGCATGCCAAAATACCCTTTTTGGGATAGTGGCCGGCCATGATATAGATTAATAATGATAATATGTATTTTTCTATTAACATTTTTAGTTTACAAATTGTATTATTGAATAAAGAGTAATAAAATATTGGGTGAGTGGGAGGAGAAACCAAAATTGGTTCATCCTTTCTCCACCATTTGCCGAAACTTGAGGTGAGGAAGAAGAAAAAAATCCTTGTTTGATATTCGGCTTGGATAATGTTTAGAAAGAGGTAAGTACTTTGAAATTCTTGAAAATTTATGTATAATTTAGGTGATTTGTTCAAATTCTATTCATTCCATGGATTAAATTTATGGTTGTTCGGAGGTCTGATATTCGGCCAAGTAGTTTGAAACTCTTGATAAATTTTTTTTTATGTCATTAAAATGGATGGTATTATAGGATATAATGAGTGATAAATTGTTTTTTTTAACTTGAAGGTTGAGATTAGTGTATGTTTAGAGGGAGGTGCCGAATGTTTTAATGAATAAAATGAGTAATTGAGGTTATAACATTCGGTTAAGTATTATGTGTGCTAGCAAATTTGGTATATTGTATAGTTGTAAATTGCCTTGTATTAGATGCTTTTTGAAGGATAGTAAATGGTTAATTAAGATGTTGTGGGGAAATTTTAGTTTAGCAAATGTTAAAGCATTCGGTATTTCTTATAATAATGTATAAGATTAGGAATTATGGTAAGTCAGTTGTGATCTTATAGGAGCAAGATAGAATCAGCTATTTAGGTATCGGAGTGATTCGGTCATTGTTTGGCATAGGTGAAACCATTATGAAATTGCTACTTTGATCTTGGAATGAAAATTTTAATTGGAGGTTAAATTTGTTTGGTTAGGGCGAATAGGGTTTATAAGTTAATGGTATGCTATATATATATATATATATATATAGTTAAATTTATGTATATGAAAGCGTGGTAAGTAATGTGAATTTTGTTTGTGCATGCGAATTAGGTATTGGTATAATAAGCATAAAAGTTAGTCATGGCATATTTTATAAACATATTATGCATTGAAGTTATATGATTGTCAAATGTGACTATTAAAAAGTAATGTTGAATAAGTAATTAAACAAATTCATTTGTTTTAATTAAGCTCATGAGCAAAGAGGATCTAAATCAGATAAGGGAAAGGAGAAAGCAATCGAGTAGCCTATCCAGATTGTTCAAATAAATCCGAGGTAAGTCTTTGAGTAATAGAACTTAGCTTAAGATTTGATAAACGATGATATATATTTATATGAACATAATAAAAAATGTGACCCAATGGTTCTACTTGAATTACATATTGAAATAAATAAGTTTCTAGCATATAAGTTTAGTTATAATGAAGAATGATACGGAATACGGGTAAAGATGGGACTATGAATTGGTGTAATTACCTACAGTAAAACGATAAGGAATAAGTTACTTCTATGAGCCTTAGCCGATTGGTTATTAGAAAAGTGATATTTAAATTATGATTTGTATGTGATAATAAGAAGTACTTATATATGATGATATGTTTTAAACTCAAATGGTAAGCTCTTAAGTGTTTGGACTTGGAAATTTTAGAGCAAATTGTAAAAATCTGCTTAGGACAGCAGCAGTAGCGTGCTTATTGAAAATCACCATAAATTGTTGGAGTGGAATTAGAGACTGAATAAAATATGAAATCAAAGATCAATGAGTCTAGTTTCTTATAAAATAAACAGTGCAAGCAAAGGAATTTCCTATAGAGAGATATTTAAAGTTGTGTGTGACAGTGTCAGAATGAATCTGAAATCCCCTGCTCTGTTTTTAGAAAATCATTATAAATAGTACAAAAATTGTTATAAGATAAAATTTATATTCTTAGACTCCTTAATGACTCTAGTTTCAAATAAAATAAACAAGAACATATTTTAAAATCTTTACAATGAGAAATTTTATTCGTAGTGAAGAGTGGTCAGTATAGTCAAACAGTGAAATAGGGGAAACTTTAAGAAAATTCTGGTTTTGATTGGCCAAACCAAAAATCCTGAAAATTTTATGGATAGAAGATATATTAGTCTAATTTCAGGGAAAATTTATGGCACTTCATTTGGAGTTTTGTAGCTCCATTTACAAATAATTTAATGATTGTTGCTCAAGAAAACAGCTTGTAGTGAATCTGTGATTTTGTTGTAAACATTGATGAAACTAATTGAGTTGCTTATAAGCTATTGCTGAATTGATGTACAAGATAAATATATAGGTGGTGAGACCAAAATGGCTAAAATTTAAATGTGTGCAAGTTATCCGAATGGCTATTTTATAAACGTAAGCAAAGTATATGTAATATGTGTTGATAGTTTTATAAATTGAAGGTGTGGTGACTTATATGTTGTTTAGCCGAAAGGTTGTCATGAGAAGAATGTAAGTCATGTGTGTATTTTCTTATTTAGTTGGAAGTTTATTGAAAAGGATATATATATATATGTGTGTGTGTGTTAAAGTCAAATGATAATATGACATGAAGTTAAGGTACATGCTATATGTTTATATTCGAATGAGGTTAATGAATTACAATGGTGATAGTTTGTGTGAAATGTGGTAACATGTGATTAAATATACATGGAATTTGGAAAGTATCCGGTTAAGACTCGCTGACTACGTGATGTGGCCTAATGGCTCTTGTGAAATGAGACTAGCTATATTGAGATACGAATAAGTTCGAATGAAGTGATACTTATTAATGTGTTTCCGTGTTGGAAAAATCGAAGGTATGTGAATTGATGTGTATACAACTTTGTGAATTAACTATGATGATATATCCGGGCTTAAAGTCCCACAGGCTTGGTACTGGTAACTGGATTCGGATTTTTTTTTTAAAACCTAACAGGCCATGGCTAAGTGCCTTGAATTATTTCAAACCGAAGACCATTTGTATATCTTTAAGATAAGGATTTAATTAGTTTCATAAAAATTTACTAATTTGAGTTGTATTCGGCAGGATGTGCAAATACAAGGTATGGATTGCGTTTGGTCATTTATGTATATGTGATAAGGAATATGTTTGGCCCTTTATATACATATGCGAAACTTTAATACTTGTCATGATTTGATTATTTGAAATATTAATGTGAATATGAACTAAAGAACTAAGCTCCTAAATACATATATACAATTATGTATGTGCACGAAATGAGTGCATATGATTAAGTGGTTAGAGGTATTGAAAGATTGAATTGGTAATTGGTAACTATGGAAACGGTAAGTGTACAAAGGTTAAGTATATGGTAAGTGATACTTACTTGCTATGTGAACTCGATTTCATTTGTATTACAAATGCACTAGGGGAATCACTTATGAGATGGTTATAAGTTATATTCAACGAGTATTGACTCTATCAAATTGTTTATGTAAGATGAAAACATGAATATGTGCTTCCAAATATGGAAACCGAATGTGATCATAGTGTTATGTTTTAGTTCGACTGATTAAACTAAAAGTAGCATTGATGTTTTTAAATGCGAAAGAGTATATACTCTTAAATTTTGGATGAAATAGATGAATTGCATGTGCATACATAGGGTTTAATCTATTTGACCGAATGGTGATATATCTTGACATTTCAAAACGTGATTTGTGTAAGGCCTAATCTTAAGCGACTTAGTAATAAATCAACAATTACGGATGATCAGCACATTAAGTTGGCCAGGTATGTATTATGTACTTGTGTAGGCTTATTAAGCCCATCGAGACTTCACTTGGATTTTGTGTAAGTTATAAATGTATTTAATCCAGCAAAGTTAATTGTTTTACTTAAGACTTACTAAGCCTTGAAAGCTTACTCTGTGGTTACGTTTCTCTGTTTTATAGATTATCAAATTTGGCCTTTGCTCGGGGATCGTCAACAACTCGTCACACTATCACTATCCACTGTTTGGTACTGCTATATTTTGGATTATTTTATGGCATGTATAGAATAAACTAGTAGCGAAATAATATTCTGGTTAATGTATTTAAGCCATGCGAAAATGACATCTTTTGAATGTGTACTTATAGAAGTTTAATTTTATCCCTGGCTGTATTTAACATTTATCTAAATGAATGATCTTTATTTGAAGAAAAAGTAAAAAAAAAAAATTACTGTTCTGACATGAGTTACAAGTCTGGTAATACCCCTTTCCTATTCCGACAACGGTTACGGGATAGGGGTGATACATCATCGCTACCCAAGTTACAAGAAGTCGTGGTTCGACATAACTTTTCTATGATAAAGTTTCATGTATTATATCCTTTTGTCATTTATATCTCGATTGGACACAAGTCATGGAATAGTCACACTTACAAAGTCCAATGTCATGTTTCTTGATACCTGAAGTAGACTACAATAAACAAATAAGTGCAACATCTCATATTAACTTATTTGAGTATGACCATTCATTTCTAGTCTCACTTCATCAAGTGGCCTAAGATATTGCTCCCATTATGTAGGAGGGACAAATCCTATCTTGATCAATCATATCCCACTGCACAGATTGTGGCATACCCAACATCAATCTTTATAGTGCAACCTATTACAGTAGACGTTTGACTGCATCAAAATATACGACTCACTATGTTGAGACAATGATGATCTCAAGTCCAAAGATTATATACATAGTTATCACTATGAGTAATGTTGTGACTATTATATAATAATCCAAGAAACATACTCATAGCAGGTCAGTCCAATATGTCGTTCTCTAACATATACTCATGTATTGATTTTGACATCCCTATGTCAATGACAACACTTTTTCATCAATCAACTACATATTAGTCTTAATGCATTATTGTTGTCCAAGCCCACAATAATGCTTAACTAAGGGCCTTTTAAGAATAATCACTTTATTCACAAGACATTATTATAAATCAGTTTATTTTACACACACAAAAAGTGAAACTAAAATAACAATTGTAATGCCTTTTATTAATAAACAAGGTAGAATGAATATGTGATTATAGTCATCTTATGATTGGTCTTTGGGCATACTCTAACGCCATCTTCTAAGTCAAAAGCCTTAACTTCATGAGTGAATTAAATTCAAATTTTGGCATGATGTAATAATTGTCAATCTAGTGTATGCACCATTGAGACTGTCAAGTAAAGAAACCATGTGAGAAGATGAATTCCCTAGAAAAAAATTTTGTAATTAAATTACGTAATGACAGAATAATTATGAGTAGAGAAACTGAGTTTAGAGGAAAGATAAACTAAGTACATTAGAAGGTGTTTTCTAAAGTCAAAATTGCATGAATATTTAGGAACTTTTATTTTTAGGTAACATTTTTTACACTTCATATGTTAAATAAACCTATTAAATTTGAACCAATTTTTTAAGACAGAAGACTATTGATAATGGAGGTATAAAATATGCTTCGTATGGTTTAGCAGTACAAGAGGTAATTGTGTTGTATTGGAAAATTGTATCCATGCATTCATACATATTCTGCTTGTGGACAAGTAAGAACTTAGGTTTAGGGATGTGATAACTCTTGAAAAGTGTTATATCTCAAGCCTCTAAACTTGATGAATTGCATGTACTTAAGTGGATATATTTGCATTTCTAGGTTATTATTAGAATATTGCATAATAAAGCTTGGATTGTGCCTTGAATATCATTATATGTTACTTATTTTGTTAGGTAAAAATGAATTGGTTGTTGTATGTAGCAGGTGCGGAAAGGATACAGAGAATGATAAAAATGAGGAAGGGAATGAAGGTAGTGAAATATTTTCATGGAAAAAGGTTGGATAGATTGCCAACAAAAATGCCATGGCAATTCTAGAAAGATGCTAACGCAGCATTCAGTCTTCGTCACTCTCAGCCAACTGTACATGTACTAGATAAATTCACCTGAAAAAGAGGGAGCAAATGTGTGTGCTGAGAGGGGATGACGCATTCAACCTTGGGTCTTGCACGATTTGGTAGCATCGGAGTTAAAGCTGGAGTGGACAAAGCTTCTTGTAGTTCTACCTTCATTCTATTAATTGATTTCTTTGATTTTTAAACTGTGGATGATGATGTTGAACGATGTCAATATTTTGGATTTTGATTCCCAACCCATGAGCTAATCTCATCGGGCTAGAATTACTAGATGAATTTTTATTACTTTTAATGACCATGATATTATATTGAGTAGATCTATAGTTTCATTCGATTTTGGTTATCTTAAATACATGCATGCAAGCTTTAGAACTAGATGAATACATGGCATGTTCTTAGACTTGATTTAATTCTGAAAAGGTTAAATGAGTTGGATCGTATTTGAATGATACAAGCGATTACTCGAACGAATACTCATAGCACTCTAGACATAGAGCTACATTCTGTACAAAGAAAGGAAGGATAGTACTAGGTATCATTCTTGAGACTTGTAGACATACAAAGTCTTGGAATGGTAGCTTAAAGTCTAGCTCTTAAAAGAAGCAGACTGCAATAGTTATACTCTAAACTGTAATTTGGTTAAGGTTTTACCATGGCATTATTATGTTATAAATATATAATCTGAGTAATTCCAACCTTCGCTTTCAATAGCATAAATCCTCCCAACTTTTTTTTGTAGATTTGCCATGACAATTTATTCAGAATTTGATCTTAATATTTCATACATTAATACTCCTCATCAAATTGTTATTCTGTTGATTTTGTTATAGCTTAATTAGTATAGTTCATAGTGATAATCATTTTAATCCATTCCGATCCCTTTGGAGACGATCTCACTTATCACTTGATTACTTGATTCGACATGTATACTTGCACATTTGCATTACATATTCACATGCGACAAATATATGGTAAATGCTTGAATGATGATGTTGATACATGAAAATGACCAATTAAGGGATGATTTAAATGGTTGAGATGGGTTGTAAAGATGTTAAATTGTTGTTTAGGTATGATTTGAGCATGTCTTGGTGTTGTTTAAATATGTTTAATAATATTTTGGTATGTTTTGGTAATAGGTTTGGCATGAAATAAGAACCAAGTACAAATTTTTAACCTTAATTCATGAGGTATCAATACCATGGGAAGGGTACAGATACTTAAAGTGATTTTTCTTTATTTTTGGAAACATCAAATCTTAAAATGGTATTGATACCATAGTAAAGTATCAAACTTTGACTAAGGTATCGATACCTTGTGAGAGGTATCGATACTATCAATTTTTATTTAATTTTTTTCAAAACATCAAAACTCAAACTGGTATCGGTACCTTGCTAGGGTATCAATACCTATATTGAATATTTTTAAAATGTTGCAATTTGGTCCTTTTTCAATCTTAGTTTAACTTTAGAGTGTATGCAAGTTTGTATAAGCCCTAGAATTGGGTCAGGTAATGGGGTGTTACATATATATTTCATATCTTAGTGATAATTTGGTATTATAGAACTAATAAGAACTATAGGTTTTTTTTTGAACATTAATCTCATTATATGTTCTTATCATATATGTTCTTTTTGATACAATGCTTAGAACTATCTATAATCCCTCCCTAACCCTTAAATAGTAGGATAAATGCACTTCATCACATTCGAACTCACGTTCACTTGCACTAGCAATAATGTCAATGCCAATAGCAATACTAATTGAGCTAAGACTCAATCAACTGATTATTTTTTGTTTATAAGTTATAAGTTTAAGCTTAATTTTTATTAATTGTATTTAAATATTTGATTAAATTAATTCAATTTGTATATGTTATCTTATAAATATTATTTTTATTATGAAATTTAATTCTCTTTATATGTAATATTAATTTATAATTTCAAGTATCATATATGAAATAATTTTCCACAATAGTCAATAGAATAAAAATGATCTCAACGGTAATTACTGAGTTTTTAGTTTTCAAAAATAAAATTAGTAAAAAACACATACTCTTTAAATACAGATATCATGACTTTTTTGGCCCTTCAACTTTATAAAAAAAAATCATTGTAGCTCTTCATTTATTTTTGGCCTCTTTTAGCCGTATTTTTTTTGTCAAATCACCCTAAAATGGATGGAAAAATTAATGTTTATTAACTTTCTTGACATGGCATACACATAGATTGTCACTTGAATGACACGTCAGCATTTAATTAATTTTTTAGTTTTAATAATATTAAAATATTTTTCTATAATTTTTTCTTTTAAATAATTTTAATGATTTTAAGTTTTAAAAAATTATAATTTTTGAATTTTAAAATTTTAGAAAATTAATTAAATGATGATGTATCATTCATGTGACGATCCACATGTATATCACATCAACAAAATTAAAAGCATTAAAATTTCCATCTATTTGATATAATTTGATAAAATACAAATTTAAGGACTAAAAAATTATAAAAAATAAATAGAGTGGCTAAAATAATTTTTTATAAAATTGAAATGTCAAAAAATTATTATACCTAAAATATATTTCGACTAGAAAAAAGAAAGCATATAATTAAAGGTGAAACACATTATTACAAGTGTAGAAGAATATGAATCTGAATACATTATAATATATTATCCTCCTGCTTAAAATAGGAGTCAGAAAAAAGTAAATAAAAAAATCCCCTCGGTAACATCCAGATGTTTCGTTATATTTGTATGATAAAAATAAAGATGTTCCGTTATAAGTTTATAGCGTATAATTAGAATAGGTATTCATAATACCTGTAATTACGTAAAAATAACTTATATCAAATTAATTCATATAAATTTTACCCTTTTTAATTTTGTTACCCATTATATAAATGTTAGTGAATTATCACTTTTTCCTATTAATATTCTCTTTCCCAAACCAAATTTTAAGATATTGTTTTTTCATTAGAGGGGTGCTTGGATGCCAGAGTAATCTCTTTGACTACTAAAATGGCTGATTTAGGTTGCAGTGGAAGGAGAAGCAGGGACTGCAGAGTTGATTATTCATGGTGCTTTGAAAACTCACTCAAACTTGGAAAATGTGGAACCAGATTTTGATTTTTTTCAGGAATATTCCCAATATATTTTTAGTCCGGTGATTTTGAAGAAGCTATTTTATTTTTATGATTGTCTGCTACACTTTTAAATATTTAAATAATTATTATTTATTTTTAAAATAAATCTCAAGATTATACATGAATTTTGATTTAATGTGTAATTATATATATGAAGCTCTAATTGTGGTTCAAATGCATACTTGAAACTTAATTTTGATTTACATCATACACATTTTAAAAAATTTAAAAAATAAATACATCAATTATTTTATATTAGATAAATATAATTATTTTATGTATGCAATATATAGACATAAAATAATGTTATAACAATAATTATGTTAATAATTTACAAGAACTGGATCAAATCAAAATTTTATGTATAAAATTGCACAAAATTAAAGTTCATATATAAAATTACACATAAAATCATAGTTCATGTATAATTTTAATATTTATCCCTTTATTTTTATGAATGGTAAGTTAGTTTTTCTTAACTGAATATGGGTTTAATGTGATTTACTTTTACTATTATAATGCATTGAAAATTATAACCTTGATCATATATATTAATTATATAACTTTAAAATAATTAATCATATTTTTAATATTTTGTATAATTTCTTAAAATTTTAAGTTTTAAGTGTCGTTGCTTGATTAATGCTAATTGGTTGATGTAATTGCTTTATGTTGTTTTTTATTAAAAAATCTTAAGTTTAATTCTTTTAACGTGAAAATTAAATAATTTTAACTAAATTTTACAAATAAATAGATATTTTAACGGAAATAATGAGTTAATATAAATTTTATAATTAATAAATATAAAATATTGAAGCTAATACTACAAATTTAAATATTAAAGAAACTTATATATTCATTATGATAAAATTTAATCTATAAATATGGAAGTAAACGGTGACAAATGGTGTTTTCCCTTGTCAAGGTAAATTTCGTGTGTTTTCCTATGATGAGATGAAGGCTCTTATTTCAATGGTTTCAGATGAGGAAGTATGTAGAGCAGTGTTTAATATAGCTTTTTTAAAGGCCCCCGGTGTGAATGGGTTTCAAGCTAGTTTCTTTTAGACTCAATAGGAAATTGTGGGATCATCGGTGTGTTCTCTTGTGAGACATAGTTTGGGTGGGTTGCTGTTGGATCCGAAATTGAACAGAATGCTATTAGTTATTATCCTGAAGACACCGAATCCACAGAGAATTAATCAATTTTAGCCTATAAGCTTGTGTTCAATGTTGTATAAGATTCTTACGAAAACGATTGTTAACAGATTGCAACCTTTGATGGTGAAATTGATAAGTCAAAACCAATCAAGCTTTATTCCAGGCAGAGATATTATCGATAATATTTTAGTGGCATAAGAAGTGGTGCACTCTTTGAGAAACTTTCGAGGAAACAAATGTGGCATGATCATAAAGATAGACCTCGAAAAGGCTTATGATAGAATCAGTTGGGAATTCCTACGAGATATTTTGTTAATGGCAGGAATTCCTGAGCAGTTAATTAGTGTCATATTGCATTGTGTTTCTTCTACTTCACTCCAGGTATTATGGAATGCGACTCTTACTAACACTTTCCAACCATCATATGGTATAAGGCAGGGTGACCTTTTATCACCTATTTCCTTGTCCTTTGCATGGAGAGGCTTGGGCACCTTATTGAGAAGGCGACCGTGAATGGGAATTAGAAGCCTTTGTTCCTCCCAAGAAGAGGGCCCGCTTTACCTCATATTTTCTTTGCTGATGACCTTATGTTGTTCTGTGAAGCTAGTAGGGATCAAGCTGTTGTGGTGAGTAGTATACTGGAAACTTTCTGTTACTTTTCTGGGCAGAAGGTTAAAAAGTCCAAGTCGCAAGTGTTTTTCTCCCTTAATACTCCTAGTTCGGTTATTGAGGTGATTTGTAAGAGTGTAGGATTCAGCCAAGTGGATGATCTTAAATGTTACCTTGGTATACTATTGTTTCATTACAAAGTTACTGTGTATACTTTCGACTTTGTTGTAAGCAAGGTTAGGCAAAAACTGTCTAGATGGGATGCGAGGAAACTTTCACTAGTAGGACGAATAACTTTGGTTCGATCAGTACTTCTTGCTATTCCTAACGACTTTATCTTTACTGTTCGAGTGCCTCTTTCTGTATGCAATAAAATTGAGAGGCTTGCTTGTAATTTCATCCGGGAAACATCTAATAATACAAGAAAAACTATGTTTCTTTCTTGGGTAGACTATTGTTGGCCTTTGGATAGTGATGGATTGGATTTACGGAAATTATGTGATCAGAAGAAGATTTTCTTAATGAAGCTTGGTTACCGTTTGCTTGCCAATACCGAGTCTCTATGGGTTCGGGTGTTAAGGAAGAAATATAATGTACAAGGCGCTCTTCCAAACTCTATCTCTCGAAACAACTATTGATTTATATGGAAGTCATTAACACAGGTTTGGTCAGAAGTTGTGGGTAATGTTTTTTTGGTTAATTGGCAATGGTCGTATGACGAATTTTTGGAATGATGTATGGGTTAGGCAGATGGGTCCCTTGCGAGGTATTCTTGGAGGATCGGATCAACCTCATAAAACATTACGCGTTTGTGACTTAGTGACCGAGAATGGTCTTTGGGATTGGGGTCGTCTTACTAATCTCGTTCCACGCGCAATTATTCAACAGATCGCAGTGATCATTCTCCCATCTGATGTTGTAGGACAAGATTGCTTGGCTTGGAAATGGATAGAAAATGATGGTTTCTCAGATTCTACAACTTAAAAGAATCTCTTTAGTTGAGTTTCTAATGATGCTGCTATTTGGAAGATAATTTGGAGAGTTTTTGCGCCTCAAAAGGTACGTGTTTTCTTATGGCTTTTATGGCATGATAGATTATTGAAAAATAATGAGAGAAGATGTAGGCATATGACAGAGGATGGTCTTTGTCCTTTGTGTACTGATAGTTTGGAGACAGGGATTCATGCTTTTTGGGATTGCGCTTTTGCTAAGACTGTATGGCAAATAGTGGTTCCCCGACAAGCCCATAATATTTTCTTTTCTTTGTCAATGAAAGAATGGTTAGTTTGGAACTTGCAGGATAAAAGTAATCTTCACTGTGAAGAAATGGAGTGGCAAACACTATTTTTAATATTGTGTTGGCTACTTTGGAAGAATAGAAATGAGTCTGTTGTATCTAATAGTCACAGGAATATCTGGGCTATTATAGACACTGGCTACATGTGAGCTAGGAGTTATCGAGATTTGAATGTGCAGATGAAATCTTTGGGGACCATGAGAAGTCTTTCGAGTTGGAAACCTCTTGTAACGGGTTGGATAAAACTTAATTCAGATGGGGCTGTGTTAAATTTAGAACGAAGGGCTTCTATTGGGGGTGTTCTTAGAATTCAAATGCAAATTGGTTATAGGGCTATGCGATGAGTTTTGGTAATGAGTCAATCTTTAAAGTTGAAACAAGAGCGATGTTGGAAGGATTATTCTTAGCTTGGGATAAAGGGTTTCGAAAAGTTGAAGTTGAGAGTGATAATGCTTTGTTGGTTGAATTGCTTTTGTCTGGTGGAGGAGCTAGTAGTAGTTTAATAGAACTACAGCTATTACATCGAGTTTTGCATCAAGAATAGGATATTTGTATCCGACATATCCCGAGAACTTTTAATGGTATTGCTGATCACATGACTAAATGTGTTGATACATGTAGTTCTTTGATACGTTTATTTAGATCCCCATCGGCTTTGTTCATGAACTTGTTAGGAAGTGATCAAATCATGTGTATTTCCTCTTGATTATGGTTTTATCTAATGTAATCGCTTAATGTTTTCCTTTTCTGCCAAAAAAAATATGAAAGTAAATGAAATATGCAATTATTAATTTTCTAAATTATGAAAAAGACTAAATTAATATCCATACTTGGGCAAAATTAGCAGAATATACTGATTTTATTTTTCAATTAGGCCTTTGGGCCGTTTTTTTATTTAGGGAAATAGGCCGATTTTAGGAGGGAAAGGGAAAGCATGTCCTGCTGGGTGTGCTTTCTGTACAAGTGGCAAGAAAGCTCGTCCAACTAGACGTTATTCATTTCTCTCTCCTAAAAACTATAATCGTTTTTATTTTTTTAGGGTTAGGGTTTTTAGGGTTAGAGTTTTTTTTTAATTCTAGGGTGAAGGGTTTTTGGTTAAAATCGCAGAAGTTCATAGGCAGATTTGAGGGGTTGGGAATGTGATAACATGCCTCAGAACACATACATTTCATATGTCATGGTGGGATAGGACCATTACCTCAAAAACCCATTTTGAGGAAATCTGGTTTTGGGGTAATAATGTTTGATACGATCAAGGGTCGAAGTCTAGGTGAAGGTCTCAGTCAACGACCGTGATGCAGTCACGGGTTCGAGTATAACTAGGAAGCCAGGTCATGGCCATTATATGGTCAGGATTTCAAGCTTTTTTTTCTATATATACCATATATAAGATTGATGTCATAATCATATAGAAAAGCTTTAGAGACTTTCGATGTAATCAACGTAATTTTTTTATATTTCAAAGTAGTCAGTATCTTTGACCTTTCATTCTTATCTGAAGACTGACACTGAGGTGGACACAACAGGGCTCTCAGGTGGAGAGCGAATGTTCTGGCAAAGTAGAGGTCAAACTCGGGTCGACGTGAAAGTTGTTGTAGTTATTAATGGTTGTTTAATAAAGACAATTGTTGTCACCCCGAAAGGAGCATCACCTTTACTGCATTGCAACAGTCGCTCCCCGTCTGGGAGTCATCCTATGTCCACGACGGTGCTAGAATTAGAATAAGAATAAAGGTTAAAGGTATCGGTTACTTGGAAATGGAGCAAAAATTTACATCAATTATAGAGGGAAGCCCTAGAGTTTTTTTATGAATATGCCCTCAAACCTCTGTATGGTATTCATAGGGTATCATTTTTAGGTATCCAAAAAGATTGAGATCATTGCCGCGTAACGACATTCAACTAACTCCCATGTTATACCCCGATCTATTACCACATAAAAATCGTCGATTGAGACCTCCACGTAGACTTTCACCCTTCACCGTAGAATGCAAAACCACCCCAAACTTGAATTCCCCACAATAGGCTTCAAATGTAATGGTCCCTAATCAACATGATATATGAAATATGTGCAGCTCGTATCAATATCACATCACTAACTCAAGAATACCTCGAACATTAAGGAAATATTTTTAGTGATTGAAATTGTTTGCACCCAAAAATGATTTATAAAGTAGAGGTAGAGGATGTATGGTAGAAGATGTTTGAGGGGCAATTGAAGTTTAGTGTGTGAAACCCCTTTATAGGTGCAGGGAAGGGTCTATTTGTAAAAAAAAAAAAATTTATTTTGTTGAAAACACATTGCAGGAGTGAAGAACATATTTGAAACGTGATTAAAGCATATGAAAAAATACGAAGCATCAGACTTTTAATTCTAGGCAAAAGAAATTTTTTTAGAGAAAGCATGCCCAACTGGGCAAACCTTCCTATTGACATGGCAGGAAAATGCGCCTAGCTGGACGCTTTATTGGCCATGCTTCCTCTAACAAAATTTTCTTTCCTGCTGATGGTACAAACAACTTTTCAAGATACTCGAGGAGCACGTTATGAAATGTAGAATAAATGGGGAGCACGAGTGTCGTGATAAAATTATATGACTTCTGAACATGCTTTGAATATGGATTGCATCATAAAAATTGCAACGAATGCGTGCATTTGTAAATGAATTTTGAAGCACGTATTATCTTCTCCCTATATAATTTTCCTATAAATGGGACATAATTTTCATAACTTCAACATGCATCAAACAACTAACAAAAAAAATCAATTTTTTGTGTCGCGAGAGCTGTGAATACTTTTTTGGACAACCTTCTACTTTTTTTTTGGTAATTTTTCATCCAATTTGTGACCAAAATTGGAATGAGTTGATGAGTGAAATCAATTATTTACTACGACGATCAAATTTGTAATATAGAGGTCTGGGGGGTGTTTGTAGAAGCAAAGTCTATGGAAATGGCATTCAATACTACCATTCAATTGTGTGAGTTATGGACAAAAATCAGGAGGAAACTCAGGGGATCAACCTGGTGAAGGGTTTCAAAGTTACAAATGTAGATATCTTGCTCCCGTTGACCCGTATAGGTATGACCTATTCTATGTGATTGATGAGTTCCATCTTGAGATGGCTTAAGCAGAAATGCTGTAATAGAGTTATACGTCAAGTTCACCAGGGTTGATGAATCTGGCCCATCTTCAACTACCAATGTGGCGAATACAGGAATTGAAGCCGAAACAGAAAGTCCTACTACAGGGTTATGCGATGGGTTCACTAGCCTGTTACAAAGTGACTACTACGATGTTCTCGGAACATCATTGGACAAACACTCATTTGTCTCTAGCACGCATCTAAACTTCAGTGGTCAGTACGTGTCGGGGCTTGAGCATAACCCCAATTTGGACACTCGAGCTTGACTTTCAATTAGTGTGTTCAATTTTAACTTCGGTACTAGGTCGATGTCATGAGGTAGGAGGAGTTATACGGGGGGATCATCGATGTACACTGAATATCAAATTAGTTTATTTTTTATGGGCACATGGGTAATAGGAGAACCGATGACCTATTCCTTTTGATAGGGACTGGCAAGGGTACGTCTAACCCCATACTTGAAGGTGACAATGAAGGCACGGATCAGGAAGAAGATGCGGCTGAGGAAAAAGATGCATGTGAGGAAGAAGGGGCAACAGATGTAGTTGATAGGGAAGAGTTAGATCTTGAGCCAATCTGAAAGTGTGGTCTGAATGGTTCAGAAGTGGCACTATTTTCTGAACCGGTGTCGATTCCAACGGAGCCAGAACCTTGTGGGTCTAAAGAGGATTCCCTGGACAATACTTCAGATTTAGATCTGCGATTTAGGGCTTATGAACCTCTGCCCCACATGACGAACACTGACCTATCGACCAGTGGTGGTTTAGATTTTTCGCGACTACCTCACAGAACACCTAGTCATGCAAGCACATCTTGTGATGTACGAGTGCTGTAAGTTGGAATGGAATACCCAAACGAAGATGCTTTTCTCACTGCATTGAAGTGGTACAATGTAACGCCCCCACGCCCGAGACCATCACCGGAGTCGAGCTTGAGGGGTTACCGAACATAATTTATTAATTTAAGAACTTCAAATCATCTGTTTCAACATTCACAGCTTTCTAGCTACTCGCGTCACAGTTACAAGAAAAATCATATCTCGAGTTATGAAACTCGAAATCAAGATCTGTAAATTTCACCTAAATCTAGACTCATATATATATTTACTAATTTTTTTATAGAATTTTTGGTTGGGCCAATTAGTACAGTTTATTAGTTAAAGTCTCCCCTGTTTCAGGGTTTGACTGCTCTGACATATGTGTATTACGAATCAGATATCTCTCTATACAGAATTTCAATGACTATAAGGTTTGTTTTTCTTAAAACTAGACTCAGTAAGGAATCTGTACATATAAATAAAAACTTCTAATTATTTTTTTAAAATTTATTATGAATTTTTAAAGTCAGAACAGGGGATTCAGAAATCACTCTGGCCCTGTTTCACAAAAGTTTAAATATCTCATAAAATATAATTTATATGCCTGTTTTGTTCAATCCACATGAAAATAGACTCATTAAGCTTCAATTTCATAACTTACTCATTATTTAATTTTTAGTGATTTTTCAAATTCATGTCATTGCTGCAGCAATATTCTGTTTTAAGACAAGTTTCATCTTTCCATGAATTTTTATGAACTAGATAACCTATTAAACTTCCATAATATCAAGCATGATCTAAATTAGCCATCACCATGACTTATCAATATCAAATATTTTCTCAACCAAACATGGCCTTATCATAAAATTATTTACACAAAATAAGTATATTGCTATACATGCCATACTTAAGTTTTACAAGCCATTTACCCAGATGAAAGTCCTTTGGATAGTGTGATCAAACTTTTGACTGTCCGATTCGAGCTGGCTTGTTCAAAACTACATAAATAAAGAGGAGGAGTAAGCATAAATGCTTAGTAAGTTCATATGTAAATAACAAGTAACATAACAATACAAATATACCAAACAACTTTAGCATGGTATCACCAAAACATATATCATATTTCTAAACATCATTCATCATCTTACCACCTTATCGTTGTTGTATCTAATTTCAACCCGAGGGTTAAGAACATACCTGTCCAAAGTGTCCATTTCACAACACTTACCAAAACGTCACTTGCATCTTAAGTGTTCTTCCATTTCACTAGAAATTTCACCGTTGAACACATCGAATACAACTTCGGATACGGATAATTTGCACATAAGTGCCTCATATGTAATCAAGAAATCATGTAACCCGCCCCTAAGTGAACTCGGACTCAACTCAACGAGCTTGGATGCCTAGTTACATCTCACGAACTCGGACTCAACTCAACGAGTTCGGACATTCGCATCCATAAGTGAACTCGGACTCAACTCAACGAGTTCGGATGCTCAACCATCCTAGTGACATGTCACTTGTATCCTAATCTATTCCTAAGGTTCAAACGAGCTTTTTTTTCCTTGATCTCTCATCTTTGCCGTCTTCCACGGAATATCGGAACCGATACTCGGTGATAGTTCATACTCATCCAGTAATTCACATAATTACATATTATTCAACAATAACCACAAAGCATAATATTTCATGATAATAATCAGCATCATATCATATAAACAACATTAAATTGCTTAAAGTGACAATTATGTTACTACATTTACACATGAACTTACCTTGGTACCAAAATATAAAGATTTTGCAATTTAGTCCACAATCTTTTCTTTTCCTCGATCGCGACTTGAATCTCGTTTCTCTTGATCTATAATGCCAAATTAATCTTATTTAATACATACATTCATCAAAACAGCATTGAATACGAACTTTGGAAAAATTATACTTTTGCCCCTAAACTTTTGCATAATTACACTTTTGCCCCTAGGCTCGGGAATTAAATTTTATTCCTTATTCTTATGTTTTATAACATGCTGATCACTTTTCCCTTCTATGGCAACATCAAATTCTCTCTCTAACATATACTTGTGACTATTAGGTATTTTTGCCGATTAAGCCCTTTTACTCGTTTTCACTCAAAACCGAGTAGCACAAGTTGTCTAACATAATTTAAAACCTCATATTCTATCATAAAACATCAAAATACACAAATTTCACCTATGGGTATTTTTCCAAATATAAACCCTAGGTTGAATTATTGCTAACATAAGCTTAATCGAGCTACCGGATTCCAAAAGCGTAAAGAACATTAAAAGCGGGCTTGGAATCACTTACTATGGAGCTTGGAAGCTTGAAACAAACCCTAGCTATGGATAACCCTTGAAATTTAGGCCTAATGAAGAAGATGGACAAAATTGGCTTTTAATTTTGTTTTTAATTCATTTTAATAACTAAATGACCAAAATACCCTTACTACTAAACTTTCCAAAATTCCTTCCATGTCCTAATTTTGTCCATGAACTTAAAATTGGTCAAATTGCTATTTAAGACCTCCTCATTAATATTCCAAAACAATTTCATACTAAAACTTCTAGAATGCAAGTTTTGCGACTTATTCGATTTAGTCCCTACTTTCAATTTAAGCACTTTAGGCATAGAATTTCATCACGAAATTTTCACACAATCATGCAATCATATCATAATCATCAAAATAATTATAAAATAATTATTTCTATCTCGGATTTGTGGTCACGAAACCACTATTTCGATTAAGCCCTAATTCAGGATATTACAACTCTCCCCCCCCTTTTAAGGATTTTCGTCCTCGAAAATCTTACCGGTAAACAGGTGTGGATATTGGTTTCTCATAGTTTCTTCAGGTTCCCATGTAGTCTCTTCTACCCCATGCTTTTGCCACAACACTTGCACAAGTGCAACACTTTTATTTCTTAGTTGTTTGACTTCTCGAGCTAAAATCTTAATCGGTTCTTCTTCATAAGTCATATCCGGTCGTAGTTTAACTTCTGTCGGTGAAATTATATGTGAAGGATCCGAACGATACCGGCGTAACATAGATACGTGAAACACATCATGAATCTTCTCTAATTCGGGTGGTAACGCTAGCCGATATGCTACCGGTCTAACTTTTTCAATTATTTCATATGGTCCAATAAAACGCGGACTTAACTTGCCCTTTCGTCCAAATCTAAGGACTTTCTTCCATGGAGACACTTTCAAAAATACCTTATCACCAACTTGAAACTCCATTTCTTTTCGTTTCAAATCCGCATAAGATTTCTGTCTATCTGAAGCAACTTTCAAATAATCTCGAATCACTTTCACCTTTTCTTCGGTTTCTTTTATTAAATCAACTCCATAAATCTGATTTTCCTTGAGTTCAGTCCAATACAATGGCGTCCGACATTTACGACCATATAATGCTTCATAAGGTGCCATCTTCAAACTTGTCTGATAACTATTATTATAAGCAAATTCTACCAATGGTAAGTACCTTTCCCAACTATCTTGAAATTCCAATACGCAACATCTGAGCATGTCTTCAAGAATCTGAATTACTCTCTCTGATTGTCCATCAGTTTGTGGATGAAAGGCAGTGTTGAAATTTAACTTTGTACCTAATGCCTCTTGCAACTTTTGCCAAAACCGTGAGGTAAACCTCAGATCTCTATCCAAAATGATTGACAAAGGTATCCCATGAAGTCTAACAATCTCTCGGATATACAATTCAGCCAACTTATTAAGAGAATAATCATGCGCAGGAATAAAATGAGTCGATTTAGTCAGTCTGTCAACTATTGCCCAGATGGCATTTTTCTTCCTTAGAGTTAACGGCAACCCTGATATAAAATCCATAGTAATCCAATCCCATTTCCATTCAGGAACCATAATAGACTGAAGTAATCCCGAAGGTACCTGGTGTTCAGCTTTCACTTGTTGACAAACTAAGCACTTTGATACAAACTCGGAATTATCTCTTTTCATTCCACTCCACCAGTACATTTTCTTTAAGTCATTATACATCTTCGTACTGCCCGGATGAACCGCCAAACAACTATTATGTGCTTCATGTAAAATCTTTTGAATCAACTCATCATTTTTCGGTACACAAATCCGATTTTTAAACATCAAACAACCATCAGAACAGATTCTGAAAAATCTGATCCCATATCAGCTTCACACTGTTTTCTTTTGGCTAGCAAATCTTGATCATTTTTCTAAGCTTCAAAAATCTCTTGTAAAAACATCGGTCTTGCTCTTAACTCTGCTAGAATCGAACCGTCATCTGACATTTTCAACTGAGTGTTCATAACTCTCAAAGCAAACAACAACTTTCTGCTTAAAGCATCGGCAACCACATTCGCTTTTCCCGGATGATAATCAATAACAAGCTCGTAATCTTTCAATAACTCTAACCATCTTCGCTGTCTCAAATTCAAGTCTTTTTGTGACATCAAGTATTTAAGACTTTTGTGATCGGTATATACTCGGCACTTTTCACCATACAAATAATTTCGCCAAATCTTCAAAGCAAACACCACTGCAGCCAATTCCAAATCGTGAGTAGGATAATTCCTCTCATGAGGTTTTAACTGCCTCGAAACATAAGCCACCACTTTTCCTTCTTGCATGAGGACACACCCCAAACCATTTAGAGAAGCATCACTAAACACCACAAATTCTTTACCTGATTCGGGTTGTATCAACACTGGTGCTTCAGTTAATAACTTTTTCAATTCTTCGAAACTCTGTTGACATTCTTTCGTCCATTCAAATTTAACATCCTTTCGGAGTAGTCTAGTCATAGGAGCAGCAATTATAGAAAATTCATTTACGAACCGCCGATAATACCCAGCTAGCCCCAAGAAACTCCTAACTTCGTTACATTTTTCGGTGGTTTCCAATCAACAATGGCTGAAATTTTACTAGGATCAACCCGTATACCATCACCGAAACAATATGACCCAAAAATCCAACTTCCCGAGCCAAAATTCACTTTTACTAAACTTAGCATACATTACTTATCTCTCAAAGTTTGCAAAACTATCCTCAAATGCTCAAGATGCTCGTCTCATCTTTTGAATAAATTAAAATATCATCTATAAACACCACAACAAATCTATCCGGTATGGCGAAATATGCGATTCATTAAGTCCATAAACACAGCAGGAGCATTCACAACCCGAATGGCATAACTAAAATTCATAATGACCGTACCTTGTTCTAAAAGCGGTTTTAGGCACATCGACTCTTTCACTCGCGGTGATAATACCCGGATCTCAAGTCAATCTTTGAAAACCATGTCGCTCCTTTTAGTGATCAAACAAATCATCAATTCTCGCAATGGATACTTGTTTTGATTGTCACCTTGTTTAACCGCCGATAATCAACACATAATCTCATAGAACCATCCTTCTTTTCCACAAATAACACGGGAGCACCCCAAGGTGAAAAACTTGGTCTCACAAAGCCTTTATCAGTCAACTCTTGCAACTGCGACTTTAATTCTTTCAACTCTGTTGGTGCCATTCTATATGGAGCAATCGAGATCGGAGCTGTTCTCGGTATCAAATCTATACCAAATTCTACTTCCCTGACTGGAGGCAAACCCGATAATTCTTCTGGAAATACGTCCGCAAATTCACACACAATCAGCACTGATTCAACTTTCTTTTCAACTTCTTTTGTATTAATTACATACGCCAAATAAGCTTCATAACCCTTTCTCAAATATCTCTGAGCTGACATCGAAGAAATCATACTAAATATTGCCTCTGATTTGTCTGGTTCAACCCGCAAGATTTCACCACTTTCACATTTTAATTCTATAACCTTTTCTTTGCAATTTACTATAGCATCATGCAATGTCAACCAATCCATACCCAAAATAACATCAAATTCATCAAATGGCAACAACATCAAGTCGGCCGGAAAATAATGACCCCGAATCATTAAAGGGCATTTCTTGCTTACTTTATCAACTATCACGCATTTGCCTAGTGGATTCGACACTCTAGTCATAAATTCTGTGTTCTCAACAGGTATATTCATACTAGACACCAGTTTCATGCATACATATGAATGAGTAGAACCGGGATCAATCAAAGCAATAACATTAGTATCATAAAGAGAAAATGTACCGGTAATCACATCGGGTAAGGAAGCATCTTCACGCGCTTTAATAGCATAGGTTCTAGCCGGAGCTCTTCCTTCAGATCTAACTGCTGCATCTCTGGCTACATTCTTACTGCTTGTTTCACTTCCAGCTTTTCTCGGATACCTTCCCCTCGAGTCTGCACCACTAGATTTTACATTCTGAATTTTTTCTTTCTCAGCTCTCTCTGGGCAGTCTCTAATAAAATGATCTAGAGAACCACATCGAAAACATTCATTTGCTCTGCACGGACCAAAATGATTTCTACCACACCGCTGGCACTCGGGTTTAACAAATCTCGTATTTCCCACACTAGCCGCAAAAGTAGTCTGAGATTTAGGACCCACATTTCGCTTCTTAAAATTTCCATATGATTGCCCAGCTGAAACTTGGGAACGAGGATTCATATTTCTTGACTTTTTGGTTTGTTGTGAGGGTGCATTACTCATTGGTCTTTTCTTCCAATTTCGTGTTTGATTCTACCTTTTCTTTTCCTTGAGAATTCTTCACCTTACAAGCTCGATCAACCAAGACTACCATTTCTTTCGGTTCAAGGATCCCGACAAATACCTTAATGTCTTCGTTGAGCTCGTCTTCAAATCGTCAAGACATCTTGGCTTCAGAGGAACATATTCCTGGTATACTTACTCAATTGAACAAACTCTCTTTCATATTTCGAGGCGTCATATTACCTTGCTTCACTCAAGAAACTCTTTACATTTCGATCAATAAATCTTTCACTAATATATTTCTTCCGAAACTCTTCTTGAAAGAATTCCCGAGTTACCCTCTCTTTCGGTACCACCAAATCAAAGTCTTCCACCAATTATAGACTGAATCTCTCAACAAAGATGTAGCACATTTCAAACATTCTTCGTGTACAAGATAATTCATCAAATACCGGATAGAATTTTCAAGCCGAACTCGCTTTCTCGCATCATCATCAATATTTGCTCTAAATTCTTCACCCCTTGTTTACTTAATTCTATCAGCGGGGTTCTATGAAATTTTATCATATCCACTCCACGAGGCATCGGAGGCATAGGTTGAGGAATTGGGGAGGTGGGGAGGTCGTACATTTGGGTTCGTACGAACGAACTCAGTGTACCATGCACTCATCATTTGGAGAAAGGCTTCCCGATCCCTGACCAACAGTAGGAGGTGGGTTTTCAGTCGGCGCTACCCCTTCAGCCGGAGCTGGTGCATTACTCTCTACTTCATCTTCCACTGCTGGATCGAGATCCATTTACTATATAAAAATTCATTTAAAAAGGTCAGAAGTCGTCACACTATCACAATTCATACATATGGCATGTATAGCAAAATCCGTACATACAACACGTAGTCCGAGAAGCGACTAAACCTGCTCTGATACCACTAAATGTAATGCCCCCACGCCCGAGACCATCACCGGAGTCGAGCTTGAGGGGTTACCGAACATAATTTATTAATTTAAGAACTTCAAATCATTTGTTTCTACATTCACAGCTTTCTAGCTACTCGCGTCACAGTTACAAGAAAAATCATATCTCGAGTTATGAAACTCAAAATCAAGATCCGTAAATTTTCCCTAAATCTAGACTCATATATCTATTTACTAATTTTTTTATAGAATTTTTGGTTGGGCCAATTAGTACAGTTTATTAGTTAAAGTCTCCCCTATTTTAGGGTTCGACTGCTCTGACATATGTGTATTACGAATCAGATATCTCTCTATACAGAATTTCAATGATTATAAGGTTTGTTTTATTAAAACTAGACTCAATAAGGAATCTGTACATATAAATAACAACTTCTAATTATTTTTTAAAATTTATTATGAATTTTAAAGTTAGAATAGGGATCCAGAAATCACTCGCCCCTGTTTCACAAAAGTTTAAATATCTCATAAAATATAATTTATATGCCTGTTTTGTTCAATCCACATGAAAATAGACTCATTAAGCTTCAATTTCATAACTTACTCATTATTTAATTTTTATTGATTTTCAAATTCATGTCATTCTGCAGCAATATTCATTTTAAGGCAAGTTTCATCTTTCCATGAATTTTTATGAACTAGATAACCTATTAAACTTCCATAATATCAAACATGATCTAAATTAGCCATCACCATGACTTATCAATATCAAACATTTTCTCAACCAAACATGGCCTTATCATAAAATTATTTACACAAAATAAGTATATTGCTATACATGCCATACTTAAGTTTTACAAGCCATTTACCCGGATGAAAGTCCTTTGGATAGTGTGATCGAACTTTTGACTGTCCGATTCCCGAGTGGCTTGTTCAAAACTCTGATAAATAAAGAGGAGGAGTAAGCATAAATTCTTAGTAAGTTCATATGTAAATAACAAGTAACATAACAATACAAATATACCAAACAACTTTAGCATGGTATCACCAAGACATATATCATATTTCTAAACATCATTCATCATCTTACCACCTTATCGTTGTTGTATCTAATTTCAACCCGAGGGTTAAGAACATACCTGTCCAAAGTGTCCATTTCACAACACTTACCAAAACGTCACTTGCATCTTAAGTGTTCTTCCATTTCACTAGAAATTTCACCCGTCTAACACATCAGAATACAACTCAGATACACGGATAATTTGCACATAAGTGCCTCATATGTAATCAAGAAATCATGTAACCCGCCCCTAAGTGAACTTGGACTCAACTCAACGAGCTCGGATGCCTAGTTACATCTCACGAACTCGGACTCAACTCAACGAGTTCGGACATTCGCATCCATAAGTGAACTCGGACTCAACTCAACGAGTTCGGATGCTCAACCATCCTAATGACATGTCACTTGTATCCTAATCTATTCCTAAGGTTCAAACGGGCTTTTTTTTCCTCGATCTCGCATCTTTGCCGTCTTCCACGGAATATCGGAACCGATACTCGGTGATAGTTCATACGCATCCAGTAATTCACATAATTACATATTATTCAACAATAACCACAAAGCATAATATTTCATGATAATAATCAGCATCATATCATATAAACAACATTAAATTGCTTAAAATGACAATTATGTTACTACATTTACACATGAACTTACCTTGGTGCCAAAATATAAAGATTTTGCAATTTAGTCCACAATCTTTTCTTTTCCTCGATCGCGACTTGAATCTCGTTTCTCTTGATCTATAATGCCAAATTAATCTTATTTAATACATACATTCATCAAAACAGCATTTAATACGAACTTTGGAAAAATTACACTTTTGCCCTAAACTTTTGCATAATTACACTTTTGCCCCTAGGCTCTGGAATTAAACTTTATTCCTTATTCTTATGTTTTATAACATGCTGATCACTTTTCCTTCTATGGCAACATCAAATTCTCTCTCTAACATATACTTGTGACTATTAGGTATTTTTGTTGATTAAGCCCTTTTACTCGTTTTCACTCAAAACCGAGTAGCACAAGTTGTCTAACATAATTTAAAACCTCATATTATATCATAAAACATCAAAATACACAAATTTCACCTATGGGTATTTTTCCAAATATAAACCCTAGGTTGAATTATTGCTAACATAAGCTTAATCGAGCTACCGGATTCCAAAAGCGTAAAGAACATTAAAAGCGGGCTTGGAATCACTTACTATGGAGCTTGGAAGCTTGAAACAAACCCTAGCTATGGAGAACCCTTGAAATTTCGGCCTAATGATGAAGATGGACAAAATTGGCTTTTAATTTTGTTTTTAATTCATTTTAATAACTAAATGACCAAAATATCCTTACTACTAAACTTTCCAAAATTCCTTCCTGTCCTAATTTTGTCCATGAACTTAAAATTGGTCAAATTGCTATTTAAGACCTCCTCATTAATATTCCAAAACAATTTCATACTAAAAACTTCTAGAATGCAAGTTTTGCAGCTTATTCGATTTAGTCCCTACTTTCAATTTAAGCACTTTAGGCATAGAATTTCATCACGAAATTTTCACACAATCATGCAATCATATCATAATCATCAAAATAATTATAAAATAATTATTTCTATCTCGGATTTGTGGTCACGAAACCACTATTCTGATTAAGCCCTAATTCAGGATATTACATACAACTTTAAGAATGACATGAACTACTTCGTTATGAAGTCTTGCTCGAAGAAATTCAAAACAAAGTGCATTGTGAGAGGGGAGGTGCCAGGGGAAAATAATGGCGTCTCTTCATAAGAAAACTAAGCTATGGACGATAAAGAAGTATTCTAGCCCACATACATGTGTTGCAGCAGGTGCAAGCCAGGACCATCCGAGGCTAGACTCGAACATGATTTCTGACATTATTCTACAGATAGTGAAGGTGAACCCTAGGATTTCAGTCCCGATATTGATTGTGAACAACTACACCTAGTACGAGTACACCCCAATGTATTACAAAACATGGGTTGTAAAACAGAAGGCAATGGATAAGTTGCATCACAGGTGGGATGATTCGTACAAGTATCTCTGGCAATGGTGTAGGTATTGGATCTGTACGTACCAGGTTCCACAATCGATCTAGAAAAGCACCCAACATACTTTGTCAATCGATCGGTCCATAGGAAAAGAGTGTTCCATCAAATCTTTGGGACCTTTGAGCAATGGAGAGAAGCTTTCTAGCACTGTAAGTCCTTGGTCCAAATTGACGACACCTTGTTGCATGGAAGGTATTAGTATTGTTTGTCTCCTACCATTGCTCAGAATGACAATTGGAGGATTTTTCTGATAATGTTTGTGATAACACTTGAAGAAACGATAGATGACTAGGATTTCTTTCTGAGCTTATTGTGCCGCCACATTTGCCCATAGCCCAATATATGTGTCATATCGGATATGGGACCAGGAATATTGTCTTCAATTGAGTGTCATGGGAGCCTCTAGGATCTCACTCATAATCGATACTACTTACAACATGTAGGATTGAACTACCACCAAAAATATCCTTCTAAAACTGAGCAAGACCTAGTCAGTGACATGGGTTTGTAGTTCAAACTATTTAATATATACATTACAGTGCTTCCATTATTCAGGTGCTTGTTCCTTACATTAATGGGTAGGTGTTTCTCGATAGGTTACAAGCTCGTCCGACGTCGATTCCGTGAAATGCTAAACAACCTGAGCACCATCAACGCCTACGATGCGGCATACCTAACGAATATACCTTTCCAATAGTGGATGGATGAGCTCATCATACTACACTCTTTCAGGTATTTTAGAAGTATTCGGGACATAACTCTTTCAATCTCATAATTTCTCATGTTAGAAGTTTTGTCCGTTGAATTATTGAAATATCAATGGATACTCAGGTAGTACACACAAGATGTACAAAACTGTAAACTGTCAATGTAATGGCCTAAATTCAAGGTTATCGGATCAGTGATTTCGTAACCACAAACCCGATTTAAAGAGAAATTTATTTTAATATTATTGCATGAATATTAATATAATAGGAAAATTGTATAAAAATATTATAGAAATTTTTTTTCGATTTAGTGGTTAGTTAGAAAACAATTATTGAAGAAATTGGGTAAAAACAGGGTATCGAGATCTCGATCTCATAAAACTGAGTCAGAAATATTTTTATAAATATTTATGAAATATTAGTGATGTGGTATTAAAAGTTTGTTAGAAAATTTTAATGTTTGGAAAGTCAATTAAATGAAAAGGACTAAATTAGAAAAGGTGTAAAAGTTGCTAGAATGATTAAATAGCTTAATTGTCTAATGAGAAAGGATTTAAAAGGCAATTAGACCCAAAATTTATTTTGGCTGGACGGCAAGGGCATGAAATCAGCAAGAAAATTGATGATTTAAGGGCAAAATTGGAATATTGCATAATTAACTAAATAAAGATAGGACTAAATAGGAAATATCTAGATTTCTCTTCAATTTTCTTCATTCTCATCAGCCAAAATGCCATAGGAGGGGTTCTTTGAGCTAGTATTTCATAATTTTTGCACCAAATCCAAAAGATTCAAATACAAAGCTCAATCAAGGAAAGGAAAAAGTTCAAGGTTAGTAGATTTTTGTATACGAACAAGTATCGAGGTAAGTTCATGTAACTTGAACTATATTCTTAAATGCTTGAAATGTATGTTATTGATGTGAATATGATTTGAATGTTCATTGTATGAGAATTGATGAAACATTCATATATTTGATAAAAAGGGGAAGAAATCTCGGTTGAATGAAAGGAAAATTCGATGGATCTCTGAAAAGGAGTTGACGGTAAAAATGATCTAGCCCGGATGGGTGATCCTATCTTGATATAGCCCTCCCGAAGAATATGTGTAAAATGGATTTAGCGCAGACGGGTAATCTGAATTAGGGTCTGAATTTAGCCTAGACTGGTAATTCAGATCCAAGCTCATTAGAGTAATTGTCGTTGCAGGGGATATAGCTTGGACTGGTAATCCCGACAATACTCTATAAGTTTATATTATAGGGGATTTAGCCTGGACTGGTAATCCCGCTATAAGGATGAGGTTTGCGGGAGTGTGCTCTCTGAAATGGAAATGTGCGCACGTGAATATGAATTGACGGACCTAGAAATGTACACTAAAACTGTACCTCTGAAAATCCATCGAAATCCCAAGAAATTCAACAGGATAAATATGGAAAAATAACAAGGGAATGGAAACCATAGTATTGATGAACTCATCAATCATGGTATATGCTATTGATACATGGAAATTATTGGACTAACTTGAATGTTGAGTTTGTGCATGTTAGGGTAATAATGTATTGAATGGGTATTTGAATGTTTATTGGTATTGAAAATATTAGGCAAGTATAATTCTTGTTACATAAGCTTACTAAGCACAAAGTGCTTACCCTGTTTCTTTTTTTTCCTGTTTTGTAGTGTTAAGAGCTCGGAGGTCGGATTTGGTCGGAGACACATCACACTATCAACTTTAAGCTTTTGGTATATCAAGAAACTTTATTTTGGAAATCAATGGCATGTATAACCTAATAAAGTAAATGTTAATGTGAAATGAATGTAAGGTCAACCATTGGCATGGCTAACAAATCTTGGTTTTGGTATGCGATGAGGTTATCTTATAAAAATGCATGAATCTATCTTGAAAATATGTTGAATTGTATTGGTTGATGTGGTTTGGTCTCGGTTTAAAATTGTAGGGAAGTTTAGATATCTATAAAGGGGCTATATTGAGTAAAAAAAAATTTAATTCGTAAACTCCAGTAATGCTTCATACCCTATTCCGACAACGAATACCTGTAGGGGGTATTACATTTGTTGGTATCAAAGCTACGGTTTAGCCGGTTCTAGGACCGATGTAGCAAATACGAGATTAACTATACATACCATTTAAATTATTATTGTTAGTGTGATATCTCCTGACCATTTAAATTGTGTTTTTCTTATAGTAATGTCATCCGACTAAGCTCAATCCGAGAAAGCTGGGAGTCATGCTCCGGCTTCAGTACAAAGAGAAGAAACTAGCTGTAGAAGGCCCGAGACAGAGGAACGGGGGATGAGGCAAAATCAGCCTTCTTTCAAATGATGAATGAATGGTTTAGTCAATACTTAGGAACTAACCCTGTAGTGCAGCAAGTTCAAGCTCCCCCTCCTACTTCTCCACCGGTTCCCGAGATCCCACAGGGTACAGGTACTGAATCTGTCAAAAAAGGGAAAGCCCTAGTAGATAAAATTCGAAAATATGGGGCCGAAGAATTTCGAACAGCAGTTGATGATGATTCCAAACGGGCTGAATTCTGGTTAGAAAATACTACTCGGGTTTTGGAGGAATTATCTTGCACATCAGAAGAATGTCTAAAATGTGTCGTCTTACTGCTAAAAGACACAGCTTATCATTGGTGGAATACTAAAGCTTCAGTTGTTTCGAAAGAAGAAATTACATGGGAGTTCTTTCAGAATGAATTTAAAAACAAATATATCAGCTAGAGGTTCCTTGACCAGAAAAGAAAAGAATTTCTTCAGCTGAAATAGGGCAATAGATCGGTATCTGAGTATGAAAGAGAATTTTTTCGGTTGAGTAAATATGCTCGAGAATGGGTATAGTCAGAAGCTGAAATGTGCAAACGATTCGAAGAAGGGCTGAATGAAGACATTAAGCTACTGATCAGAATTCTTAAAATTCGAGAGTTTGCTACATTGGCAGAGAGAGCTTATAAAGCAGAAGAATTGAGCAAAGAGAAGAAATAGGCTGAGAGGAAAGCTCAAATTTTTAGTAAAAGAACGATGGGAAAATCCCAGTTTTCTGCTCCAAAGAAATTGAAGAAGTACCAGGATCGTTCTACCTCAGCCACTGGGTATTTGGGCAGAGAGCGAGGTTCTCAACGCACTAATCCAAGACCTTCCACTCCATCAGTGACCAGTGTTGGCAGTGTTGGTACCCCTAAGCCAAGATGCTAGTACTGTAATAAAGCTCATTTTGGAGAATGTCGGCTGAAAAGTGAGGCTTGTTACCGATACGGTTCATTTGATCATTTCTTCAGAGATTGTCTAGAAATGGGTGAAAAAGAAGCTGAACAGATATCGAAGCCGAGTAATCTAGTTTCGAAGGATAGACCACCTCGACCATCTGGTAATGTCAGTGGTAGCCAAGGAGATACAAAAGATAATGCAGGTAGGCCTGAGGCAAGAGCACCTGCTAGGACATATGCCATTTGTAATATCCCGAATTAGGGCCTAATCGGAATAGTGGTTTCATGACCACAAATTCAAGATAGAAATAATTATTTTATAATTATTTTGAGGGTTATGATATGATTACATGATTGTGTGAAACTTTCGTGATGAAATTCTATGCATAAAGTGCTTAAGTTGAAATTAGGGACTAAATCAAATAATTTGTAAAACTTGCATTCTAGAAGTTTTTAGTATGAAATTGCTTTGGAATATTAATGAGGAGGTCTTAAATAGCAATTTGACCAATTTCTAAAATTTTGGACAAAAATGGGCTTGTACATGAAAATTTTCAAAGACAGGTATTAAGGGTATTTTAGTCATTTGGTAATTAAAATTAATTAAAAGGGAAATTAAGGCCAAAATGTGTTCATCTTCTTCTTACCTTGGCCGAACCTTACCTCTCTCCATAGCTAGGGTTTCTTCAACTTCCAAGCTTCATAGTAAGTGATTTGAAGCCCCATTTTTAATGATTTTTATGTTTTTGGAATCCCGGTAGATTGATTTAGCTTATGTTAGCAATAATTCAACCTAGGGTTCATATTTGGAAAAATACCCATAGGTGAAATTTGTGTATTTTGGTGTTTTATGATAGAATATGAGGTTTTAAATTATGTTAGACAACTTGTGCTACTCGGTTTTAAGTGAAAACGAGTAAAAGAGCTTAATCGGTAAAAATACCTAATATTCATAAGTACATGTTAGAGTGTGAATTTGATGCTGCTATAGAAGGGAAAAATGATCAGCATGTCATAAAACATAAGAAAATAGGATGAGGTTTAATTTACGAGCCTTGGGGCAAAAGTGTAAATATGTGAAAGTTTAGGGTCAAAATGGTAATTTTTCAAAAGTTCGTAGTAGGGGCTGTTTTGATGAATGTATGTATTAAATAAATTAATTTGGTATTATAGATCAAGAGAAACAATATTCAAGTCGTGATCGAGGGAAAAACAAAGTTTACGAGGAATAGGCTCGATTGCTAATATTTTGTATCGAGGTACGTTCATGTGTAAATAGGGTAACATAATTTTTATTTTAAGTGATTTAATGTTATTTATATGATATGATACTTATTATCATGAAATATTATGCTTTGTGAATTATTATTTGGTAATATGCAAATTTTGTGAACAACTTGATAAGTATGAGATATTAGTAAGTATCGGTTTCTACATTTCGAAGAAGGCGACCAAAATGTGTAATTGACAAGAATCTCGTTTGAACCTTGGGAATAGATTAGGGTACAAGTGACATGTCACTAGGATGGTTGAGTTCTGAACTCGTTGAGTTGAGTCCGAGTTCGTGAGATGTAACTAGGCATCCCAGCTCGTTGAGTTGAGTCCGAGTTTGTTTATGAGGGGTTAGATGGTAGCTAACTACATAGATTTCAAAAGCTATTGGGCTTGTTTAGCTATGAGTTTAGCACTTACGTGCACACTACCCACATATCCGAAATTATATTCTGATGTGTTCAGCGGAAGAATTCTAAGAGGATAGGGAGAGTACTTAAAACGAAAATGATTCGACGATGAATGTGTTGAAGAAGTGAAAATGGACAGGTATGAGTTTAATCCTTGGTTGAGAATTTGGTAAGACAAAATTTTGGTAAGTTAGTAAGTATTCTTATGACATGAGTGTCTTAACGATGTTTATGTTGGATTGCATGATCATGTTACTTGTTATTTGCATGTGAACTTACTAAGCATTTATGCTTACTCCCTCCTTTTCGTTCATTGTAGTTTTGATAAGTCGGCTTGAGAATCGGGATAGGTCGAAGACTCACTCACACTATCTGAAGACCTAAATTGGTAAAATGGCTTGTATATTTTGAATGTGGCATGTATAGCACTATACTCACTTTGTGTAAATGATCTTATGATATGGTTATGGTTTGATAAGAAAAGGGTTTTTAAATGATTAGCCATTGCAATGGCCAATCTAAATCATATTTGATGTCATGTGTGTTTAAAATGTTATTTAGTCCATGAAAATCTTTAGAAAAGTAAAATTTGCTATAAAATAGAATCAGACAGCAGCAGTAATGTGAATTTGAAAAATCACTAAAAATAGTAGAAATGGAATTAAATGATGAAAGAGTTATGGAATTGAATCTATTTTCATATGGAAGAAACGAAAAAAGTAAATGAGTTATATTTTATGAGATATTTAAATTTTTGTGAAAAAGGGCCAAAGTGGATTCTGAATCCCATGTTCTGACTTTGGAAATTCACAAAAAATTGTAAAACAATAATTAAAAGTCATGATTTATATGTACAGATTCCTTATTTAGTCTAGTTTTAAGAGAAACAAACGGAATAATCTTTTGAATTCTGTACAAATAGAAAAGTGGTTCGTAGTGAACAGATGTCAAAGCAGTCGAATGCTAAAACAAGGTAAAATTTAACTAATAAACTATACTAATTGGATCGACCAAAAATTCTAGAAAAAAAATTAGTAGATATATATATGAGTCTAGTTTCAGGGAAAATTTACGGATCTTAATTTCGAGTTTCAGAACTTGAGATATGAAGTTTTAAGCTACTGTGTCGCAGATCGACAGTTTATTGCTAAAGTTGGAATAAATGATTTAAAATTCTTTATGTGATAAATTAAGTTTAGTAACACCTCAAGCTCGACTCTGGCGACGGTCTCGGGCGTGAGGGCGTTACACCATTCGTGTCAGAGAAGATGCCTCAGCACCCGATGTTATTACTAGTACATTTTCTTTACTTGACACTGATATTACTACATTAATTGATCCCGGTTCTACGCATTCATATATATGTATAAAGCTTGCATGTGTTAAAGATTTATCTATTGAACCTATTGAATTTGTGGTTAAAGTCTCGAACCCCCTGGGCTAATCTATTTTGGTGGATAAAATTTGTAAATATTGTCCACAGATGATAAGAGGTTATTGATTCCTGGCTGATTTGATGTTACTACCATTTGATGAATTTGATGTGATATTGGGCATGGATTGGTTAACCCAGCATAATGCAGAAGTAAATTGTGGACATAAATATATTTTGCTAAAATATCAGAATGGTGAGTTACTCCAGGTTAAATCTGATCAGACAGACGGGTTATCTGATATGATTTCAGTAATGGCAGCACAGAGGTATGTCAAAAAAAAGGTATGATGCTTACATGGCTTATGCACTCGACACCAAGGTATCCGAGTCAAAGATATAGGTGGTGCCAGTGGTATGTGAATTTTCCGATGTGTTTTCAGAGGAATTACCAGGGTTGCCACCAGAAAGAGAAGTGGAATTTTCTATAGATTTGATTCTGGGAACTACTCCGATTTCCATAGCTCCGTACCGGATGGCTCCTACAGAATTAAAAGAGTTAAAGACACAGTTGCAAGAACTTGTTGACAAGGGTTTTGTCCGACCGAGTCATTCACCTTGGTGTGCTCCAGTTCTGTTTGTGAAAAAGAAAGACGGGTCTTTAAGACTATGTATCGACTACCGGCAGCTTAATAAAGTAGCCATAAAGAATAAGTACCCATTACCCTGGATTGATGATTTATTTGATCAGCTGAAAGGTGCTACAGTGTTTTCAAAGATTGATCTCTGATCATGTTATTATCAGCTACGAGTAAAGGAGTCAGATGTGCCAAAAACAACCTTTAGAACCAAGTACAGGCATTATGAGTTTCTAGTTATGCCATTTGGGCTAACTAATGCACCTGCAGTATTCATGGATTTGATGAACCGGATTTTCAGACCGTACTTAGACAGATTTGTGGTAGTATTCATTGATGATATTTTGGTTTATTCTCGGGATGAAGAAGAACATGCAGAACATTTGAGAATTGTGTTACATATTCTGCGAGAGAAGTAGTTATATTCTAAATTCAATAAATGTGAAATTTGGCTTCGAGAAGTGGGTTTTCTAGGACATATTGTATCCGCCGAAGGCATCAAGGTAGATCCAAGTAAACTCTTAGCTATTGTCAATTGGAGTCTACCGAAGAATATATCTGAAGTTAGAAGTTTCTTAGGTTTAGCTGGTTATTATCGGAGATTTGTACAAGGATTCTCTATGATAGCTTCTCCGATGACTCGATTATTGCAGAAAGATGTAAAGTTCGAGTGGACTAATGAATGTCAGCAGAGTTTGTAACACCCCGTACCCGAGTCCGTTACCGGAATCGAACACAAGGTGCACACAAACTTAGTTTAACTATCTTCACAGTCCATTTAGAAATTTCCAGACAAGCTGGTTACTGCATCAGTGTCGCCTTAAAAATCATATCTTGAGTTTCAAAGCTCAAAAATTTGTTTCGTAATTTTTCCCTGAAACTAGACTCATATTTCCATCTACTTATTTTTTTCTATAATTTTTGGTCAAGCCAATTAGTACAGCTTATTAGTTAAAGTCTCCCCTGTTGCAGGGATTGACTACACTGACCTTCATCCGTTACAAATTGGATATCTCCCTGTACAGGGCTTCAATACTGATGCCGTTTGTTTCTATAGAAACTAGACTCAGAGAGGAATCTATACATATATGGAATGACTCCTAATTATCTCTGGTTAATTTAAAATGAATTTATAAAGTCGGAACAGGGGATCCACAAACCGTTCTGGCCCTATTTCACGAGAACTTTAATATCTCTTAACATATAATTCATATGACCATTTCGTTTCTTCCATATGAAATTAGATTTATCAAGGTTCATTTACATAATTTATTCACTATTTAATTCCATTCCTACAATTTTTAGTGATTTTTCAAATCCACACCACTGCTGCTGTCAGCATCTGTTTTTCAGGTAAACCTTACCTATTTCGTGGTTTCTATGGACCAACTAGAGTTTTGTCATACATAGGTCCACATATAATCATTTTTTTAGCCATTCCAATGGCTGATCATTTGTTCACACTTCCATTCAGTCCGTAGTCACATCATAAAACCATACATATATACATAAGCACAAATGGTCTAATGTCAGTACTCCACTTTTACGAGCCATTTTCGCATGGTCGCATACACATACATCACAAAAGTACTTAAAACGCAACAAAAGGGTAGTCCTATACATGCCATTTCAAAGCTCAACCAAAATTGTACCAAAAGGGGGCTTTGATAGTGTGGATGACTTCGACTTCGTTGATCCCGAATCCGATAGCTAACGAGTGAAACCTATAAAACAGAGAGCCAAAGCAACGGGGTAAGCATTTTAATGCTTAGTAAGTCTCAAGCAATGGAATCAGCTTTGACTAACGTATTACATTCACATGGCTAAATGAATCACTTTATTAATACACATTCCCATAATCATACTTATTTCACATTACCGACCCTTATGTTCATACACAAAGAACAACTTAGCCAAAGGCGGTAGCTCGTTTATCAATCGAGCGCATACTTACTTGTAAGGACTCAACTAATTCAAGCACATACAAACATACCTCATTGCTGGAATTTTCACAAGTGTATAAACTGAAATTTTACAGCAAGATTGCTCACTTCGAATCACGTACCTTGGATTTAACCGGATATAGCGACTCGCTCGATTGTCTTCGGACCTAGCCGGTTATAGTGATTCGCGACGATTGCTTCTTGGTCTTAACCCGGATTTGGTAACTTGCACAAATGCCTTGGTCTTAGCCGGATATAACAACTCGCACGAATGCCTTGGTCTTAGCCCGGATATAATTACTAGCATAATTGCCTTCGGGACTTGGCCGGATATCATTCAATGTTCATTTACACATATATCAATAATCAAGACACATCCATAATTCATTTTCGTTACTAAGGCTCTAACACAAAATATTTATCAAACCTTTACAATTTTACTCAATAGCCACACACACAAGGAGCATGATTTCAATATAATTCAAGTAGGGTCATTACTCAAGACTTACCTTGGATGTTGTCGAGCGATTTCGACGGCTACTCGACTACTTTTTCCTTCCCTTTATCGGATTTAGCTCCCTTTGCTCTTGAGCTTAATTTGACAAATAAATCGATTTAATCATTTGAGCATCGAAGAGGAATTCAAGGTACTTAGTCAATATATATACTCATTAGGCATCAAAGTCGCATATGTACGAAATCATGAATCGAACTCAACACATTAGTTAATATTCCTCTTAGCGAATTTTCTAAGCCAAGAATAGGCATCAATATGCTTGCCTCTAACCGAATGCATGCACACAATTTCCCTCATGTGGCCGAATATACATGTCCATGTTGAGGCCAATTATACACTTAATACCACACAAAACAGCATACATTTTACTACTAACGCATTACATATCGTAGCTCAATACACCTCTCTCATTTACTTCATAACGAAACATCATCACAAGCAAATATACACTTGAAATAGTATATATGTCATACCAATACATCATGTGCAAACATATATTCATGTAGGTGCAAGGGCCGAATTCTCAAGTGGCTTATATCCAAATATACACACATATCCAAAGCTTAAATCTTACTTACCATGCAACATGCATGAATCATACTTATGGATATACCATGGCGAATACCACAACACCATAATTTTGGTCATGATTAAAAAAGAACTTAGTATCTCCTTCAAAAATGCTAAAAGAAAATCTAAGAGTCCTCAATCCCCATCACATGTTTCATTATCATGCTTGATATTTAGCATGCAATGGCATTAACACCATATTCACTTTGGCCGAATTTCATTCCCGTGACATAGCAAAGATTTGAACCATGGGCTAACAAGAACATCAAGCTAGCAACTAAAAACATGCATGAATCTCATGGCACAACCTCAAACATACCTTAATCTTGATGCAAGTATAGCCAACCTCTTCCTAATCCTCTTCCAAACCAACCATGAAGCAAAATTCCTTCCTTCCTCTAGTATTTTCGGTCAAGCGAGAAAAATGGATGAACAAATTTTTTTCTTCTCTTTCCTCAATACATGGCAAGGGGTTTCACTCACACACACACATTTTTTTTCTTTCTTTATCACCCATACTTATTTGTTTATTGTTTCTCCCTAATGCACAAACAAAACATGTTTCATGACATGTTTAGCCCATACACCCTTGTCATGGCGGCCATTAGCTAATAAATGGGGAAGTTGACATGCAAACCCTCATTTTGCATGCATGATCAACTAGTCATTACACATTTCCCCCTCATACTTTTAAAGTTTACTACTAGGCCCTTTTCTAGTGAAATTCACATTTATAACTCTAAATTAAAGCATCAAAAATGTCACACATGAGTTAACACATATTATAGGCATCAAAATAAATATCAAATTATTTTTATGCCTCGGTTTTGTGGTCCCGAAACCACATTCCGACTAAGGTCGTTTTAAGGCTGTCATAACTCTCCCCCACTTAAGAAATTTTCGTCCCCGAAAATCTTACCGGTAAATAGGTTTGGGTAACGCTCTTTCATAGAGCTCTCGGGTTCCCAAGTAGCTTCTTTCATCCCGTGTTTGAGCCATAACACTTTTACTAACGGAACCCTTTTGTTTCGCAACTCCTTCACTTCACGAGCTAAGATACGAATCGCTTCTTCTTCATAACTCATATCGGATTGAATTTCAACCTCTGATGGACTAATTACGTGCGACGGATCAGATCTATAGCGCCGAAGCATCGAAACATGAAAGACGTCGTGAATCTTTTCAAGTTCAAGGGGCAAAATCAAACGATACGCAACTGGACCGACTCGTTCGGATATCTCATATGGCCCGATGAACCTCGGGCTCAATTTGCCTTTACGGCCAAATCTAAGTATCTTTTTCCAAGGCGAAACTTTAAGAAACACTTTATCTCCCACTTGATACTCAATGTCTTTCCGTTTCAGATCCGCGTACGACTTCTGACGATCAGAGGCTATCTTCAGATTTTCACGGATTACTTTTACTTTCTGTTCAGCATCTTTAATCAAATCCACTCCAAAAATTTTGTTCTCACCGAGCTCGGTCCAAAACAATGGTGTACGGCATCTACGCCCGTACAAGGCCTCGTAAGGCGCCATCTTAATACTTGATTGAAAACTATTGTTGTAAGCGAATTCAATCAAAGGTAAGTACCGTTCCAATGAACCACTGAACTCGAGGATGCAACATCTCAACATATCCTCAAGTATCTGAATTATCCGCTCGGATTGACCATCGGTTTGGGGGTGAAAGGCGGTGCTGAAATGCAACTTGGTACCCAAAGCTTCTTGCAATTTCTTCCAAAATCGCGAGGTGAATCTCGGATCTCTATCCGACACAACAGAAATCGGTACCCCGTGTAATCTCACAATCTGAGAAACGATAATTCAGCTAGTTTATCTAATGAAAATCCGACGCACAGGATAAAGTGAGCCGACTTAGTCGATCTATCAACAACAACCCAAATCGCGTCCTTCTTACTTGCGACAATGGCGGTCCGGATACAAAGTCCATTGTGACTCGATCCCATTTCCACTCGGGTATCGTAATCGGTGAAGTAATCTCAAGGCACTTGATGTTCCGCTTTCACTTGTTGACATATTAAACATCTCAAACAAAGTCGGAGATGTCTCGTTTCATACCATGCCACCAAAACCGACGTTTCAAATCGTTGTACATCTTCGTACTCCCCGGGTGGATTGCCATTCGGCTACAATGGGCTTCGTTCAAAATTATCGAAATAAGTTCCGAATTCTTTGGAACACACAGACGACTTCTGAACCTCAAACAATCATCATCATCAATTTGAAACTCCAATTCCTTGTTCGGATCACACTCAGCCCGTTTTGCAAGCAACTCATCATCATCTTTCTGAGCTTCACGAATTTGATGAGTCAACAATGGTTTGGCCTTTAATTCGGCTACTAACACATTGTCGGGTGGGATAGACAAGTGTACATTCATCGCTCCGTAAAGCAAACCAGTGATTTCGGCTTAAGGCGTCGCAACCACATTAGCCTTTCCGGGTGATAATCAATGACGAGCTCATAATCTTTTAACAACTCGAGCCAACGTCTTTGTCGCAGATTTAAGTCTCTTTGAGTCATCAAATATTTGAGACTTTTGTGATCCGAATACACATGGCACTTCTCACCATATAAGTAATGTCGCCATATCTTTAAAGCGAATACGATGGCGACCAATTCGAGATCATGGGTCGATAATTTTTCTCATGTGGCTTTAATTGTCTCGACGCGAGGCCACAACTCGACCTTCTTGCATCAATACGCAACCTAACCCAAGTAGGGAGGCGTCACTATAAATGACAAACTCTTTGCCAGATTCGGGCTGCACTAAAACTGGAGCTTCTGTCAAATGAGTTTTCAATTGATCGAAACTTTTCTGACACTTTTCCGTCCATTCAAACTTGACATCCTTCTGAAGCAGTTTCGTCATGGGTGTGGCTATCATCGAGAATCCTTTTACAAACCGTCGGTAGTAACCGGCAAGTCCCAAAAAGCTCCGAACCTCAGTAATATTTCTTAGAGGTTTCCAGTTAAGTATGGCTGTAATTTTGCTCGGGTCGACTCGAATACCCGATGCAGATACCACATGACCCAAAAAGCTAACCTCTCTTAACCAGAACTCGCACTTGCTGAACTTAGCATATAACTACTTATCCCGTAAAATTTGCAACACCAATCTCAAGTGCTCCGCATGTTCGGTCTCATCTCTTGAATAGACCAAGATGACGTCAATGAACACAACTACGAACCGATCCAAATATGGTCTGAAGATCCGATTCATCAAATCCATAAATACCGCAGGGGCATTAGTGAGCCCAAACGGCATCACTAAGAACTCGTAGTGACCATATCTCGCTCAAGGCGTTTTGGGTATGTTCGAATCTCGGATTCATGAATCGATAATAGCCCGATCTCAAATCTATTTTTGAGAACACCGAGGCTCCTTCAGTTGATCGAACAAATCATCGATACGTGATAACGGATACTTGTTCTTTATTGTCACTTTATTAAGTCGACGATAGTCGATGCACAACCTCATGGTTCCGTCCTTCTTTACACAAACAACACCGGTGCACCCCAAGGTGAAAAACTCGGGCGAGCAAAGCCTCTATCCACCAACTCTTGCAACCGAGCTTTCAACTCCTTTAATTCCGTTGGTGCCATACGATCTGAGCTATCGAAATCGGTGTGGTCCTGGTACAAGCTCAATGCCAAACTCTATCTCCCGAACAGTGGCAAACCCGGTAATTCTTCTGAAAACATCCGGTATTCACAAACCACCGCACAGATTCGGTTTTATTTCTAACTCCTTATCATCAAGTACATATGCAAGGTATGCTTCGCACCCTTTCTTACATATACGGGCCAACATTGATGACATTACGGTGGCAACCCTTCAAGTCCGTAGGTTCAACTCGGATTGTCTCGTTATTTCGCACCTCAAATCAATAGTCTTGCTTTTACAATTCACAACCGCATCATGCGCGGTCAACCAATCTAACCCAAGAATAGCATTAAATTCATCGAACGGCAAAAGCATCAAGTCCGCGGAAAACAAGAACCTCAATTACTAGGGACATTTCTTACACACTTTGTCGACAAAGACGTAACGACCCAAAGGATTTGACACCGAATTACGAACTCAAGAGACTCAATAGGTAAAGTCTTACTGGATGCTAAGGTTTCGCATATATAAGAATGAGTAGAACCAGGGTCAATCAAAGCAATTACATTAGTATCAAAGAGAGTGAAAGTACCAGTAATAACATCTGGAGAGGAAGCATCCTCACGCACAGCAGATAGCATAAGCCCTAGCAGAGCGCGAGCCTCGGATCTGGTCGTAACATCTCTAGATCCTCTCTGACCACCACTAGCATTGCCCGTATTTCCAGATGGTCTACCTCGAGCAGTGATAGCACCCGGTTTCCCACTCTGATTTGTATTCTGTTCAGACAACCTCAGGCAATCTTTAATAAAGTGGTCGACCGATCCGCACTTGTAACAGGAGCGGTCACAGAACCCTGACTTCGAATGCCATTTGCCACAATGTCGACACTCCGCTCGTCTCGACGTTCATTCCCAACACGGCAACCGAAGTGCCTCGTGTACCATTGTGGGGTCGATCACGATCTCTTCTAAAAAGGCCCGAAGCGCCTCTAGACCGGCCCACATCATCTCTAAATTTCTTTGATGCATGTTGAAGAGACTTTCCCAAGGATCTTTTTTGAAACTCTCCAGTTCCCACATCAACTTTTTGTTTTTCTTTTCTAAGCTCTTCGGCTTTACAAGCTCGCTCAACAAGTACTACGAACTCTCGTATTTCAAGAATGCCAACGAACATTTTTATGTCTTCATTCAGCCCATCCTCGAAGCGTTTACACATGACAGCCTCGGACGAAACACATTCCCGAGCGTATCTACTAAGTCTAACAAATTTTCGCTCGTAATCAGTAACTGACATAGAACCTTGCTTAAGCTCAAGAAATTCCTTTCGTTTTTGATCAACAAATCTCTGACTGATATACTTTTTTCGAAACTCAGTTTGGAAAAACTCCCAATTTACTTGCTCTTGGGGCACAACAGAAGTCAGAGTGCTCCACCAATAGTAGGCAGAATCACGTAGCAAGGAGATAGCACACTTTAGGCATTCATCGGGTGTACAAGATAGCTCATCGAGTACCTGGATAGTGTTGTCCAACCAAAATTCAGCTTGCTCGGCATCGTCGCTATCCGTAGCTTTAAATTCAGTAGCCCAATGTTTTCGGATTCTATCAACTGGGGGCTTAGTCGACCTTATTTGGTCAGTTACCGGAGGCATTGTAGGTGCGGGGGCTGTGTTTGTTGAGAATGGAGGTTGTGGAACAGCCGTATTAGTTCGAATGTATTGGTTGAACCAATCATTCATCACACTATAAAAGGCTTGCCTAGCCTCATCATTCGGATTGCTAGCAACAGGTTGAGAGTCCGCTGGCGCTGTCCCTTGTGCAGGAGTAGGTGCCACACTCTCCACATCATCAGCTATCGCTCAGTTGGGATCGGGATCCATTACTATAAATAAACACAATTTCAAACGTCAGAAATCACAACACTATCAAATAATCACAGAAAATGGCATGTATAGCTAGACCCAAACACATTACGGTAGTCCTAAAACCGACTAAACCGTAGCTCTGATACCAATAAAATTGTAACACCCCGTACCCGAGTCCATTACCGGAATCGAACACAAGGTCCACACAAACTTAGTTTAACTATCTTCACAGTCCATTTAGAAATTTCCAGACAAGCTGGTTACTGCGTCAGTGTCGTCTTAAAAATCATATCTTGAGTTTCAAAGCTCAAAAATTTGTTTTGTAATTTTTCCCTGAAACTAAGCTCATATTTCCATCTACAGATTTTTTTCTAGAATTTTTGGTATAGCCAATTAGTACAGTTTATTAGTTAAAGTCTCCCCTGTTGCAGGGATCGACTACACTGACCTTCGTGTGTTACGAATTGGATATCTCCCTGTACAGAGCTTCAATACTGATGCCATTTATTTCTATAGAAACTAGACTCATAGAGGAATCTATACATATATGGCATGACTCCTAATTATCTCTGGTTAATTTACAATGAATTTATAAAGTCGGAACAGGGGATCCACAAACCGTTCTGGCCCTGTTTCACGAGAACTTTAATATCTCTTAACATATAATTCATATGACAGTTTCGTTTCTTTCATATGAAAGTAGATTCATCAAGGTTCATTTACATAATTTATTCACTATTTAATTACATTCCTACAATTTTTAGTGATTTTTCAAATCCACACCACTGCTGATGTCAGCATCTGTTTTTCAGGTAAACCTTACCTATTTCGTGGTTTCTATGGACCAACTAGAGTTTTGTCATACATAGGTCCACATATAATCATTTTTTTAGCCATTCCAATGGCTGATCATTTGCTCACACTTCCATTCAGTCCGTAGTCACATCATAAAACCATACATATATACATAAGCACAAATGGTCTAATGCCATACTCCACTTTTACGAGCCATTTTCGCATGGTCGTACACACATACATCACAAAAGTACTTAAAACGCAACAAAAGGGTAGTCCTATACATGCCATTTCAAAGCTCAACCAAAATTGTACCAAAAGGGGGCTTTGATAGTGTGGATGACTTCGACTTCGTTGATCCCGAATCTGATAGCTAACGAGCGAAACCTATAAAACAGAGAGCCAAAGCAACGGGGTAAGCATTTTAATGCTTAGTAAGTCTCAAGCAATGGAATCAGCTTTGACTAACGTATTACATTCACATGGCTAAATGAATCACTTTATTAATACACATTCCCATAATCATACTTATTTCACATTACCGACCCTTATGTTCATACACAAAAGAACAACTTAGCCAAAGGCGGTAGCTCGTTTATCAACCGAGTGCATACTTACTTGTAAGGACTCAACTAATTCAAGCACATACAAACATACCTCATTGCTGGAATTTTCACAAGTGTATAAACTGAAATTTTTACAGCAAGATTGCTCACTTCGAATCACGTACCTTGATTTAACCGGATATAGCGACTCGCTCGATTGTCTTCGGACCTAGCTCGGTTATAGTGATTCGTGACGATTGCTTCGGTCTTAACCGGATTTGGTAACTTGCACAAATGCCTTGGTCTTAGCCGGATAAAACAACTTCGCACGAATGCCTTGGTCTTAGCCAGATATAATTACTAGCATAATTGCCTTGGGACTTAGCCGGATATCATTCCAATGTTCATTTACACATATATCAATAATCAAGACACATCCATAATTCATTTTCAGTTACTAAGGCTCTAACACAAAATATTTATCAAACCTTTACAATTTCGGCTCAATAGCTACACACACAAGGAGCATGATTTCAATATAATTCAAGTAGGGTCATTACTCGAAGACTTACCTTGGATGTTGTCGAGCGATTTCGACGGCTACTCGACTACTTTTTCCTTCCCTTTATCGGATTTAGCTCCCTTTGCTCTTGAGCTTAATTTGACAAATAAATCGATTTAATCATTTGAGCATCGAAGAGGAATTCAAGGTACTTAGTCAATATATATACTCATTAGGCATCAAAGTCGCATATGTACGAAATCATGAATCGAACTCAACACATTAGTTAATATTCCTCTTAGCTGAATTTTCTAAGCCAAGAATAGGCATCAATATGCTTGCCTCTAACCGAATGCATGCACACCAAATGCCCCTCATGTGGCCGAATATACATGTCCATGTTGAGGCCAATTATACACTTAATACCACACAAAAACAGCATACATTTTACTACTAACGTATTACATATCGTAGCTCAATACACCTCTCTCATTTACTTCATAACCGAAACATCATCACAAGCAAATATACACTTGAAATAGTATATATGTCATACCAATACATCATGTGCAAACATATATTCATGTAGGTGCAAGGGCCGAATTCTCAAGTGGCTTATATCCAAATATACACACATATCCAAAGCTTAAATCTTACTTACCATGCAACATGCATGAATCATACTTATGGATATACCATGGCCGAATACCACAACACCATAATTTTGGTCATGATTAAACAAAGAACTTAGTATCTCCTTCAAAAATGCTAAAAGAAAATCTAAGAGTCCTCAATCCCCCATCACATGTTTCATTATCAAGCTTGATATTTAGCATGCAATGGCATTAACACCATATTCACTTTGGCCGAATTTCATTCCCGTGACATAGCAAAGATTTGAACCATGGGCTAACAAGAACATCAAGCTAGCAACTAAAAACATGCATGAATCTCATGGCACAACCTCAAACATACCTTAATCTTGATGCAAGTATAGCCAACCTCTTCCTAATCCTCTTCCAAACCAAACATGAAGCAAAATTCCTTCCTTCCTCTAGTATTTTCGGTCAAGGGAGAAAAATGGATGAACAAATTTTTTTCTTCTCTTTTCCTCAATACACTGCAAGGGGTTTCACTCACACACACACATTTTTTTTTCTTTCTTTATCACCCATACTTATTTGTTTATTGTTTCTCCCTAATGCACCAACAAAACATGTTTCATGACATGTTTAGCCCATACACCCTTGTCATGGCGGCCATTAGCTAATAAATGGGGAAGTTGACATGCAAACCCTCATTTTTGCATGCATGATCAACTAGTCATTACACATTTCCCCCTCATACTTTTAAAGTTTACTACTAGGCCCTTTCTAGTGAAATTCACATTTATAACTCTAAATTAAAGCATAAAAAATGTCACACATGAGTTAACACATATTATAGGCATCAAAATAAATATCAAATTATTTTTATGCCTCGGTTTTGTGGTCCCGAAACCACATTCCGACTAGGGTCGTTTTAAGGCTGTCACAGAGTTTCAACCGATTGAAAGATCTACTAACGAAAGCATCTGTATTAGTGCAGCCTGAACCAGGTAAGGAATTTTTTATTTACAGTGATGCCTCATTAAATGGTTTAGGTTGTGTCTTGATGCAAAAAGGTAAAGTAATAGCCTATGCTTCAAGACAACTTAAACCACATGAAAGAAATTACCCAATACATGATCTTGAATTAGCTGCTATTGTATTTGCGCTGAAGATATGACGGCATTACTTGTACGGTGAGAAATGTCATATTTATACTGATCATAAAAGTTTGAAATATTTGATGACATAGAAAGATTTGAATTTGAGACAGCGCAGGTGGCTTGAACTGATAAAGGACTATGTTTGATTATTGATTACCATCCGGGTAAGGCTAATGTTGTAGCTGATGCTTTGAGCTTAAAATCTCTGTTTGCTTTATGAGCTATGAATACCCAGTTATCACTGACTGATGATGGTTCAATTGTAGCTAAATTGAGAGCTAAACCGACATTTCTACAACAAATATGTGAAGCTTAAAAGAATGATGAGAAGTTACAGTTTAAACGGGCATAGTGTGAGTCAGGTGCTGATTCTGAATTTCAGATTGGTTTTGATGGTTGTTTATTATTCAGAGGTACGGTATGTGTACCTCAGAATTCAAAGCTCATACAGAAGATTCTACACGAGGCTCAAAGCGATACTATGTCTGTACATCTGGGAAGTAATAACATGTATAATGATCTGAAAAAGATGTACTGGTGGTCGAGAATGAAATGTGATATCTCTGAGTTTGTATCAAGGTGTTTAATATGTCAGTAAATTAAAGCTGAACATAAGGTACCTTTGAGGTTACTTCAGCCAATTACTATACTGGAATGGAAATGGGAAAGAATCATTATGGATTTTGTATCGGGGTTACCGTTGTCTTCAAAGAAAAAAGATGCTATTTGGGTGATTGTTGATCGATTAACAAAGTCAGCGCACTTTATTCCGGTACGTATGGATTATTCTTTAGATAAACTGGTTGAACTGTACATATCTGAGATTGTCAGGCTACATAAAGTGCCTGTCTCTATTATATCGGATAGAGATCCCCGATTTACGTCTTGTTTCTGGGACAAATTGCAAGAAGCCTTGGGTACTCAGTTGTATTTCAGCACTGCATTTCATCCTTAGACAGATGAGCGTGTAATTCAGGTATTGGAAGATATGCTCCGATGTTGTATACTAGAGTTTAGAGGTAATTGGGAGAGGTATCTACCATTGATTGAATTTGCTTACAATAACAGATATCAGTCCAGTATTAAAATGAATCCATATGAAGCTTTGTATGGTAGAAAATGTAGAACACTGTTATATTGGACAGAGCTCAGTGAAAAGAAAATACATGGGGTTGATTTGATCCGGGAAACAGAAGAAAAAGTAAAGGTTATTCAGGATAGTTTAAAAGTAGTTTCTGATCGTCAAAAATCATATGTCAATCTTAAACGAAAAGAGATTGAATTTTAGGTCGGTGACAAGGTATTCCTGAAAGTGTCTCCTTGGAAGAAAGTTCTCTGATTCGGTCGAAAGGGTAAATTGAGTCCAAGATTTATCGAGCCATATGAGATCATAGAAAGAATTGGACTGGTCGCTTATTGATTGGCATTACCACCGGAACTTGATAGAATCCATAATGTTTTTCATATGTTTATGCTACGACGATATCGGTGAGATCCTTCACATGTTATTTCTCTGACAAAAGTGGAGATTCAACCAGATATGACTTACAGTGAAGAACCCGTCTAGATATTGGCACGGGAAATAAAAGAGCTTAAAAATAAAAAGATAAATTTGGTGAAAGTATTGTGGCAAAAGCACGGGATTGAAGAAATGACATGGGAACCGGAGGAGGCAATGAGGAAACAATACCCAAACCTCTTTACTGGTAAGATTTTCGAGAATGAAAATCCTTAAAGGGGGGAGAGTTGTAATGGCCTAAATTCAAGGTTATTGGAACAGTGGTTTCATCACCACAAATCCAATATAAAGAGAAATTTATTTTAATATTATTGCATGAATATTAATATAATAGGAAAATCGTATGAAAATATCAATAGAAAAATTTTACCGATTTAGTGGTTAGTTAGAAAAAAAATTATTGAAGAAATTGGGTACAAACAAGGTATCAAGATCTCGATCTCATAAAACCGAGTCGAAAATATTTATGAAATGTTAGTGATGTGGTATTAAAATTTTAATGTTTGGGTAGTCAATTAAATGAAAATGACTAAATTGGAAAAGGTGTAAAAGTTGTTAAAATGATTAAATAGCTTAATTGTCTAATGAGAAAGGGTTTAAAAGGCAATTAGACCCAAAATTTATTTGGGCTGGACGGCAAGGGCATGAAATCAGTAGGAAAATTGATGATTTAAAGGCAAAATTAGAATATTGCATAATTAACTAAATAAAGATAGGACTAAATAGGAAATATCTAGTTTTCTCTTCATTTTTCTTCATTTTCATCAGCCAAAACGCCATAGGAGGGGTTCTTTAAGCTGGTATTTCATAACTTTTGCACCAAATCCAGAAGATTCAAATCCAAAGCTAGATCGAGGAAAGGGAAAAGTTCAGGATTAGTAGATTTTTGTGTATGAAAAAGTATCGAGGTAAGTTCATGTAACTTGAACTATATTCTTAAATGCTTGAAATGTATGTTATTGATGTGAATATGATTTGAATGTTCATTGTATGAAAATTGATGAAACATTGATATATTTGATAAAAGGGGAAGAAACCTCGGTTGAATGAAAGGAAAATTCGATGGATCTTTAAAAAGGAATTGACAGTAAAAAGGATCTAGCCCGGACGGGTGATCCTATCTTGATATAGCCCTTCTGAAGAATATGTGTAAAATGGATTTAGCCAAGACGGGTAATCTGAATTAAGGTCTGAATTTAGCCTGGACTAGTAATTCAGATCCAAGCTCATTAGAGTAATTGTCGTTGCAGGGGATTTAGCCTGGACTGGTAATCCCGACAATACTCTATGAGTTTATATTATAGGGGATTTAGCCTGGACTAGTAATCCCGCTGTAAGGATGAGGTTCACAGAAGTGTGCACTCTGAAATGGAAATGTGCGCACATGAATATGAATTGATGGATTCAGAAATGTACACTAAAAGTGTACTTCAAAAATCCATTGAAATTCCAAGAAATTCAACAGGATAAATATGGAAAAATAACAAGGGAATGGAAATCATAGTATTGATGAACTCATCAATCATGGTATATATTATTGATACATGGAAGTTATTGGACTAACTTGAATGTTGAGTTTGTGCATGTTAGGGTAATAATGCATTGAATGGATATTTGAATGTTTATTGCATTTTATTGAAAATATTAGGTAAGTATAATTCTTGTTACATGAGCTTACTAAGCACAAAGTGCCTACCCTATTTCTTCTTTTTCCTATTTTGTAGTGTTAAGAGCTCGGAGGTCGAATTTGGTCGGAGACACATCACACTATCAACTTCAAGATTTCGGTATATCAAGAAACTTTATTTTGGAAATCAATGGCATGTATAAGCTAATAAAGTAAATGTTAATGTGAAATGAATGTAAGGTTAGCCATTGGCATGGCTAACAAATCTTGGTTTTGGTATGTGATGAGTTTATCTTATAAAAATGCCTGAATCTATCTTGAAAATATGTTGAATTGTATTGGTTGATATGGATTGGTCTCGGTTTAAAATTGCAGGGAAGGTTAGATATCTATAAAGAGGCTATATTAAGTAAAAATAATAATAATTCGTAAACTCCAATAATGCTTCATACCCTATTCTGGCAACGAATACGGGTCAAGGGTATTACAGTCAACTCATAATCAGAGGTACCCATTAGGGTACATAATCAGGGAGCACACTCTCGAACCATATATCCGGATGCTCAGATGAGACATGTAACAGACACTTATCGAAACTAAATAGGAAACTCATAAGAGTTTAAATCAAGGAGCTTATAGAGCTTATCAGGTAACTCCGGAGAGTTATTATCAAGGAGCACCGGATAAGGTAACAGGGAGTTCAAGCAAGGCATGTCAGGAAGCTCATAAGAGCCTATATCATGATGCTTACATAGAGTTGCATTTGTGTCCGCATAATATGCTGGATCACAACTGACCAAATCATGTAACAGGATGCTCACATAGAGCTGCAGCAGTGTGCAACACATGTAGAATCACTACCGATCAAGATGCTCGTAAGAACTATTTACCAGGATGCTTGAGAGGGCTATAACAGGATTGCTCGTCCGAGCTATATTTTGTATGCAACATATGCAGGACAATGTTCAATACAAGAAATCACATATATCCATCGAATTTCATCATTCAAACGGAACTTAAAATTTTCTGATCTTGATTGAATATGTGATTATTTCATTTATTTATAACATTTGTATAATTCATACAATCACATACCACGTTCAATTCAAGCATGGAAAATAAACAAAATTTAGTTACACGAACTTACCTCGATACTTGTTTGTATTTAAAAGTCTACTAATCTGTCACTTTTTCTTTCCCTCGATCTAGCTTCGAATTTGAGTTATCCAGATCTATATAAATGAATTTAATGATCAATTTAATCCATATCATACTCAATTGGATTCAATTTACACCCTTGGCAAAATTACCATTTTGCCACTAAACTTTTCATAAATTCTAATTTCATTCTTAGGCTCGAAAAATCAAATTCATGCAATTTAATCCTTATTCCAAGCCTAACTGAAATTTTCATATAACATTTACAGCACTTGTATTTCACAAAATTTAGAATTTTTCCATGGATTTTACCACTTTTCAATTTAGTCACTAAATCATGATTTCATCAAAATTCGTTTTGTAAAAGTTGTTTATCTATCACAACATTTTCTACCATAAATTTCAAATTTTCAGCATATTCATCCATGGAAAAATTTCTATACTTTGATTTCTTTTCAAATTAATCCCCAAAATAGATAAATTAAACTATTCCGATCTCAAAAATATAAAAATTACTAAAAATGGGACAAGAAAACATAACTAATTAAGCTTGATTAGTTTCCTTTCTCTCTCCTAGGGTTTCCAAGAAAATTTTGGGGAAGATGATGAAAAATAAGATGATATTTTCTATTATCATCTTTTAGTTATTTTGATTTCCAATTTAGTCCTTAGTCTTTTCTAATTTTTCCATGGATGAATCACCAAAAATATCTACTAACTTTCATTTAATGGTCTAATTACCATATAAGGACTTCTTATTTTGAATTCCATACCTATTTGATCCTTTTAGCTACTAGAATTCAACTTTTTCATTTTATGCAATTTCGTCCTTTCCATAATTAAGCACGTAATCAATAAAATTTTCTTATCAGAATTTTTATATAACAATTTTATCATAATACGGACCATGCAATATTATTAAAATAAATTTTATTTCTGGCTCGAATTTGTGGTCCCAAAAGCACTTTTTCGATTTCACTGAAATTGAGTTGTTACAACTCTCCCCCTTTAAGAATTTTTGTCCTCAAAAATTTTACCAGTATGGATATTGTTTTCTCATGGTATCCTCCGGTTCCTAAGTAGCCTCTTTTGTACCATGTCGTTGCCAAAGAACTTTTACCAATGCTACCTTTTTATTTCTTAACTCTTTTGTTTCACATGCTAAGATTTTGATCAGTTCCTTACTATAAGTCATATAGGTTGAATCTCAACTTCTTCGGAGAAATAACATGTGAAGGATCTGACCGATACCGTCGCAACATAGACACATGAAAAACATTATGAATCCGGTCAAGTTCTGGTGGTAATGCTAACTGATATGTAATAGGTCTAATTCTTTCAGTAATTTCATATGGCTCGATGAATTGTGGACTCAATTTTCCTTTTCGACCAAACTGAAGAACTTTCTTCTAAGGTGATACTTTCAAAAATACTTTATCACAGACATGAAATTCTATTTCTTTTTGTTTAAGATCGGTATAAGACTTTTGACGATCAGAGGCTGCTTTCAAACTGTCTTGAATTACTTTTACCTTTTCTTCAGTTTCACAGACTAAGTCAACTCTGTGTATCTTTTTCTTACTGAGCTCTATCCAATATAATGGAGTTTTACATTTACAACCATACAGAGCCTCATATAGTGCCATTTTAATACTGGACTGGTAACTATTATTGTAAGCAAATTCAACTAAAGGCAGATATTTTTCCCAATTACCTTTGAATCCTAACACACAACACTGGAGCATATCTTCCAAAATCTATATAACACGTCCGGACTGTCCATTAGTCTAAGGATGGAATGCAATGCTGAAATGTAACTGTGTACCCAAAGCTTTTTGCAGCTTATTCCAAAATCGAGATATAAATTAGGGATCTCTGTCTAAAATAATAAAGACCGGCACTCCATGCAATCTGACAATCTCAGAAATATATAATTCAAACAATCTATCCAAGGAAAAATCCATATGTACTGGGATAAAGGGTGCAGATTTTGTTAACTGATCGAAGATTACCCATATGGCATCTTTCTTCTTCGAAGACAGGGGTAATCCCGATACAAAGTCCATGGTGATTCTTTCCCATTTTCATTCCAAAACTGTAACTGGCTTTAATAATCCTGAAGGCACCTAATGTTTAGCTTTTACTTGCTGACATATCAAACATTTAGATACAAATTTAGATATATCCCGTTTCATTCTCGGCCACCAGTACATCTTTTTCAAATCATTATACATTTTATTACTGTCAGGATGAATAGACATATTACCATTATGAGGTTCATGTAAAATCTTTTGTATCAGTTATGAATTCCTCAATACATATATTCTGTCTCTGAATAACAAACAATAATCAGATGCAATCTGAAATTCAGAATCAGAAGTCGATTCACACTATATTCGTTTTGCTTGTAAGTCACTATCATCTTTCTGAGCTTCACAAATCTGTTGCAGAAATGTCGGTTTAGCTTTTAACTCAGCCATAATTGAACCATTTTTAGATAATGATAACCAGGTATTCATCACTCGTAAAGAGATTAAGGATTTTCTGATCAAAGCATCTGCAACCACATTAGCTTTTCTCGGATGATAGTTAATAACAAGATTATAATCTTTCAATAATTCAAGCCACCTGCGTTGTCTTAAGTTCAAGTCTTTCCACGACATCAAATACTTCAAACTTTTATGATCAGTGAATATGTGAGACTTTTCACCAAATAAGTAATGCCGCCAGATTTTCAGTGCAAATACAATGGCTACCAATTTAAGATCATTTTTTGGGTAATTCTTTTCATGTGGTTTTAGTTGTCTTGAAGCATAGGCTATTACTTTACCTTCTTGCATCAATACACAACCTAAACCATTTAATGATGCATCACTATAAATTATAAATTTTTTACCCAATTCAGGCTGAATAACACTAGTGCTTCTGTCAATAAAGCTTTCAATCTGTTAAAATTCTGCTGACATTTATCAGACCACTCAAATTTCACATCCTTCTGTAACAAGCGAGTTATCGGGGAAGCTATCATTGAAAATCCTTTAACAAATCTCCGATAATATCAAGCTAGTCCCAGAAAACTTTTAACTTTAGACACATTCTTTGGTGGTTTCCAATTAGTAATTGCTGAAATTTTATTTGGATCCACCCGAATACCTTCTGCAGATACTGTGTCCGAGAAAACCAACTTTTCTTAGCCAAAATTTACATTTACTAAATTTGGCATATAATTGTTTCTCTTGCAGAGTTTGCAACACAATTCTCAAATGATCTGCATGCTCAGTTTCATCTTGGGAATATACCAAAATATCATCAATAAATAACACAACAAACCTGTCTAGATACAGTTTAAAAATTCTATTCATCAAATCCATGAATACTGCAGGTGCATTTGTAAATCCAAATGGCATCACAAGAAGCTCATAGTGCCCATACCTGGTTCTGAAAGCTGTCTTTGGAACATTTGAATCTTTTACCCGTAGCTGATAGTAACCAGAGCGAAGATCAATCTTTGAAAATACAGTGGTACCTTTCAACTGATCAAATAGGTCATCAATGCGAGTCAATGGATACTTGTTCTTAATTATAACTTTGTTAAGTTGTTTGTAATCAATACACAACCTAAATGATCCATCTTTCTTCTTTACAAACAAAACCGGTGCACCCCAAGGTAAGAAACTAGGTCAAGAAAAGCCTCTATCAATCAATTCTTATAACTATGCTTTCAATTCTTTCAATTTGGTTAGAGCCATTCTGTAGGGTGCTATGGATATCGGTGTTGTACCCAGAATAAGGTCTATAGAGAACTCCACTTCTCTATCTAGTGGTAAACTAGGTAATTCTTTTGGAAATACATAAGGAAATTAAAAAAACCAGCACTGTCTGAATGTTCTACTCATATACTTTAGTATCTAACACATGTGCAAGATAAGTTTCATATCCCTTTCTGATATACTTCTATGCTGATATTGCTGAAATCACATTAGATAACCCATCCAGTTTATCAAATTCAACATGGAGTAACTCACCATTTTGACATTTCAGCACAATATATTTCTGTTTATAATTTACCACTGCATCATGCTGGGTTAACCAATCTATTCCCAAAATCACATCAAATTCATCAGAGGGAAACAACATGCAAAACCCTTTACCATCAACAGGCAATTTTTACAAATTTTATCCACCATAACATACTAGCCCAAGCGATCTGAAACTTTAACCACAAATTCAGTGAATTCAACAAATAAATTTTTAACTTTGAAACTTTAACTACAAATTCAGTAAATTCAATAGATAAATTTTTAACAGACACTAAATTTTTGAATATGCATGAATATGTTGAACCAGGATCAATCAAAGCAGTAATATCAGTATCAAGTAAAGAAAATGTATAAGTAATGATGCTTGGTGCAGAGGTAACCTCTCTTGCATGTATAGCATATGTTCTCGCTAGTGCTCGTACCTCAGATTTAACTATTGAATCCCTTGTAGTACCTCGACTACCACTAACATTACCAGGGTGACGGGGTGGTCTGCCTCTTGAGGTAGGATTACTCGGCTTTAAAGTTTGATCAGTATCTTTTCAATCCTTTCCAGAAAATCTTTTAGGAAATGATCAAGAGAACCACATTAGTAATAGGCTTCACTTCTCAAATGACAATTTCCAAAATGAAATTTATTACAGTGTTTACACCTTGGTTTGGAGTTACCGACACTTCCCACACTTGTTACAAATAGAGACGAAGATCTCGTGTTAGAACGTTGAATGCCTCGTTCTTTCCCAGAATATCTCGTAAAGGTGGTGGAATGATCATGGTACTTTTTTGATTTCTTTGAAGTAGATGATTGTGACTTGCCCATAAATCTTTTACTAGATACCCGAGCTTCTCTTTCTGCTTGCTTCTTTTCTTTACTTAATTCCTCGACTTTGTGTGATTGATCAGCCAGTACCACAATTTCCTTTAGTTCAAGAATTCCAATCAATATCTTGATATATTCATTTAAACCCTCTTCAAAATATTTACACATATCAGCCTTAGTTGGAACCCATTCTCTGGCATATTTGCCCAATCTAATGAATTCTTGTTCATATTCAGATAATATCATACTTCCCTGTTTAAGCTCTAGAATTTTTTTTGATCTAGAAATCTCTGACTAATGTACTTCTTTCTGAATTCTGTTTGTAAAAACTCCCACGTAACATTTTCTTTCAGTATAATAGAAGTTATGGTATTCCACCAATGGTAGGCTGTAACTTTTAGTAAAGATATTGCACATTTCAAACATTCAGCCGGTGTACATGATAATTCATTTAAAACCCTTATGGTATTTTCCAACCAAAATTTAGCCCTCTCTGGATCATTATCAGTAGTAGCCATAAATTCCTCTACCCCATACTTATGGATTTTATCCACTGGAGGCTTACCGACTCTAACATGTTCAGCACCCTGTGGCATCTCCGGAATCGATTGAGGAATAGGTGGGAGAGGTTCTTGTACAGCAGGATTTGTTCTCAAATATTCGGTGAACAACTCATACATCATTTGAAAGAAGGATTCTATTGTCTCCTCACCTCGGCCCTCAGATACGGGCCTTCTACTACTACTAGATACAGCTCATTGGACAGAAGCTTGAGCAGTGCTCTCAGCCTCCTCAGATTCAGCTCTAACTTGGTTGGATGATATTACTATATGAAAAACACATTTAATAATAGTCAGGAGATAACACACTATCATAAACCATATAATGGCATATATAGCTAAACTCATACTTGCTACGTTAGTTCGAGAATCGACTAAATAGTAGCTCTGATACCTATAAATGTAACACCCATATCCCGTATCCGTCGCCAGAATAGGGTTACGAAGTATTACCAGAGTTTACAGAATAATTTCATATAATTCATGTCATTTACTATTCATATCCGAAACTAATCATATTGTCCCTTGAATGGACCCTCGAGGCCCAATTTAAACATTAGAATCAAGTCAAGACTAAATCAGGAACTGAGAGAATTTTTCACAAAATTTAAAATTTTTTCTTTAATACAGGGGTCACACGCCAGTGTGAGTAGGCCGTGTGGTTCACACGACCAAGTGACATGCCTATGTGTCAAGCCGTGTGGGTATTTAATGTGAGGCACACTGTCGTGTCCCAGCCCGTGTCCTTACCCGAGTAACTCTTTGACTTGTGCCACACGACCTAGCACATGCTTGTTTGCTAGGCCATGTGGTCAATTTAATTTTTACAAATTAGGTACAGGTTTCACATGGCCAAGACAAATGCCCGTGTTCTAGGCCGTGTATCACACACGGCTGAGACACACACCTGTGTCTCTGCTTGTGTGCCCAATTTTGAGCATTCTGTTTCTCAATTTTAAGATGCGGTGGACACACGGCCAAACCACATGCCCATGTGTCGAGCTGTGTGTCACACACGGTCAAGACACACGCTCGTGTGTCTGTAACATCTCGAATTAGGGTCTAGTCAGAATAGTGATTTCTAGAACACAAATCTGAAATAGAAATAATTATTTTATGATTATTTGATGGTCCATGACATGATTGCATATTTGTGTGAAATTTTCATGAAGAATTTTTATGCCTAAAGTGTTCAATTTGAAGTTAGGGACTAAATTGAATAAGTTACAAAATATGAGTTCTAGAAGCTTTTAGCATTAAATTGATATGGATTATAAATTAGAAGGTCTTAAAAAGCAATTTGACCAATTTCTATAATTTTGGATAAAAATAGACATGCATGGGCAAAAATTTAAAGTTTAGTAAAAAGGGCATTTTGGTCATTTGGTTAATAAAAGAATAAAAAGGGAAAAATAAGTCAAAATTTGCTCATCTTCTCCAAGTGCTAGTCGAAAATTTCAAGGGTTCCATAGCTAGGGTTTTTAACTTTTCAAGCTTGATTGTAAGTGCTCCCAAGCCCGTTTTTTATGTTCTTTACATTTTTGAAATCTTTGAAGCATGATCTATCCATTTCTAGCCATATTTTGAAGTAGGTTCATGTTTGGAACTTGACCCATGTGTGACATGCTTGTATTTTGATGTTTAATGAAAGAATATGCAAGTTTGATGTGATTGTAACATCTTTTACTAAGTGATTTTTAGTGAAAACACCTAAAAAGGACTTATTTGTAAAAGATGTAGAAATGGGTAGTAGAAATGTGATTTAATGAGAAATGTGGGTTGATATGAGTTAGAATATGAATCGGCTAGGCTGGGTACCGAGAAAATGCATGCATTTCATTTTACGAGCCTAGGGACTAAAGTGTAAATAAGTGAAAAGTTAGAGGTAAAATGGTAATTTTACCAAAGTATGAATTATGGGTCAATTCAAATAATGTGTGTATTGAACAAGCTAAATTTGGCATTATAGATCAAGAATAACGTGATTTCGGTCTTGATCGGGGGAAAAATAAGGTTTACGAGATTAGGCTCGTTTCTATCATTTTGTACCGAGGTAAGTTCATATGCAAATTATACAATATGTACCATATTTTAAATGCTTTAATATTGCATGTATGGTAAGTACATATATAATTAATGTGATGATGTATCATGTGTTTAATACTTAAATTTTATTATGAATTATGCTTCGATTATTCCATGAGTATGCAATTGATGTTATGGATATTGAAATCAACATTACAAGCAAGTTCGACGGAAATATGGTATCAAAGAATCTCGTTTGAACCTTAGGAATAGTTCAGGATATGAGTGACATATCACTAAGGACTATGCGGTCTGAGCTCATGATATATGTGACACATGTAATGGGATTCCAAGTGCTGGTCTTGTATGTTCTACCGGTGGCTGGGTAGTCCGGTATGTGTTGCGAATACCTGACAGCTTGTGTGAGCAGCCCGTGTAGCTACATCCTGACCGACAGCTCGAGTGAGTAGGCTTGTGAGTAGCTCGAAAGTGAGCAGCATGTGATATGTGATATGAGGTAACGATGGCTACATATGGGGCACTTAGGTGCAGGATTTCGATGTATCCGATGGTCTTCCAAGTGTTCAACGGGTAGTCCAAAGAGACGTTAAATGGGTAATCTTAACGAATATGTCAAAGACGAGAAAGTAAGTTATTATGTGCAAGTGGGCACAGGTATGTACATCAAACTCATGAGAATACCATGGGATATGATGAACTTGTGGTAAGAATATAAACATATATAAAGAATAAATTTAAGTGATTTGATAATAAAATGCAAGATTATGTTCATTATGTTAAATGTATGATTAATGCTTGTTTAAATTGCATTTTATTTGCATGTGAGATTACTAAGCTTTAAAGCTTACCCCCTTTCCTTTCCCTTTTCTTACAGTGTCGCCAAGCTAGCTCGGGGATCAGAGGATGTCGGAGTTTTCGATCACACTATCAATTGGAAAATTGGGTATAGTTAGTCTCAACATTTTAAGTATGGAATGTGTAGGGACTTGGTCTTTTTCTTATATGTCATATTGGTTTAGTAAAACGTGTTGGCTTATGGTAATATTTAATTTATTTTGTATATGGCCATGTGATGGGGTTCATATTGATTATTTGGGTTGTAACCCTAATTAATTATACATGCATGCAATGTGTTATGCTTGATGTGGTTGCTTGTGGATGATATGTGTGATGAATGGCATATGTGCTAAATGAATGAATTGTGGTTAATAAGTATGACCAAAGTTCTGGTATAATTGAGTAAGTTGAAAGTAGGTTTATCATGATGAATAAATATGAAATTAGTGTGGAATGCCATTTGAAAGCATGATGGTTTGGTTAGGTGATATGTTGACATTATAAAGTCATGGATCAATCATGTTTATGAGTATTTGAGTGACTAAATATACTAAAAATTGTATGAGTGAGTGAGCATTTAAGGGTGACAAATGGCTTGGAAAATAGCCTCAAAGTTGTCCACACGGGCTGCCCCATGGGCATGTGATTCGACCGTGTGTCCCCTGCACCCTAATTAGGTGAAACAGAATGCCCAGTAGTAAACACAAGGGCAGAGACACAGCTGTGTGTCTCAGCCGTGTGAAGAACACGGCCTTAGGACATGGGTGTGTGCCTAGGCCGTATGAAGTCTGCACTTAATTTTGGAATTTAATTAGCCATAGGCCTAAGCACACAAGCGTGTGACTTGGCCGTGTGACCCTAATTGAGTTGATGATGTCATAGTCAGAGAGTTACACAGGCTAAGGACACGGGCATGTCCCAAGTCACACGGACGTGTGTGGCTACATGGCCTACCCACACAGGCGTGTGACTCTCCAAAGTAGGAAAATTTTTTAAGTTTTCTAAAGTTCTCGGTTTAGTCCCTAACCACATCCGGTATATGTTTTGGGCCTCGTAGACCCATATAAGGGACAATTTGCTTATGTATGAATGGAATGGATTTGAATGAAATTTTATGGCCCGGTTTTGTATGTTTACTTATGATTAAGTTCGATAATGCCTCTTATCCCGTCCCAGCGTCGGACACGGGTAACGGGTCTTATATTTGGTGGTATCAGAGCTACGATTTAGTCGGTCCTCGGACTAACATAGCATTTGTACGAGACAAGCTATACATGGCATACATATATTATGATAGTGTGACAACTCCTGATGATTTAAAAATGTGTTTTCATATAGTAAATGGATCCCGATAGAGTAGTGGCGGATGATGTTGAAAATAACGCACCTGCTCCCACTGAAGGAGCAGTGCTTTCTGATAGTAGACCCAAAATTGTTAGTAGAGGAGAAGGAGGCAAGGAAGCCTTTCTCCATATGATGGATGCCTAGTACATAGAGTTCATTCGAACAAATCCGAACGCTCAACCTGTAACACTCCTAACTCGTATCCATCACCGGAATGGGGTTACGAGGCATTACCAATCAAAATACAACTCAGAACAGACATTAATTTCAATTTATACACCAAATAATATAATCATGTTAATACTAATCATCTAGTAAAATTTTTAAACTAATTTAACATGCTTTGATTCTATAATTCATACACTTTCCATATTAATATTCAAACATTATAACCAATGAAATCAAATCATGCTTGTACATTTCTTCCACATATGCGTAACATGTTTAATAATATAACCTTATCAATATCTTATAATGTTTCAAATTCCAACCCAAACTAACATACTTTAAAACCATGTTTAGTACATCATAATTCCCACATTCGAAATATAAGACCAAAATATTATAGCATTCGAACTCCTAATTATAATTAAGCATAATTTAACTCATATACCCAACCTACATTAAAAACATTCCTTAATATAATTTCATGTCTTTAACTAAATATTAAATATACCATTTTTGAACATAAAAGACAATTCATAGTATACCAAATTTGCATGCTCAAACCAATCCAAACTAACTATACCTAGCCATTTAACTATATCTATTCGGTCATCAATACAACTTCCAAAGATCAAACCAATTAACAAATAAATCACATTCATTCTTTATCATCACCAACTGTACCTAAATAACCAATCCAAAAATAAACATGTCATAAACATATACCTTTTATTTTGACTAGATATAACCAAAAATAATCATACTTTAAACAATTTACCATTTCTCTCACAAAATAACCAAAACCAAACATATCACCAAAACACAAAACATACCTATTTACCATACACATATACTTTGGCATAACTTCATCAACATTGGCAAATATATTAACCATGATTCACATATAAACATATAATGGCTAAAATATCAAAACCACAACCAAACATATCCATAATTTGTTCAAACTTGAAACCGAACTTAGCAAAAATAAACAAGCCATTTTCGAATAGCTTATATATATACACAAACCAAAATCCAACATTCCCAAGTATTATCTAGCCTATACATGCCATAGGTTCGAAATTTGGCTTATAAAGTACTGAAAACAATCGATAGTGTGATAGACTTTGCCGACAATCCCCGAGCTCGTAACTTGATTCCAAAATCTATAAAATAGAGGCAAACATAAACACACACAGTAAACTATCATAGCTTAGTAAGTCATAAGCAAATAAATAACTCAATGACATTATCAATTCAATTAACCAAACCAAGTCATACTATCATAATCACATTTAATTTCAAACTTACAATTTCATATGCAACATATACTTTCATTTAGCCGAATATACATATATCCAATATCAAAATATCATTCAATCTCAAAGCCATAATATCATTTTTTAACCGAATATACATAAACTCATATACATATATTCATGGAACATTTCATAAATATTCATATTTTATATCCATAAGGCCATATATAATCATTTATATATGTTTGCACATAGATCACAAATATGATATCACTGTACATAACCTTTGGCCGAATGTACTTTCCATATGCACATATATTTTTCATTTACATCATATATTATTTGCAACATATATCAGATAACCTACTTACCTTATTTCAAATAGGTAATAAGCTATTGCATACCAAATCACTTTAACTCATTTCACACATTCAATCACAACTTATCATTTCCCATTGAACGATTCGGAATTGAAAAGGATACTCGGATAATCAGATATATCGTACAATGCCAACGTCCTAGACGTGGTCTTACATGCTATCACATAGGGTCTTACACGAATCAAATACAATGTCGATGTCCCAGACATGGTCTTACATGAGAACACATATCAAAAATCCTATGTCATGACATATGTATCCTAGCTATTCCTAAGGTTCGTACGGGGCTGTCAGACATCGTAACTCGGTCGAATCGAACTCGTACACATAGATTCTAAGCTTATACATATTCAGCTTTTACATATATACTAACATATTATACATTTCAGCATATATAGTTCATATTTAATCAAATAAATAACATCTATTTGCTTATAAACTTATCTCGGACAACAGTAATCGGAACGAGACGACTAATCGACAACTTTGGTTTTCCCCATATCCAAATTCGATTTCTTTGGTTCTTGGTCTAAACATATTCAAATTAAACTCATTCAATCATATTTTCACTCAATTTAGTCCAAAAACACATAAATGGGCAAATTACTATTTTACCCTTGACATTTTACACTTTTACAATTTAGTCTAAATTGCACAAAACACAAAACATGCAAAATTTGAATACACTATGCATAGGCTAAATGTTCCTTATATTCATACAAGTCCATACATTCCATTTATTTCACATTTTAGTCCCTCAATTTATTATTTTTGCAATTTAGCCCTAATTACTCAAAATCATCAAAAATTCCAATACAAAACATATTAATCCAAAACATATCTTTCATAATTCATCCACTAACATCACAAAGCTCAATTATTCATCAATGGCATAACTCAAAATATTCATCAAAATCAGAAATTCAAGCATGGGCCTTGTACATTACACTGCAAAGATCTCAAAAACGTAAAAATTATCAAAAACCGAACAAAAACTAACCTTGAATCAAGCTTCCAAAGTGTCGAATACCCTAAGCTATATTTTCTTTCTTTCTTTCTCAAGTTTCGGCAAGAACAAGACAATATGAATGCTTATTTTAATTTTATGTTTTATTATAACATATATTATTTAACATTTTACTAATTTAACCTTTAAACTAAAATTTTAAACCATTATAAATCATGGCCATAACCATCCATCACTTAAACAATGGTAATATTGCAACATAAATACTTCATATTATAAAGACAACAACAATTAGGCACTTTCACATTTAACCATCAAATTTTCATTTTATGGGATTAAGCCCTTTTATTAAATTGGGCATTCAAACGATAGAATTAAAACACGAAAATTTCACGGATATTAATTCATACATAATAAACATAGAAAATAATTTTTAAATATTTTTCTGACTCAAATTCGTGGTCCAGAAACCATCGTTCTGAATAGGGTCTAAATCGGGCTGTTACACAACCTCTTCCACCCCTTCAAAATCCTCAACCCGTACCCCAAGTGCCTCAAGGTATGGATTTTATGAGGTTTCATAAAACCGCAGTTGATAAAATTCGAAAGCAAGGAGCCAAGGAATTTAGGGCCAATACCGAATTTTGGCTTGAGAATTCTATTCGATTATTCGATGAACTATTGTGCACACCTAAAGAATGTTTGAAGTGTGTTATTTCCTTGTTAAGAGATGCGACATATCATTAGTGGAAGACATTAGTTTTGGTGGTTCTGAATGAAAGTCATATGGGAATTTTTTCAAGAGGAGTTCTGAAAGAAGTACATCAGTGAGCGATTCAAATGTACCAGAAGTGAGTAGCAGCAAGAGATCCAAGATTTAACTAAGTATAGTTCCTATAGGGCATTGTGTTCCCAATCCTACTCCAAGAATAATTTATATCACAAAGATCATGCATAGGTAAAACTACAAATTTTTTTTAATCAACACAAGCAAGCAAACATCATAATCCAAGATCATTAATATTCAAGCAACCTACACTAACCTAAGGTTTTAAACTGGCTCTAATACCACCAAATATGACACCCAAACCCGACTGGGATAGA